>NC_137207.1:12353384-12388384 GCF_960531495.2 Zeus faber
TGTATTCACGTCCTGATTCTTGGTTGGGTACTTAAAATAATTAGAAACAAACTTCAGTAAGTCCTGGTTCCGTCTCTCTGACCTACAAAAACAGACATCTGCTCTCCAATGAGGCTATTTACTCTCTTCCCCGCAGCCTTTTCTTTCATTGCCCTTCTCCTTTCTTGCCTCTCTGCATTCTTTCATCACACATGGCCTTGCTCCTCCCATCTCCACATCCTGCGTCCCCCACCTCTCTCCTTCCGCCTTTGCTTAGAATCCACCTTTCCTTCCCCCCTTTCCCTGCAGGTCCATCGTGCCACTGCCTCCTCTCCATTACTCTCCAGATAGCTTGCTTTGCGCCTAACTATCCTTCCCTGCCTTTTCTCCCTGTTTGCTCCCACCCTCCCTTCCCTACCTCTCTGCTTCTTTCACCCTCTGCTGTCCTCCATTCGTCTCTCCCCCTCTCTCTCTCCCTCCCCTTCTGCTGTGCCTGCCTTATGGGCTAATGAAGACTTAGCAGAGTCCCAGGGTGGTGCTGCGAGCCGCTGGCCAGTTATGGAAGGCCGTCCGCCGCCTGATCCACTTCCTATTCCTCTGCTCCAGTTCCAGACCCCTCGGAATCCCAATTACCAGGCAGGTCACTCCGTCAAACCAGTTTGTCTGCTCTTCATCCCGACCCCACGGTGAAAAATGTGCAACGCTTTCATCTGGGGTGAGGTGTGTTGGGACGGGCAGAGCAGGGCCCAAGGATTGACGGAGGTTCACACTGCGAATATAAATCGATTTATTCTTCATGTGGGTTTGGTGTTGTGTCAGCTCCTAGGAATACAGACATCAATAATTGATAGTGGCTCTTTAGCTGTTTTATAAAACATGAAGCGCTATCTTTTCTGGACACTTGCGATGGCTAGTGGTGAAAAGGGTCGGAACTTAAAATCACATCGTACACCGCAACACCAAATGTCAAGGTCTCTCTTGAGGATGGAGTGTCTTATAGTTATTGATCGTCTGATCACACGCCCGCCGTGGGTAAATACGGTTTGGATCACCAGTCACACCATAACAACAGTACATAACACATCACTTACGAGACTCAGAGTCAATGCTGACATTGATTTGTTGCTATTCCTGGCATCATTGCTCATTGTCCAATCAGAACTGCTGTGCCCACAAATGTGCTGAAATTGAATTTGTTGTGAAGTGGCGGAAATCGATTGATCAGCTAAACACGGACTAAACGCTCTTCCAATGCATCTCAGCTGGTTTCTTAGGTGAAGGCTGATTGGGGCTCTCATCGGGGCCTAAGAGCTCAACGCACTGCAACTTAAGAAAAGACCTGCAAATACACAAAACACAAGCAAACTACGAATAACACAACCACATTAACAGAAAACACAACCACATTAACAGAAAACACAAACCTATTAACAACTGCAAAATTGCAATCTGCAATAAAATATATTAAATTAAATGATTTCGTGTGTGTAATTATTTACAAGAATTTATCACGAACGATTCAAATTTAGTTCACAGGGATGCACTCACAAGTGAGTGAGTGATTCATTCACAGGGATGCACCGGGTTGTGTTTTCCGTTAATACGTTTGTGCTTTCTCTTAATAAGGTTGTGTTTTCCGTTAATGTGGTCATGTTTTTCGTGATTTGCTTGTGTTTTGTCTATTTTCGTGCGTTTTCTTGAGTTGCAGTGTGTTGAGCTCTCGGGGCCACCTTAGATCTGCTTATTGGTCAAAGATATATCGACATGGAACAAATAAGCCTCATGATGAGCGGTCATTAGATTAATACTAAACAGATTGAATGCACCAAATGTGAAAAACAAAGCGACTTGACTGCTGTGCGCTTCACTCGAAGACAGGGACAGATGGCTAAGGCCAAACAAGCCTACGGTGCAATTCAACCACACGCGCGCACACACACACACACACACACACACACGGTGTGCACAGATAACCATGATTATATAATGTTGCACTGCCATCGAGGACGTTCGCAAAAAACTCCTCAGCTATCCATCCCTCCATCCCTCCATCCCTCCATCCATCCACCCCTCCAGCCATCCATCCCTCCATCCCTCTATCCATCCATCCCTCCCTCTATCCATCCACCCGTCCTTGGTATTCCTCCATCTATTGATCCTTTTTTTGTTGAACCCTCCCCCACACTGTCTCGTCTGATGACTGGAATACAGCCACAATTTTACCACACCGAAATAAAAGAAAGTGTAAAAATAATTACAAATAGGAATATATAATATTTAAATGAGCCATGTAGGCTGCCCACTCTGTTTGTTTACCCATGGAGGTTCCATCTAATCTGGGTCGCACGCCGGGCAAAACGGGGTGACAGCAGCAAAACGAGAATGAGGATTAGCCGCCCTCATCAAGAGCAGATCAAAACAAACCAAAGATGCCAAACAAGACATGGCGTGTGGAGGTCTTCCATGAGAAACTTTTGTTTCTGTTGAATCCATAGACGAGGGCTTTCAACCTTTATCGGCCCATGACCCTGTTTTTGGGTCCCAAAATTATATATATTTTTTATTTTTTATATATATATTTTTTAAATAAATACATTTATTTATTTATTTATTTATTGTTATTATTATTATTATTATTATTATTATTATTATTATTATTATTATTATTATTATTATTATTATTATTATTGTTATTATTATTATTATTATTAGGGGTCCAGCCCCCCTAATTACCCCTACATAACCTTCATTGTTATTGCTGGTATTTTTTTATTTTTAATCTTGACTTTTTTAGAGTTAGAACTGGTACGTTTCAGACGTCTTGTTGTCGAGTTTGATCGATATCGATCTACATTCGGAGCACATTCGCATCCAACCACTACAACAAGTACACGGAAAACTTGAGCTAATGCTGCATTTAAAGGAAAATCGGAAAACCGTAACCCATGCTACGTTTTACAAAACCCCAAAAACTATAATCGGTCATAGAAGGCGTCTCCGTACGGTAAGAAGTTGTAAGAACCTTTGGAGGAACCGATGCTTTACTTTGTGTGTATTTTGTGTGACGCAAGTCCACAGTGACCGGTCAAAGACTTGAGCATGAGAAATACTCACGCAAACAAACACATGTTTTCGTTTTCGTCTTTATGTATACACAATTTATTTCGAAAACATTAAAAAGAAGCACTTCAAGGCTGATCACGGCATCACGGAAGCTCTGAAAACTGTACCAAACACGACTCAACTGGACCCTGTGTATTGCTGCCTGCGGCTCAATTTATTATTAATAATATCATTGTTATTATTTTGGAGCCAGCGCCACCGCATTATAATTCATAGTTACGCCAAAAAGCAACAGATTGAAGCGAAATAAGAATCTTTCCTCCTGTATTTCTTTAAATTACTAATTTACTAATTACTAATCCACGTTGCATATTAGGAAAACCGTTTCAAGTGTATCATAAATCATGGAGGGAGCTCCGAATGGATTACATAAAAAAAACAATTTATCTATATTTATTTATTTGTTTGTTTGTTTGTTTGTTTGTTTGTTTATTTATTTATTTAACGTAAAAAAAAACCATCAATCAAATATAAAAGACTGATAAATTGTCTTTGAAATGTTGCAGGCCATCCTGGTGTGCATCTCAAGTAGCCCCATGTGGGGTCCCCACCCTGAGGTTGAGAGGCCCCGCATTCGATGATCCCTCCCCCCTCCCCTGCTTTACCTCCCTGCCTCCAGTCAATGGTGACCATGGGTTTACGTTTTTTTTTGTCCATTTTATATCCTGCTATTTTATGTGAAGGGAATGAGGGACTACTGAGGTGTAAAAACTAGACCCCATCAAAGTGCAGCCGGCCCTGCTACAGTATACCTGTTATTCCCTTTCCCCTCCTTGCAAGAAGCACGTATCCCCCGACCCCGTCCTAATCCGTCTGACGTCCTGTTGTTGTGTGTTTGTTCGGCCTTCTGGGTAATCTGCGCCACGTGACCCACCGTTTGAAGTCAGGATCACATTAGGGTTAATCGGATTATTTTCCCGCCACCTTCATCTCTGTTTAGAAGCCAAAGTGCCACTGCGGAGAGGGAACGGTCGCACAAAATTCACCGTTCACGCACCTCAGTTCATATGCTTCGAGAGATTTTACGGCGAGTTTTGGGTGCACTTCATCAGCAAGTGAGGACTTAGGCCGAAAAGGTGTACTTGATAAACTATGGAAGATACAACGCAAGAAAATGTTATAAATTGCTGTTCCTTGACACAGATGACCAGTGCGCCGTGTTTACACGATGAGCGGGCCGGTTGAGCCTTAAACCAATCTTTGGGGAGGTCAATCTCATTTCCTACCCTGTGCTGCTGCGCTCACAATGCCGCACGCCATTCGGCCCAGTTCTATTTGAAGTTTCAGGGTATGTTGATGGTTGGCAATATGTCACTGCACCAATTGCATATGATTCAATTAATGGTTGATGACGTGATATTAGCTGCGTATGCGCGTGTGCGAGGCTTGTGCGCCCTCTGGCGGCTGTTTGGAGAAAGTGCCTCGTTCTACAGACTGATTCCTTCAGAAATCAGACTCAGTCGGACTCTAAAAATAAATGTGTGTGACGTTGCATTACGTTGATCTTACGTTGTTTTATTAACTAAAGACCCCAATTTGAGCCCTTTACATTTTTGATTAAATGGACTCTTGTTACGATAAAATCGATATAGTACATATGATTTAATAAATTGTCAGTAACATTACTTTCTCTTTTGATTTTGATTCTGAAATAAATCTGACTACTTATCCTCATGGTGTAAAGTACTGTAGGTGCTATGTTACGTCCAGATAAGTCAATACCATTGTTTTAATGTGTATAATTGCAGTGACAATTCATGATGTTCCTCAGCCGTGCATCCTGTCGACTATCTTTTATGCCCACTTGCCCTCTTTCATACGGTCCCCAACTTCTTAATAACATTTGTCATCTTTTCGAAGGAGCTCCGTCAGATTGATGGCACGACAGTGTTGGAGAGACAGGAGGCTAACTGTGCTGTTGCAGCTTTTTTTGGGGGGGGTTTTTGGTCACAGCTCAAGGAGACTCATCACTCATTCGGACACTTTCTTTGGACGAAAGGGAGAAGGAGCGAAGCAACACAGCGAGGAGGGAAAGTGGCGACGACGGGAAGACCGTCGAGAACCCAGAGGATGATGTGGGAAAAATGAGGCAACGAAAAGAAAATAGAGAATAAGTGATGCAGACAACGGGCATGACATCAATGGTGAGAGACAGACAGAGCGAAAGAAAGACTGTAAGAAGGCTTTTAGAAGGTTGCAGGCGGTGAGACGGGGACGCTGCCAGAAAGTGTTATATTATATAATATTATGTTATATTAAATTATACTTTATTCTATTCTATTCTATTCTAGTCTATTCTAGTCTATTCTATTCTATTCTATTCTATTATATTTTTTTATATTATATTATATTATATTATATTATATTGTATTATATTATATTATATTATATTATATTATATTATATTATATTATATTATATTATATTATATTATACTACACACTACATACTGCTACGTCGCCCTGGTAGACAACACTGGAAACATTTAGAATTTCCATGAGTCGGGCCTAGATAGCCCGGAAAAGGAAAGATGGAAAAAGAGAAAGAAGTGGGACAGAAGGAGATCAAGAGAGAGACAGAGATCCATATGAACCCCGTGGCGACCTTTGACCTGTACAGAACTCAATAACGGCCTACAATAGGTCTGGAAAGAGCAGTGCAGCAGCACGTTTATTCTGATCCTCTCCTGCTCTATTCTCGTGATCAGAGAAAAAGTGTTCACTTTGACAGTGATTTTGAACAACTTTCCCAGCAAGAAAACCACTCACTTTAGTTCACATCTTCCCGAAGGGAAATTGTTGTTGTACTGTAACAGTAAATTCTTATGACGTAACCATCCGTACCACCTGTGCAAATTGGACTTTTTTTTTAATATTCATCCTGTTTTACCCTCATATTAGTTTTTTTGTTCCGCACAAATAAACTAAATCAGAACGCAGCATCGGCCAAATCTTATAGGCTAGCAATCACAGAATGAAGGAGGCTTCGACCCCTTTTTCATTTGTTCTGAGTTAAAGAGATTATTTTGGGTTGTGTAGAAGACCCACAAACATGATTTATGTTCCATTATGAAATCATTACTTCTGTATTTTATTTAAAGCAGCTCTCCCCCAAACACAAATGCCTCTGGGGATCAGGGTGCGTGCGGCCATCATCATTCAGGTTTTCAAAGCGTGACTATGTTTCCCCCTCATGCAGCCATTACATAATGTTTTAAAACCCATAGTACACAGAACAACTGTGTTCCAGACAGATTAAATCCAGACTAAAGCCTCACATGACCTGAAAGGAAACATTTCCAGCAAATGTGTTGACCGCAATAATGTTAAAGAAAAAAAGTGATATATATATATCTCTATATATCTATAGCTATATATATATAATTTTTTTTTTACAATATACTTAATTTTTTAATTTTGGAATCTTTTGGAATCTGGAATCAGATAATTAATTTATTTAGTTTCAATTCTGGAGTCTTTGTTAATTTAAATAATAATAGTTATAATAATAATCAATATCATTCCAGGTAGTGCAGCTCACAACCAAAAAAACACACACAAGAAGGTTTGGGGAAATAACATCATCAATGCAAATCACTGCAAAAAAAGAAAGAAAAATATTGAATGTTTTTTGCCAATTATTAATTTTCTTTTTTATTTGGCCATGTCATCATCAACAGCTAATCACTCCAAGGGAATGACGCACCCCCTGTACATGAGAATTCACTGCAGCAATGACATCTCACCAGTTGTTTGGTGTGTGAAAGGTTTTGGGAGTAATGCAGAAGAGTTGGGAAAAAAACAAAAACAACGAGAGATATTCATCTCATCTATAATGTCAACTAGTTTGATCTAAATGTGTCCGTGTCCACCAGTGAGTGCTCGGGACTTGACCCAATTAGTTCGAGTGTATGAGGTCAGAATTGTATCGTGGCGCCTCCAAGCAGCGGAAAAGGCCCCAAGGAGTCCCACAGCCGTGTAGACACTCCACGACCCCAGGAAAGGCGCGAGCACCCTGCCCTGCAGCCACAGAAGCCACAAGCAATATTATTTTTAAACAAACATTGTATGTTTGTTTTTTTGTTTTTTTTTATGCTGTATCATTTCGGCGCTGATGGTAAGGTCACACGGCTGCAAAGCGACAGGCTGCAATGCATTTCAAATGGAACTCGGCTTCATCCCGCTGCAGGGGGCTTCACGACGACCGGCGACGAGCTCACAGCTTCAAGACGACAAGGAAGGTTGAGGAGTTTTCGACTTTATGCAAATGAGCAATGCTGAGCGCCGGGCAACAGCCAATAAGAGGGAAGATACGCTCCCAATGGCGCTGATCCTTGGAAAATAGACACTTGGACCACTGCGTATTGTCCATGAGGAGGCTATATTTTAAAATGAATAAGGTCCCTTACACATTTCTTTCGAGAGGTAATTAAATTTGTTCAGCAAACAGCTCCACCATTTGAGTTAAAAAAAAAAAAAGTACACAGGGCCCCATCTATCCATCTATATATTAAATCTATATCTATATATCTATATATCTATACATTAAATTTGGGAAGGGAGAGAGGTTTGAAATGTGTGGCGCGCCCTCACCAGCCAGTCGGTTTTGAGCCGACACGCCCACAAGCGGCGGGTGCACAGAAGCCTCAGCCACAGAGACGAGAGCTGCTTGGCTCCAATGCTGCAGCCCCAGCGCCGGACGCGTGGCCCTAGCACGACTCTCTATCCCTGACATTTGGACAGTACCAACATTCCACTGTTGGTGTATACATGTCTATGCTATTTGGCTATTTGTATTGGTATGTCTCCCTCCTCTGGGTGAAACATGTCATCACAGTCTCAAATGACAGCGCTTAGTTGAGATCGTGGCAGTGGGACTGTTACAGAAATGAAAGGGTCCGTTTAGTCTGCAGTTTGTCAATGGGTGGTCTTAAATAAAGAGGCGGACAGACGTTGGTTTCACTTGTACAAGGGTCGGATCAGAGATGTGCTAAGGAGCAGCTCTCTGAGTCGAACGGTTTATTGTGGGAAGTCAGAAACAATATATAGTCAGTTGGGCGTTACTGGTCATTGGTGAACTATGTGACGAATGTTGTTCCCGCGCTCTGTAGCTGCGACAAGGTGAGGCCTGAACAATGACAGCTGCGTCTGGGACTCCAAGGCTTGGATGTCTGGAAATTATGCGAATAATGGAAAATATGAGACTGGGGTTCTACGAAGTCGTGTTCATCATTATGTGTGTGCATATACGTTTATGTGATTACATGGATTTATATATGTATATATTGTGACATTATTTTGTTACAGAACCTCAGCACAGCGCAACCTCTTGTATTTTCACAACTCAAACACAGGCCTGCTATTTGCATCCATCATCGGAGGCATACAGATAATAATTCTCCGTGTGAGAGAAGACATTGAGAAAAGGCTGATTATGCACAGAGAAAGGTACGAAAGGAAAAGGAAAAGACGAAGAACAAATATGGGTTTAGCAGATGAGACGTTGACTTTATGGGAGACAGAATTAGAAACACGGCACGCCAATTAACGGAAGCACTGCCCTGGAGCCAGGGAGGAAGCTACTTAAATACTCGCGGTTCCAATTAAGCAGCGGGAGTCCTTTGAACAGAGTTGGATAATCACGATTTCCTTCCAGGATTTTTTTTTTTTGTTGTTTTTTTTCCCCTTAAAGCTAGCTGTGTTTACACGTTGGGGAGGATAACAATCAAATCAGGTAATCTAAATGTAACAAATGTTCGGCAGCTGTTTGCTCCTCTAATGTTTTGCTGACACGAACACTAACGTTGACATAAATCTTTGACTTAGAAAATATTATAATATAATATTATAATATTGCCTCCAAATTTGCTGTAAGGGCTCACAGTGTGAATGAGGCAATATAACTATTATCCTTTCAATATTGAAAATAAAAAATAATGCATGTGAAAGAGTCATATTTTTCTAACAAATAAATGATTTACTTATTATTTTCTTAAAAAAAAAAAAGTTCAAATGTCACTTCCTGCTGGTGATGACAGATGTGTCCATCAGTGAACCTACGGTTAATTAACAGCCATTCGTCCTCTTGAAGTGTCTTCGGACAAGTCCATGAGCCTCTGGAGAAGCACGCTGTTTAAAAAAATAATAATAATTAAAAAAAATAAAATGACATCGAAGCCTTGCTAAAACCGAACAGATTTTTATTCTCCGTCACCGTAACGTACGACACAAGTGTGTTTGAATCAGAGAGAATCTTTGGAAGCATCTCGTCCACAAGCAACTTTTTGCAGATGTACATATCATTTACTCAACAAGTGCTGTTGGATTATGTATTGTTGGTCATATACCCGAGGTATGGGTATTATCCTTCCGTGTATGTTGAGGGAACATGGGTTTTTAGGGAACTTGGGGCTGCTCGGGCGGACCCCAGTGTGTGAGCGATGCAGGCTAAAGCTGTAATGTGCAATGTATAAAATAATAAATATAAAATAGTATCGTTATTATGAACTAAACAGAGCTGGTCAAACCTAGATTTTCCTCGTGTATTTACTTGATCACAAGCTTTGTGACATTTTCCGGTTGCACTTGCGGAGCCTCATTGCCCCTGACGAAGACCAAGGAGGGTGTCGTTTGGGAGTTTTACAGTCAAGTCATCTTAAAGCAGAGGCCGCGCTTTTAAAATGTCCCTAACCTTCCGGTATCTGAAAGGAGTTTGCGGCTTTGGTGCTCTCTTTTACCGTCGACCACCCCGGTAAACCCGACCCTCCCGCCACCGCGGGCCGAAACTCAGGAGGCCGCGCGGTCACAGATCAGAACGCAGAGCCGGTAGACGTTCAGGATGACCACCAGGAAGTTTTTGATGGCGAAGAAGATGAGCATCTGGTGGACGACGTGGAAGTAGGCCATGACGGTGAGGCGGACCACCAGGAAGGGCCCGTCCTGGATGAACAGCGCCTCCGTGATGCTCCAGATGTCGTTCCGCACGCGGGCGAAGAGGGACGGCCCGGCCTCCGAGAGGTCGTCCGTGGGGGCCCCCATCACTGTGGCGGAGGAGACGGAGGGGGGAAAGGAGGAGCGTTTCGGTCGGCGCGGGTGAGGAGAAATCGAACGTTGACATCTATTTGAGAGGGCTTCACTCTGCAAGGCCTAGTTTTGGGAGAAAATATGTGTCCTCTCTGAGCTCCAACGTTTTGGACGCCCATTTTCCTTAAAGGATAGGTTCTATACTTTTCCACCCAGGCCTTGTTAAAAAATGTTTTTTCCCATCATTTATAATTGTTAATAGAACTAACTTGCAAGACAGTCTTTCTATGATCATTGACATTAATAGTATCGGCTTTTTCCGGATGTTTTGGCAAAATCCACACTAACCTAAGAGACTAGAAACAGGAACTTGCGCCACTTCCACCTGGTAACCTACTTTAGCCGACATTATACGTTGGATATGCTGTGCTGTGGCAATTGCAAGAAGTCGTTTTAAACGAATACACTGAGACTCGTGTGAGTATTTTTAAAAATCTGATTCAGCACATTTATTAAGGGCTAACTGTTTGCCCCCATTGTTTGTATTTAAACACAGTGAGAACCTGGATCAGGGTGGTAAATCTTCTCAAGAGTAAAGCGTTCAGCGAGGTTGTGGATGGGGGGGGGGGGGGGGAAACCCCCAAAACATTTTAATGCGGAAATGATTGGAATGATTGGAAAACGGCAAACCTATCCTTTAGATTGATTTGGTATTGTCTCTTGTAACGTGACAATGCTGGTGAGGGAAGGAGAGGTGGCCCTTTGGAAAATGTGTGCAAACCAGGAAGTGGAAGTTCCAGGACGGCTCTTTAAAACTCAGCCTGCCCCGCATTAGGTGCCAAAACATTTGCGCGTGTCGAGTTCAGAAGATCGCAAAATTTTACCGTAATGCAGCCTTGAAGAAAACATTTCACTATATCGCTCATATCTAAGTGGCTCGTATCGCGATATCCATATATTGCCCAGCCCTAGGAGAAGGCAAATCGGCGACGGGAGGGTGACAGCTCCACAGCCTCACCTGAGAGATGCAGCGGGAACTGTAGCATGCTCCAAGTCCACACTGCCAGGATTATGTAGACTGTGTTGGGACTGCTATTCCTGCCACACACACACGCACGCACACACACACACACACACACACACACACACACACACACACACACACACACACACACACACACACACACACACACACACAAAAAAAATACTGTTTTGTCCACGATGATCTGCTCATTCATCTACCAGTCAATAAATCCATTCTTCCATCTCTCCATCCATAAATGCATCCTTCCATTCATCCATTTGTTTATCAGATTTTTAAAAACATTCATCCACCCATCCATGCATCCATTCATTCTTTTATTCATCCTTTCATCCATCTTTCCAGCCATCCCTCCTCCCATTCATGCATCCATCCCTCCATTCATCACCAATCCATGCGTACGTCATTCGTCCCTCCGTCGATGGATCCATTCATCTTCCCATCCGCTCATGCATCCGTCCATCCTTCCATTCATCTATCGATCCATTCGTCCCTCCATCAATTAATTGATTCATCCATTCACCCATCAATGAATCCATCCTTCCATTCATACCATCCATCAATCAATGCACCCATTCATCATCCATCCATCCATCCATCCGCATGTGACGAACTGACTTGACGTCGGACAGGGTCTCGGAGGTGAACTCCAGGATGTCGGCGGCGGTGCCCACGAAGACGAGCAGCAGCTGGGAGAGCTGGTCCCGGGTCAGCCCCCCGCCGGCCGGCAGCAGCCACTTGCCGAGGATCAGCAGGATGAGCAGGACCTGGTGCAGGGCCAGGATCCAGTCGTCCGCACACACGGATGAGAAGGCTTGAATCACGCCCTGAGAGGAAGCACAAACTCAGCAGCTGAAGGTAGAAAGGATCGGCAGAGCCCACAGTCACTTAAAGCTGTTGTGGTTGATCCCATTTGTTATGAAATTTCAAAAAAAAAAGTTACCACAAGTGATTAAACCACACTGTTTTTCATTTATCTGATAACATGTGTTTATCTCTATTATTTCTCAAATTTAAAGGGAGTTTTAGTCCATAGTAAGTCATTTCAAATGAATGACTACCTGCATTTCTATGTTCCAGTGTTCAATGTGAATAGATAGCCGTTCAGCAACCTGTAGACATGTGTATTATAAGCCTGTATTATGATAGTGGTTTGAAATGAACTAAAAAGACAATTAACTGATAATCACATTTAATTGTATGACAATTAATTGTCAACAACAATTCAATGAGACACCTTGATAATTGATTTCATTTCTTTCTCTAATTTCTTTTTTTTCTTGTCCGTGCCCTCTGTGAAGTGCCTGGTGACATTTCCCTGACCTCGGTTTGCAGTGCATACATTTTAGTCTCATTTCATGGAAGCGCCCTCGAATGTCTACCTGGAAACCTGGCCTGTAGTATTTATCAAGTTCTTAAAATTGGAATCGTAGGCGGATGTTTACTCCTCACCCAGTAAAGGGAGAGGACGTCCTCGGCAGAAAATGTGCTATGTAGGGAACGCATTCGGGGCCACAAATATAAAAAGACTTTATGTTCTGTGCTTGTAATTGTTTTTATTGAGGGCGGACCTATCCATTTGAAGGGGGAAAAAATAAAAAAAAAGCAAAACATCTCTGAATGCTTTGGTTTTTAACGGGAAAATACACCCACAGCCTCACAACAGGCCCTTTGAGGTGGAGTGGCCCAAACACATAATAGCCCCGCTGTCTAGACAAGAGCGGCCATGGAAAAGCAGAGCGGCAAAACGCGGGGGCCTCCGCTCTGCCCCGAATGAGGAGGGCTATTCCGACACCGATTTATTTTAGGAGATGTCCTCCTGTAGTTCTACCTTCAACCTCTCTTAAAACCTACAGAAGCTCCGTTCAGTTAAAGTGTCCCCCCCCCCCCCCACACACAAAATAACCGCTTTCCCCAGCCTTAGAGTTTCAACGACCGTTCCAATTGATGCTACAGATCCTTCCTCATTTCACTATCTTATTATTTTGTTTATTCGGATTCTTTCCACCTCAGTTGTTCTTTCGTTTCGGGTGCCTGTCTCGCAGCCTCAGAGCAACTGGAAGAATGTCCCTCAACCCCAATGAAGGGGGGGGGGGGGTCATCTATCGAGAAATATGGAATAAAGAGAATAAATGGGAAGTGCCGGAATAAATGAGTTAAGTCCAGCTTAAATCTACATTTTTCACGGTTTCTGGGTCTTTTGAGCACAATTCTAGAATGACGCCTGCCTACCTTGTCCTCCTCACTGCCGTTGATCGAATCCCTCCATTGGTTAAACAAACTCTTGATGCTTTCAGTGGAATCGAGTTTATCACACTGTGGAAATGGAAGAGGCAAATATAATATTGCTGTAATAAAACAAACTATAATATTACATCATATAATGTCTTATCATATCATAAAAGAATAGGACATATTGGACGACTACACTGGAATAGAAGAGAATAATTGCGGCGGCTGGGATACCCTCGAGTCGGTGGATTTGTTCTCCTGATGGTGAAGTTCCAAGATCCACAATGACGGAATGATGCTGATGAGGAACAGAAAGATGGCCGGAGAGAACCTGGATGGAGGAGGAACAAAAAAAAAAGTAATAAATTAAAAGACTCCCACACACACACACACACACACACACAAAACTCATATTTTTTTTGTCTTTCTCTCCACATGTTTCCCTCCATGATACCAATTACCAACTCATATATATATACGGGCGACGGGTGAGCAGAGAACCGAAAGGCTAAACAAATATAACTTTTGAATGACTATTTTTTTTTTCAACCGGTATAAAATCTCTATTCCAGCCATTGAGGTGAATGACGGCTCCTACCATTTGTAATCGTTTCCTTTCTGCCTCTTCAGGGTGAGGATCATCTCTGCCACCAGAGGTAAGTAGAGGATGGTGAGGAACCAGTAGAGTCTATTTTCCTTCACCCACACCACCCTCCACACCCCTATGAGGGAGATGAGGATGAATAGAGAGCGGGCGACCACCACGCAGATGAACTTCACAAACATGGTTAAAATGTTGAGGAGGAAAAAAAAAGGTTTCTGCCTACATTGGAAGGTCACCACATGTGAACACTGCTGTGAGGAGTTGTACATTAAGCAAAGGGCTCCCTGTCCCATTCACACTGAAGGGGATCTGAGTTAAAAAAAAAAAAAAAGTTTGGGCACACCCCTTGAAGAGTAAACTCTTCTGACCAATGCTGTGACAGGCTGCCAGTCCATGTGCTCACTGAGGCTCAAGGGTGGAACCTTTGTGTTAAACCTTGGGTGGGGGGCTGAGGCCTCCATCCTTAAAGGGGTGTCGGGGGGGGGGGGGGGGGGGGGGGGGGGATTAATTCATAAAATTGAATACATTGACTTCCAAATTTCAAAAATTTCATTCACTTTATAATAAAGGTGCCAAAATTTGTAACACACATTAGCCACAACCAGGTCTTACAATTCACGGGGCGGAGGGTGGTTATTTTTTTCATTCCTTTATTTTTTATTATTATTATTATTATTTTTTAAAATAATATAATATATATATATATTATTCATCATACACTTGCACCTGAAAATGCCAGTATTCTTTTTTACCTAAACCTTATTTTCATTCATTCCGAGAGAATATTCAGTGTTGCTTAGTTTTGCAATCATATTTTGTTGTAGTATCAAGGGTTTTACATAATGGATGGATAGATTAAAATTAGTGTATTTTTTTCATTGCTCATGAGAGTTGAATTGAGAAAAAACAACGATGTTATAATAATAATAATAATAATAATAATAATAATAATAATAATAACTGGGATTTATGTAGTGCCTTTCAGGAACCCAAGGACACTTTACAATGGAAAAACAAAACAAACAAAAAAAAAAACAACAAGGCAGGGTAGATAATAAAAAAGAAATATAAATAACAGGAAAAAAAAGAGTTATGATTTCCAGTTATTACTGATTCATTCATCACGATGTGATTATTGTGGGAGTGGTTGCATTGGCTGGTTTGATTATTGGAGAGGTTACAACCCTCTTTGTTAATGACTTTGTTGTTCAGATAATTGAATTAAGAGCGAACCTCTTTTGTGCTGTGCAAAACAAAGTGGGTAGATAATAAATAAAACAATAATAATAATATAACCTAAATCAGAACAAATATGTACAACAGGCGGAAGATATGAGCAAATATATAGCAAAAATGTCATATAAAAGATATACCAAAAATACAAATGCATCTGACCCAGTAAAGTGGCTCTCATTGAGGCTTGGCTTCCCTATTTATTTTTTTATCATAATATATAATAAAACTATAAAATAACGAGCACCATAAACAGGGAAGGCAGTGACACCTAGCGGCCCATGGGAGTAATAGCAGCCACTTAAACTGCAGATTACAGGCTCGTTGATTTCATAGTTTTAATGTCGAGTGAACAATAAAAAACGATGAAGTAAATGTATATAGTACAATCAATGTCGATATGCTTCAGTCAAAAGTTTACATTTCTTGTTGAACGAGTGCATGACATTGGCAAGGCAAGTTTATTTGCATTGCACATTTCATACACAAGGGCAAGTGCAAGGGCAAGTTTACATCATATTAAAGCAAAAAATAATAAAACCAGATAAAAAAAAAAATATATATGTTAAAATCGCACAGATGCCCCCGTTGACGCTTGTCAGCCCTCATTCTATGAGCCGTGTGAAAAATGCTTCGTAATCACAAGACCTTCGACGTCTCATGATACCGCTGTTCACTTATGTCAGAAAACAATAATTACCTTATTATTAATTGACGTAAAAAAAAAAAAAAAAAAAAAAAGACAAAACGAACAGATAAGAGGTGAAATTGTCATTCGAAACAGGAAAGCCTGGATTTAGGTCGTAGATTTAAGTAGTGTGAGACTTTCTGAAAGTTTGTTCCAAAGGCGTGTGGCGTAGCGCCCAAGTACGGATGCTCCTTGTTTACATGTTAAGTTATTGTTCTGAATGGAGGCAGCGATTTTCGTCGCGATTTACGTGACACGCATTTAATCTGAGTGGGGAAGTGTGAGTGTGCAATGAGGAAAGAAAAAAAAAACCGGTGCGAAGACAAAGGGGACAATGGGTCATAGGGGGTTTGGGGAATGTTGCTTGTGCAACAGAGCAAAAGGGCATGTCGTTGAAAAAAAAGGGCACATTTAATTCACAAAGAAAATGCGAGGTGCTTTACACAAGCCCCCCCACACACACACACACACACACACACACACACACACACACACACACACACACACACACACACACACACACACACACACACACACACACACACACACACACACACACACACACACACACACACACACACACACACACACACACAGATATAGATCTGTAGATCTTAGAACAGGACCGATCATATCTCTCCACGCCCTGTTCGCGTCCCCGTTCCTACTGTGGCAGTCGCTGACGTCACAGTCACGTGGCAATGGCAATTCCGCGCAAGCGCTCCCGCCGCTTCCCGGCGCCCTGCGGTCGTCAAGGCAACGCGTGTCAACAAACATGTCCGCGAGAAGTGGGAAAGGCGGACGCCACAAGGTGATTCCCCCCCCCCCCCCCTCCGTGAATAACATGAATGAGCGTTTTTGTGTTCTTGTTTAAATTATTATTATTATCATCGTCATCGTGATTATTATTGTTGTTTTGTAATGTTTTTTTTTTTTTTTTTTAATTATTTGTTTTTACAATAATAACAATATTATTACTACTATTTTCATCGTCATCTTTGTTATCCATAATAGTGTAACAATTATAAATGCTTCACGTAGGAAGAGGAAAAACGGCTCCTGCAAAGCATCTCGTTTTCCCAGGAACAAGTGAACCACTTTCTGGAGATGACTTTGGATGAAGTTCAGTCGTAGGTTTTCCTCATGATGATCATGCATGGCACATTTCATTTGATTATGTCTGTTGTGTGGTTATATTGGGCAGGAAATCCACCCCCCCCCCCCCCCCCCCCCAAAAAAAAAAAAACCAACAACATTTCTTTCTTTATCCATCAAATTGTGACAACGTGTGATTTTTGGGTGGATGCTCTAAAATAGACAACATTTTTTTATATAATAGTTGGAATTTCTAATTTGAATTCAATTTTCCAGTCCCTTTTACTTAATTGATAGTATTCATTATTGGTCTCCGCTAAATGGTTCCTGCCTCGAATGAAAGGCTGTTCATGTTATTTGTTTCTCATTTGCCTCCCGCCACCAGGCAGTTTGAGCGGATCCTGGGCTTTCGGCACCGGAAGACCTGCCTGCGAGCGGCGATCCAACTGGACTACTACGTGTCTGGGTTTTGGTGGGCCAAAGAGGTCCTGCCCGTCCCAGCGCAGGTCTCCTTTGTGATGGATTTGATACACATGCTTCTGGAAAACATGAAAGGTGGGTACATAGACGGAGAGAACAAGTGGATCCTCAAAATCCGCACGGAACACTGCTCCGCTCCACTTGGAGAGCGGTTCCGTGTGATGAAGAGTGACAAAACATGATGTGACATTGCTCTGGGCCAACAATGGCTGGGGAGTTACCGTGTCCCTCCACTGAAATTGGCCCCCCGTCACACCCAGAGAAGCAGATGGGGTTGGTGGATAACTGGATGGAGTTGGCCAAGGCCCTGGAAGAGTCCCAGCGGTGTCCTGCCTCCGAGGGCGACCACACGTCGCTTCTAGACCAAGATCAAGCAAAGGCACTCACGAAATACATCAAAGACAGGTGATAGGCTAGATTAGAAATTGATATCTGACAATTACCACTAGCTTAGGTGTGTACCTATTGAGCTAATCAATTACAATTAGTCAGTTAGTCAAGTGTTGTTTGTCAAGTTTCCATCAAGTATCATTTTTCAATATATAGCATCACAGCAAGCGTCTTGTTAAACTTAAATGTCTATTCTTCATGCAAATTCTCAACTGTGCAGATACAAAGTAAAAAACATTTAAAAAAAAAACGGCCAAGCAAAAGAAAAATATATATAGTAGATTTTTCTTCTATAACAAGAAACATTTGGTGTATCGATGTGATTGCAGTACATTATGGTTCAGACAGTTGTTTTCTGTGGGCCTCACTTGGTTTTTGTAGACTTTTTGTTTTTCCACATTCATTTCAAAGATAAAGGTTGTCTACTTGTAGGCCGTCATTTCTTCTTTTTTTTTTTAATATAAAATGAATCATTTGTTTTAGGTTTTGTTAACCATAGCTCACATTACCCCTAATTTCGATGAACCCGCTGCTGGCAGCCTGTTTCAGTACTACCGGCTCTACGAGCTCCTCCTCACGACCCCCAGAGAAGAACGCTTGTTTGCCCTGGAGGTGAGCAGCTGATGGGGTCATAAGGTTCATATTGTGTTTGTGTGTGTGTGTGTGTGTGTCTATTCACACCTGTGAGTGTATCTATATGTGTATCCACGTCCATGTTTTACACTCGTATCTTTTACTTCCTCCCATCTTCAGAGCAAAATTGAGGTGATCAGTGGAGACAACACCATCACCCCGTTGGAGGAAGGAATGTCGGCCGATATGTACTTCCGCTACCTGGCCCCGCCTCCTGTCCAGGAACAAGAAGAGGTGATGGATGGAGGGATGGGTGGATGGATAGAGCGATGGATGGAGGAATGGATGGATGGGTGGGTGGATGGATGGTCCAACCATCCATAGGATAGGATAGGATGGATGGGTGGGTGGGTGAGTGGGTGGATAGATGGGCAAATGGATGGATAGGATAGGATGAGTGGATGGATGGATAGGATGCGATGAATGGATGGATGGGTGGATGGATGATGGATGGATAGGATGGATAGGATGGATGGATGGAGTAATGGATGGATGGAGGGAGTAATGGATGGATGGATGGAGGGATAGGATGGATCCTTGGCATTTTTTACAATGGATCTTCATCACTTTGGACAATAGTATAGAAACTTTTTTTAATCAATATTATCATCTTCACAGGAACTTGAACAATATCTTCTATCACCATGAGCAAAAATTATGGAACTGATTTTGGTTTTTAATATAGATAATTCAGTCAATATCAGTTCATCACCCATTTTGTCAACCCATTTCATTCGGACTCTGAAACCATGAACGGTAGTAAGTACGTACATTATCATGGAGGAGCGGTGAGCACTCGCAGTTTATCTTCCAAATCAGCTCTAAATTGCTTTTCCTCACTTTTACACTTGAGGGCACTCTTTTCCCTTGGAATCCGTTCGACGTTGGGGTATCGGTGAAGATTAGAGATTGAAACCGCAGAAAATCCCCCCAAAAAGCTCTTTGAATCCCTGGTAGCAAATGTGGAGCATGACACCAACACTGGTTGAAGTTTTCATTTCATTTCTAACTCCGCGGTCGGAGTCGAGCGCCGACCGCGGAGTTAGAAGTATCTGAATGGCAAGAGCGCGAGGGTAAAAAGTATGAAGAAAAATCATTTTGGGTGTGTTCCGCACACAGGTGGAGCAGGACGACTCGGGGGAACTCCAGCAAAATGAGAAGGAGGTGGAGGAGAGCAGTGACGGTGCCACGCTGGCGGAGGAATTGGTGGAGGTGGTGGAAGCGGCGAGGTTCTCCATCCAAGATGTGAAGGAGGTGCTGGCGGAGCTGGCCCACGACATGCTGGGGACCCTGCAGGTATCCCTTCATGCACCCGCTGGCCGGTGCGGGGGCCGTCGCTCAATAGCGATGGTCCGCCATATTGAGACACTTAATGGGAATCCGAATAGTGGTTTGGCAATGGAGGCCACGCTTTATTACCCGTCAGTCCAGATATCTTCCACGGTGAACTCTGAACCCCGTCACACGTTTCAACACCTGGAAGGGGTGATTACTTCCCGAAATTATATATATATATACTTATCCGTATAAGAATAATAAGAATTGTTTTGTTTTATTATTTTTATGATTATGACTTTTCTTACGCCGCATTTTAAATTTCACGTGCACTTCCAGGGGTTTTTACGTGATTTTGGATGAATATTTGATCCATCTCCCTGCTGAAGTCCCAACTGTTTTGGACCAGAGAGTAAACAGCAGCTCTGCTGATAAGCTGCTCCCCTGGCAGCCTTCCATCCGCGCCGTACGCACACACATTTTAGTCATACTTTTGAAATGATTATTTGTGTGTTTCGAAATTGTGTGTTTTTCGTCTTCAGCAAACGAGGGAAAAACAAAAGACAAAATATTTTTCCCCTTTCTCTTTTAACTCGTTCCTTTGTCTATATGTGGACCAACTTTAAACATTGCCCAAACAGAGGGTTTCAACATAAAAGGCCCATTGTTCTGTTCATTGCAACATGTAAAAATCCCTATAATGGCAGTAAGTCTATTTACATGTACAGTGGGTTTTTTTTTCTCCTTTTTTTTTTCCGGCAACTTGTCCTCACAGGCCAGCAGCGGTTTGTATATCTCCCTTTGCCTTGTTTTCAAAGCATGCCTGGAATTCATCTGGCTTTTAATAAGCTGGTGGGGACATTTATTAATGAGAGGGAGGGGGAGAGAAAGAGCGATGGAGGATTATGAGAGAGAGAGAGAGAGAGAGAGAGAGGGAGAGAGAGAGAGAGATAGAGAGAGATCTTGTATGATAAAGTCCTGAACAGCTGCGGAGACAGTCGCCTCAATCTCATTAAGTTGCTAAGTGTCCTGTAATTTGAAACTTCTAACCAGCGTTCGCACGCACGCACACGCACGCACACGCACCGAAACCCCTCGGTTGTGATTGTCATCCACCTCCCTGTGGGCCCGCCGCCGCTCGCTCCCTCGCCCCTGACAGGGTCAATTTACTTCGGCTAATTCAACTCCTCCGTATGGAACATCATCACGGCATAACTTTTGAAATATCTCCATAGAGCATTAGACGCATCATTAAGAAGGAAAAAGGGAAAAACACGAAAACTACTGTTGCGTCTCCTGTAAAGCGGCGCTAAATTGCCTATGACGTCTTATTGGGCGCGGTGGTGAGCGGAGTGAATGCTGCTAATGCTCATCATCTTAATCAGCCGCAGGAAATGCTAAATCTAAGCCGGATCCGCCCCCACTGTACAATGCAACACCAGATACCTTATTAATCTCCGTTGGGAATATGTGTTTGTATTATATGATCTGTGTCAGTCACACAGCGTGACAGCGTCGGGTTGATATGTTATTAAAATGCACACCGGAGCGCTTATAGTTGCGCGGGATTGTCAGACGGGGATTACGGTGGCGAGGAATTGCATTTACTGACTGATATTATCATAATGGTGTCCCTGCCACCTCCAGCTGCGAGCTACAGCTGTCAATATTACACCACGGTTTTCAACGAGGGAAAGATAAACCACTCATTAAAAAAAAGTCACCTTCACTCCCATGTTTTATTTATTAAAGAATAAACACCAACCTGTGTGTGATATGTACTCGGGCTGGGAACTGTTATACAATATTTCTGATCCAATATCCCAATATTACCGGAGAAATACCTCAATATCGATGATTTAATAATCAGAAAACCGGCATTATTTTACTGTTATGCAGCCTTGAAGACGACATTTAACTATATCACAATATTAGGAGCAAAATGAGGAACAGACATTTAACTATTTACGATATGATAAAAAAAAAATAGTAATAATTCAATTCTTTATGATTTAGCTCTACCATTCTGCGGGATGTTTCAGTGAGGGAATAATTACCCCTGGCCTGACATAAATAGCCTCCCCCCGCCCCCTCCCCCCCTAAAAGTCATCTCACTGTTTAATGGTATTTAATAACATCCATCTTGACTCGGTCCATCTGAGTTTTTCTTTCCCTCAATGCTTACAAAGTGAAAACAATTGGACGGAAAAACTCCCCTCTCTCTCTCTCTCTCTCTCTCTCTCTCTCTCTCTCTCTCTCTCTCTCGCTCTCTCTCTCTCTCTCCCCCACTCTCTCACTTTCTCCCTCAGTGTGTGTGTGTGTGTGCGTGCGTGTGTGTGTGTGAGTCTGCGCGCGCGCGCGTGTGTGTGTGTACACATGAAGGGGGGATTTTCGGAGTTGCTACGGTTCCCAGGAGTCTCGCTGGGCATGTGGCTCTCATCATGCCTTATAAGGTCGACGTGCAGAAAAAATTGGCCAGTGGAGCTGAGGGCGAATACCATAAGTGGATTGGAACCGTTTAATTTCGGGGAGTATACAGTGACCCAGAGAAAATAAATTCTAAAGTGCGCCGTGGAGCCATAAACCCAGTGGTACACAATTTAGAGTATCTCCCAGTCCCCTATGCAGGCCGGGGCACGGCTGTAATTAGCCACTCGCAGTGGGAGCAAGAATAACTGCAATCGAGGCCGGCGACAGTTTCCCAGAAAAGACAAAAATATTGACGCGCCAAATAATTTCTCCCGAAAAGCGCGAGTGTGCAACAAAAAAAAAAAAAAAAACAACAAAAAGGAGGCGACGGTCTTTTTTCTTTTTCTTTTTTTTTTTTTTAATGAATCAGACATCTGTTTTAACTCTAATGGGAATAATTCAATTAAAGCAAGGCAATGATGATGATTCCACTTGAAGATTACGTTTAAAGACATAGCGCCAGGCCAAGTGATTCAAATTGTGGGAAAAAGGGAAAATGCTGCCGGTAAAAGAAGCAGAGATCCTTTGTAACATTATTCTCTTATAATAACTCTTCATGTCTAATGTCCCATTTCCTAATGTGTGTGTGTGTGTGTGTGTGTGTGTGTGTGTGTGTGTGTGCGTGTATGTGTGTGTGTGTGTGTTGTGTGCGTGTGTGTGTTGTGTGCGCGCTCGTGCGTGCGCGCTTTTCTCAGGCCGACTTCAGCGAGAAGCTGAGGGTCCACGAGGAGACCTACACAGCCAGGCTGGGGAGCTTCAAGCAGCCCACCTCCAAATAGGCGGCATGCATCACGCCCGGCGATAATTTATTCATAAATGCCATAAGTATTATTCAATTTCATTTAATAACATGTCATGAATAATGTATCCTGGGTGCATACACAATGAGAATGACTCCGGGCGGGTTTCTTTTCTACTTCGGAGGCGAGCGGGGGCGGCGTGGGGGGGGTGCGGGGGGGGTGTTTGTCGGAGGTGGAGTTGGAAGCTGGGGACGGTCGGGAAATTCTCCGACTTAATTGGATCTAAGTCGCTGTTTTAAACCTCGCGCAAGGTTATTCTCCCATCCAACCCAATAAATTGAGTGCGATCGGGAAAACAATGCGCCCCCGATTCCAAAACGCTGCTTCCGCCGTACTATCAGATGTCACGCGGGAGCCAGGGTGCGCGGTCCAAAAAAGCGAACCCGGCGGCAGAAGCTGCGGAACGACACCTACCTGTCGCCGCCCCCTGTGGCGGGGCACCAAGCACCGGCGAGAGGCTGCGAGGAGATAAAAGGAGACGCGACGATGCGTGAACATCGGCACCGGAAAACAAACTTCATTTGGCTCCAAAGATTTCTGCACATATACGTATGTGTTTGCGGGGCGGGCGTGTGCTTAGCGCGCCCAAAAATAATTGCCAGCAACCTTTTACTATTCTACCAGCGCTGCTTTGACATTTAAAGGGGACCTATTACTGTCTACTCCTTTTTCAACAAGTTCATATAGGTCTCTGAGGTCCCCGAAATGTCTTTTTTGCTGAAAATACCGCTCGGATTGTGCTTTCCAGCCATCCCAACGTGCCTCCAAACGCCTCCCGTTCCCGACGCTGTGTTGCAGTGTGCGTGGCCCCCCTCCTGGGGCCCCCGAGCGCTGTGAGCCAATGGGGTTTGAGCGCGACTCGTGGCGTTCCGTTGCATGACGTTTTGTAAACATTCACGGATTTCACCTCGTCACCCCACCGAGATCTGTCTCTGGACAAATTTGAGGCGAGAAAATCAGGCACCCAGCTGCTGAGTCTTCGCTCACATTCGATCCACGAGGCCGAATTCAAAGGTTTGTTCCGAGTTTTGCGAAGCAAGGGCACCACCGCATGGTTTTGTTTGGGGAAACGCACAGCGGACGGCGCGGCGCAGCCAACAGTCATCCTGCTGCATTCCAGGATTATTTTTCAAATACTTACGTTTCCCTCGTCTGCAGTTCCGTCACAGACGGTTGTTGTTTTTTTTTCCCCCTCTTTTCTTTTCAAAGATTTGTGCTGGTCGGTGGAAGCCAACAGAGCGGTTCTCCATGCTCGGGCTTGGTCGTCCTCCGGCCGCGGGCGGAGTTCGCTCAGCTGGGGGGCAGATCCGATTCCAATTGGTCTCCGAGTGACGCAGGAAGGAGACAAAAATCTGAACGGCTTGTTGAATCACATGTTTTCTGAAACAGGCAGCTCACAATAAACTGACTGGGCGGTCTCATTTCACAGTTTGTGTGTTAGTAGGCCCATCAGAGACCCAAATGTATGTGCATGTATCTGTAAAAATTCGGATCCATGAATCGGCAACGCCGCAACAAGAACAATAAATACTACTGCAAATGGGTGCACTTATAAATGGCTAATGCTGATGAAAAGGAAAAATGAAAATGAAAGACTGAAGTTTACAGGGAAACAGGATGCAAAAAAACCCCCCCAAAAAACACCACAGGCTCTGCAAACGAGGAGAGAATGTTCGTTTACTTATTTATTTAAGGTACGTGAAGTAGGAAGGAGACGAAAATCTGAAGGGCTTGTTGAATCACATTGTTTTCTGACAAAAGGCCGCGCACACAGAAGGGGCGCCCCCCTGCTGCCGGGAGGTGGAACAACAACCACAACCTGGGAAACCGGGAAAATACACATCGCTTCACTTTTGAATCCCATACATTTACTTGAAGGAAATTTTGGATCCAGATCTGGCTTTAGTCCCTTCGGTTTTCATGTTGTTTTGGTCGATTTTTTTTACCCATTGCTTTGTTTATATACGAGTGGCTGGGTGATATATTGATATAATATCAATATTGTAATATGAGACAAGATTTGCCTGAGATATTGGTAATAATAATAATAATAATAATAATAATAATAATAATAATAATAATACAATACTATAGTATACAATAATTTATTGTGATGTGTGAGCGGTCCTATCTATCCGTATAATTCTGAAGTCGTATGACTTTGTTCTCGTTTCATGCCGAGATGCGAACATGCGTGAATATTAATTTGATTGTCTGTACTTGTTTATGGGTGCGGCTGTGAACCCGTGTTTTTGTCTGGATGAATTGTGTGTGTGGGCGGCGGAGGGGAATGAGTGTGTGTCACTGCCTCGAACAAGTCTTTGGGAAAGGCTTTTCCCCTAATTCCAGAGGTGGGTTGTTATGTTAGAGACGACTGCTACGCTCTGGAAATGAGTCATTTATCTCACAATTGCCCCTAAATCACTCAGCAACCACGGCGGAAACACGATTCCAATCTTAACGTGAATTTACTGCTTTTAATCAACGTGGACGACGGACGCGGAGCCCGAGCGCGAGCGGCGAGCCAGATGTCCAATCAGCTCGCTGCTAACCGCGCTGGTTTGAACCCCCTCTGTTTCTCTCATTGAGAGGGCCAAAGAGGGATTTGGATCCTTTTCCTGGTAGAAGGACTGAAGAACATGGTTTTCACAGAAAGCACGGCCGAGGGCGGACGGGCCTTTTTTTTGTTTGTTTGCCCCCCAGTGCGCTGCCGCCGCCCAGAAAGATGGTGGCGGGGTTGAAATTAGCATGAGCACTAAATAATTTCTGTGGTCTGCGAGAGCACGCTGCCCACTGGGAAATGGCCTTTTCACCCAGTGCCTGGTTGCGAACGACACAGGGAGGGAGATGTACATATATTTTTAAGTCTGTACCTTTAAACAGTATATATTTTTAGCTATTTCAATGTGTATTTGTGTCTTACGGCAGACTTTTAGAAGTTTAAGTTTTTGCTATATTTTTTATATAATTAATTAAAAACATTTTTATACATATATATATTATATTTTTATATGTGTATATATACATATATATATATATATATATATATATATATATGTTGTGTGTTTATATATATGTGTGTAAATATATGTATGTATATATACATATATGTATATGTGTGTGTGTGTGTACATATATATATATATATATATATATATATATATATATATATATATATATATATATAAATACTTTTTTGTTTTACATTATTAGATTATAGATTTGTATAAGGATATGTGTATATATAGTATCCTTATTGATACATACACACTATATCCTGCTTGAATACCAACTCAGCTCTACAGTCACCCAATTGTGGAACTCAGATTAATAAAAGGCCGCACTCCTTCCTTAAGGGTACAGTTTCCCACCTGATGGCTGTTACTGATGTTTCCCGTGTCTTGTGTCTGAACTCCTTTTGCTGAAATCATGGTCGCGCTGCCTGGGATTAGCTGGAGCCATTGTGTGTGGTCAGTGGCGCCGAAAATCCAGGCTTAGAAGGTCAGGACACAATCACTTCGACCAAGTTGTTTTTTTTTTTTTGTTTTTTTTTTGGTAAACCGTGATCTCGGCTCGGTGTCAAAGCATGCGGGGAAAAAGTCAAATAGTTTTTCATCGTACACCGGCATAGCATGAAGGAAGGTGATGAATATTGGAGGATAAAACCCTTATCATCAGAAAAAACATGCTTAGTTTAAATGCTCTTCAGACTGTATCCCGAGGGGAAGTTCTGCCACCGCATAACCGCATTGCACTCTAATGTAATATTATACAAGTCTATATTGTGTGACGGGGTTGTTGTTCCTTACTATTTAATAGTAGTGGGAATTAAACTAATACCCACCCAGGTTTGGCCCTGACCAACTGGAAATAACACACTTCCCCCAATTTAATGTAACTTCTCAGAGTGATGCCATGTGTAACAGCTTAAAAGATCATTAAATAACTTAATAATGTTGAGGTTACACTATCAGTATATGTCATGCTGTACGTACGTACTAAGGTGAATTTAAAGGATCTAGAGGCAGACTGGTGTATTACTGGTGTACTTTGCTGTGTTTGAAATCGATATCAGGCACTGATCTGCCTGTTAAGTGCGTTGCTTGGGTTCCACTTGATGCCGAAGGTGTGTTGTGTATATTATTTCATGTGCCGCAGAGGCCTGCTGCATAAAGATTATACCGATTATAACACCCCACCCCCACTCACATAAACACACAAACACACACCCGAGCATCGATACTGCATTCTTAATATCGGTGGTGGAAGAAGTACTCAGACTGAAGTACTAGTAAAAGTGACAGTACCACATTGAGATTTCTAATGAAGTAAAAGTCTATAAGTGCTTAAATGTACAGTTATTTTTTATTTATTTCATTATTAAAATTACTTTAAAATTTGTAATATTAAAAGTACTTGTCATTTAGTGCCCAATATGTCTATATATATATATATATATATATATAATAAGTCTATAATACAATATATACAATATACTTTTTTTATGTATATATACTGTACAGCATTTACAGTTGGCCTATATACCGTAAATCATTTAAAGAATTATGTAACCTGACTGTTAGTTTATGAAGTAGAGAT
This sequence comes from Zeus faber, assembly GCF_960531495.2. Taxonomy (NCBI): domain Eukaryota; kingdom Metazoa; phylum Chordata; class Actinopteri; order Zeiformes; family Zeidae; genus Zeus; species Zeus faber. Next base: position 12,381,049 of record NC_137207.1, read on the forward strand.
GAAAAAGTACAGATGTTCGCTTTGAAATGTAGTGCACTAAAAGTGGAACGTAGATGTGAAACTGAATAAATCCAATGTAATATATTGTTACTTTATGTACAGTATTAGTAGCATTTAAGATGGATTTCCCCGCCATAATAATGCAATTTTGCCGCACCTCATATTTAACCTATGGGGCATATGTAACACAAACCATTATTCCGACTGTAACAACAATACCAGAACCCTAACTTCACATGCATGCACTTACATGCACACACACGCACACACACACACACACACACACACACACGCTTCCCCTGTCCCAGTGTGATGTGTCCAGATGTTGTCGGCTCCTTTCAAGCCCGTGGTGACTGTGCAAGGGGGTAACTGCATGCCTGACGGCCCGTCCGCCTCCCTCCTGGCTCCCAGCGCATTCCTAAATCACCATGTAATCCAAAACCCTGTTTTCACTGCAGAATCACTGCTGCCGCCGCCACCACCACCACCACCACCACCACCACCACCAGCAGGCTTTTCCTCCTCTCTCTCTCTCTCTCTCTGTTTGTGTCTCACTGGGTTATGGCTGGAATGATAGAAGTACATAGAAATCAAATATAAGACATTTGACAATGTTTGCAATTAACAATAATATACAGGAGTCATGAGTTTTACTGTACAAGCATACATCAAACCTTTCATTTGGAATACAGTGCGTATATCTGTCTGTCTGACTGTTTATCTATCCATCTATCTATCTATCTATCTATCTATCTATCTATCTATCTATCTATCTATCTATCTATCTATCCGTCTATCTGTCTATCTGTCTGTCTGTCTGTCTGTCTGTGTGTCTCAACCCTTTCAAATAAAACACGTAATAAAAAAACGTAAAATCAAGTGTCTCTGTGCGTCACGTTCTTTGTATTGGAGTGAATGAGAAATGTTGACAAAGAGGTTTACAACTTCACTGATTATTATTGCTGTTTTTTCTTTTATTTGTTTTCTTTTTTCTTTTTAGGTTTATTGCATATGGCCAATTTGATCGTTATTGCCTGTCTGTCTGTCTATCTATCTATCTATCTATCTCTATCTATCTTTCAGTCAGTCAGTCAGTCAGTCAGTCTGTTTGTCTGTCTGTCTGTCTGTCTGTCGTATCTACTGTATCTAACTCTGACAATTAGTTTCTTCCTTTTCTCAACAAATTTAAAAGTGAACCCCCCCTCATTACCAGACGTCTCACTTTAGATTCATTTCACGTCATTAATGTTGCTTACATAATGACATTCAGAGAGGGACCATTTGGCCCCCGGTATTAATCATTCATTTCTCTCTCGCTCCCTCTCTCTTTTTTCTCTCTGACCGGTCTTTTTCTTCCACCCGCGGTTAAATCAGGAACATTATCTCACTTCAGAACATGTTCTATTTATTTTCCCTCTCTCCTCTTGGCTGAAGGATAATCTTATCGGGGCATATCCCTGTATGAGATATGTAGGTACCGGTAGTATTTTCACAGACTCTTTGCGGAGCGCCACGGTGTTAAAAAAAAAAAAAAAAAAAAAAAAAAAACACAGAAGAAGAAGGAAAAACTAGCAAAGGTCAAACTTTATTGACATACCAGCTCACAGCCTAAAACCTCTAAAAAGAATGTGGGTTCTATAAACTAGATATACTTAGACATAATAAGGTGCTGCAAGGGAGCACGCTCAGTACCGTTGCTGTTTTATTGCTATTTCAGACTATAATTCAAGTCAACTCTTCTCGTAAAAGTGAAGGCACCACATTGAGATTTGTACTTAATCAGATGTATATTATAAGTACTTGCTTTTAAATCTTCTTCTAAGTATTAAAAACAAAAGTATGATATCATATCCAGTGCCCTGATATAACAGTCTATAATACTGTGACTTTGTTAATCTAATAGTATAGGCAGTGTGATAGTAATGTATAAATATATACAAATATAAAAAGATACTGGTACATTTTTAAGATAAAGTAACTGTGGCCATGCTAGAAATTGTTGTAGAGTATAAGAGTAGAGGTATTTGCGTAGTAACAGCCAAAATTCACACAAAATGGGATATAATTAAGTATGAATTGAAAAGATTATACTTGAAATTATCTTTAAATTAAGAGACACAGATGATATATATACTTAAAATATTTCAACTCGCTCTCACCCTTTTCGTGCTCATAGGGACCATGGGTGTATTTAAATTTAAAATGCATAGGATTCAATTTCGTACTGCCTAAATAGGAGGATACTGGTTTTGCTTTTCCTCTGAACGGTCTATTAAATTTAAGGGTGGCTGAGAATCGGGATGGAGGGTTATACCCTCAGTATGAATTTCATTCATTGATACAATTTAACTGGATATAAATGTCAACGTTTGCGAGCCTGTGTACCCATCAGCCAGTGCGGTAAACATTTCCATGCTAACAGTGAGCTCCATCAATCAGAAACATAAGTCTAATTGCAGTTTTAGTGTACCCCCCACCCCTCCTAAAGTGAAAGACGATCTCCCATTCATATGAATTGGTTTGAATTTAGTTCTGTGTCGCACGCAAGAAGTCAGACAATAGTGCCGGGACTCGGTTCAGTAGATTCATTTTCGTGACTATGAGCACGAAAATGCGTGAGACTGGGTTGCAGCATTCATACATAAATACACCACTGTTGATCAAAGCCAGTAATTCTTTATATATATGTGAATGTCACTGGCTCTGGTCATTATCATATCATTTATAATGTATTTGTGTCTCCTTCTGTTTCCTTTGTGTGCTCCTACGTGTGTGTTTCCGTGTTTCCATGTGTACAAGGGTCATAATGTGAAATCAATAACTACAGTAAAAAAGCCACGCTTATGTTTCTGTTCTGCTCCTCCACCTGAGCGTCTCTATCAGTCATGTGGTTAACTGTTATCTATCTGACCTGCAACGCACTTCAAGGACATAGCGGGGACAACGCCCCCGTCCACTCCAGCCACTGGAACAGTGGATTTAAATGAACGCCTGATGAATCGGACGTTAGCGGATTCACCTCGTTATTCCAACGACAAATATTGAACAAATGATGAACAAACATGGAGTCGCCTTCTTCTCTGTCAGTTGCTGAAAAGTGACACATTTGACGGACACAGATCCCACAACTGGGCTATGTCACGTGGCCTCCAGTCACATGGTTCCACGCTTATTAGAACAACCATCGGTGGGTGACACAAATTCCATTGTATGTTGTGAAGTTTTGGGCTTCCCCTCCGATTGTATCATGGCATTGAGTTATTTTTCTGTCAACCTTGTATATTCTGAAACGCTGTTTCAGTCAGTCAGTCCTCAGCCTTATATCTCTGCCCCTTGTGGCCTTATTTACAATTTGATCGACATGTTTATCGGCGCTTGTTTCAAAGCTTTTGTAAAAGCTGCACTGAAGGGAAACTCCTGTCCCTCTTTTTTACCTAAAAACATTATTTTTCAATAAAAATGGACCCGGTATTGAGCCGCGGGTTTCCCCCTTTGACGACCAATGATCAAAAAACAAGGTGTGGGTGAAAAAAATATGAATATGAATGTTTTCTTTTTGGTGTGTGAGTGTGTAGAAGGCCTCATTCAATGGAGGGGTCGCCGATGTTTCATTTGCTTCGTGTGAAAATTGATCACGTTGTAATACCAGCCAGTCTGGGTTCAGTTGGGGGTCATGGGTGTAGTTCCTGTAGCAGTTGGAGTTCCTGTGGATGGGCTTTTCTTAAGCGCTCCATTCTTACTTATGTATATATATTATTTACATTATAAATTCTTGTTCCTTTAAGTCATATAGTCGGCCTCTTACCATTTTATAGCCCCTTACTGGCCCGTTAAAAGAAACCCAGCTCACAATAAATCTAAAGCAATATTCAACCTTCACCAAGGCATTCAGCGTACATTATTAAAAGGCCTCGATAGAGATATATTATCCAAATATTTCCAATACAAGTAGAATTACATTCGCCTCTTCATCGTATTGAACTAGGAGTGGAATACATGCAGTACCCTATAATTATATATATGTATTATGATTATTATTAGGGGTCCAGCGTGCAGGGCTGTACGGCAGCCGCTGATTGTTATTGTAATAGATTAGGAAAAACTCTGAATTTTGAAGCCTAAAACTATCTGGAAAACCAAGTTTGGCATCATTTCCGAACACGATTTATGTTGGTTGAAGTTTCATCCAAATCGATCCACATACGGAGCAGAAATTAGCCAAAAAAAAAACGACCACATTTTGAGCGATTTCAACACGAGGCGAGCCAGTACATCTGACGTTGAAATATGTCCAACCCGGCTAAAACTATCTGGAAGACGTACTTCGGCGTAAGCTAGAAACACGGTTGAGGTGTCGTTTAAACCGCCATGTAACAAGGATCACGTGGTTTGAATCTCATCCAAATCGATCCGCATGCGGAGCAGATATGAGTGAAAACCCGAACAACTTGAATGAGATGAGATTTACAATAAGACGCTTTATGACATCATCATATTATTTACTATAAATGTTCAGATTCCGATTGAGAATGTCCAGTTGGACCGTGTCCATAGGGCGGCGGTCGCTCTGAAGTCTTTCTTACCTGGTAGATGTTAGTAGATCTGTCAGATTAATATTTTACCTGTGGTATAAATTAATGGGGAAAAAATTATAATAATAATACTTGAAATGTCGTCTGAGCGTCCCTCGAAAAGCACCGAAATGCGCGACTCGGCGATGTGTACACTGGAAAAATGGAAGCCGTGCAATGGCAATTACACACAGAAATATCACAACGTTTGTCGTATTTCATGGAAACTGAACTTACTGAAAATGTTATCCAACCAAAAAACTGAACTCAACTTTACAAAAGAAATACGTAAATTACACTGCTATCGTAAATCGGCGTAAATACAGTACGTCATAATTGAGGACACACAACAGCTACCATCACAGAAACTCCGGATGTACTTAGATGCAGCGAGGTAAGTTACAACAATGACAACATATAGTTTCAAATAAAAAATTAAATACTTTTTTTGGTAATGTCATGTCTAAACATTGTCCTATAACTACACTTAACAAACTGTAATACCTACCTAAAACGAATAAGCTGGACCTTGTGTATTGCTGCCTGCAGCTATATTTATTAATAACATAATTATCATTATTAGTACTAAAGCTAACCCCTTTTATTGCTGACATTTAAATGAGCCTCCGCTTATTTGCATTCCTGTAGTTTTTTTTTAGATCTGTCCTAATATGCTGCGATACGGAGCAATGAGCCTTTTTTTTTTTTTTTTTTTTTTTTCAGAACATTTTTCACATTATAGAACAGTAAGAAAAGAGAACCAAAAAAGAAAGACAAACAAATGGAACGAGTGTGAGGTCATGGGATAATGAGCAATGAGCCGTTGTGTCTTGTTTTATATACCTCTGTCGTCAAGCTCGTCCATGTTTGAATATGAAATGGAAAATGTGGAAGTTTCTGTTTCTTTTTTTTTTTTTTCGCTCAATAGCCTTGACGACAGCTTGAAACATGTGCTGGAGCGATCTCAACGCGGCGCATATTTAGGAATTCAGTCCTCGGGGGGTTGAGCACACTCCATATACTTCTCCATTGAGCTTTGTTATTACCAAATGTAAATTTGAATACAGCTGCGTTTCTTTATTTTTAGAGCTGCTGTTATTATTTGTAAGATTGTTTCACTGAGGGACAATGCCGTAGAGTAGGAATAAAGAGATGATCCTTTATTGTACTGAATGTCACACAGTCACATACACTATTTTTGGAAAGCTGTGAAACTGAACTTACCATGAAATGTGTCACACCACATTCGCATGCATTTGAAAAGTGTGACTTCATATGTTGGATTTCGGAGGATTTGGTTGAGAATCGACAAACCGCGTTGAAAAGTGAAGCCGGTGTAAGTGGAGTCAATGCGTGCGAATAAGCGTTTTCCATCGGTTTCTCTCTCGATCAAGTTTTCCGGAGAAAGTCAAAATATTCCATTCCCGGGGTCCATTTAAATCTGATAGGTTGGTGCCAAAACAACAAACGAACAAAAAACCCCACCTTTAAGCCCCGCGCAGGGCTTGGCAGCCGTTAAAAAGCCCCCGAATCCGAGGTGCATCGACTCACACCGAATCAATGATCTGACGGCCCAAACACACAGGGTTCCCGTCGTCCTGCGATCCCGTCCAGCCTTGTGAAACTTAAACCTATTTGCTATAAATGTAATTTATGGATCCTTCCTCGAGACCTTGTTTTTTTCTTTCTCTCTCCTCCTCATTCCTAACAAGCAATATGTTATTGATGTGGCTGCAGTGGAGGCCGTTTCATTTAGTCACTTCTCCGGTGTTGAGGCGCGGGGAACAAACAGAAACAGATGGACGAACACAGATGGGGGAGAACCCAGATGGGGGAGAACCCAGATGGGGGAGAACCCAGATGGGGGAGAACCCAGATGGGGGAGAAGCAGATGGGGGAGAACCAGATGGGGGAGAACCAGATGGGGGAGAACACAGTTCTATTAACAACAGACAATATTAAAAAAAAACCACTTCCGTGCCATTCCGCAAAGAACGCCCCGGGTTTTACAATCCACCGTCGTCCACAACACACGTTAATAGGAATCGTGCGGTCGTCAAACTCCTTTTAGGTCGCGGGTCAGATTAGCCCAAAAAAATGCAACTTCCTACATTTGGCTAAACCCTGATTGGAGGTCTGTATGTGCCTGGTCGCCCGTGCCGTCGCAGCAGCAGCAGCAGCAGCGCACTTTGATGCTTTTCCGGCGCTGATAAAAAGTTCAATCAAAAGCGTGAAATAAGTGTTTTTCAACGACGTAACTGAAAATCAGAATCTGTTTATTCGACCAAGTACATTTACATAATACAAGGGATTTGTCACCGTCAGGGGTCGGTGCGTTGCCGTACGCCGACAGACTATTTGCATAACAGTCGCAAAAAGGAAAAAAGGAAAAACAAATTATGCTAAATTTGTTCTATGCACAGAATAAATCTAAAGGCTACAGCAGGGCTGAGTGCCAGCACGGCTGCTCGTGTCGCTAGAGGTTCACTTTAACGACTCGTTTCATTTCATGAACAAAATTGTCTCTTATATTTCAGATATTCCTCGAGGCTGCAAACGATCCAAGTGTGTGTACAGTAAAGACCTGCTTATTCCCACGCACGTCCGTAACAACCGAATGTGGATATCTTCATGTTTTTGTGTTTTTTACTTTTTTTTTTTTTTTTTACACGTTATCCCCAAATCATCTCGGGGGCCGAATCCGGAACGCGGACCGTGTGTTTGATTAGCTTGTAATCGTAAGTCAAAACGGACGGCGACAAAAA
>NC_137207.1:12390884-12428384 GCF_960531495.2 Zeus faber
TCTTCCGATGCCAGTTGTGATCCGCGCCACATGTGGCAATGTGTTCCGCTTTCCGAGCGCGCTGACACAATGTTCTGATAAGATAAACTGCATATTTCCTCTAATGTAAACCATCTGAGCTGCTGATTGAGACACAATAACAGCCATTGACGTACACACGGTCCTCCCCCCCCTCCCCCCCTCCCTCCCTCGCTCCCTCACCACGCACTAAATCCCAGCGACCGAGCCTTTCAAATATTAATTTAGGATTATTGAGGCTATATTTATGTGCACGTGCGGCTTCCGGAATGGTGTTTGATTCTCACTCAAATGAGTCGAGATGTCCAGTCCAGCCCCTCTCCCAAACTTGCTTATTGTGTAAAAAAAAAAAAAAAAAAAAAAAGGTCTATTGTCTATTCAATAAACCAAACGCCTTTTTATTTTTTTGGGGGGCAGTGCTGCATGCATGATGAATGGCTTGGAAAATGTGTGTGCGCTGGGGACTGGTGGGGGTCTACAATCCAATAACAAGCAGGAATTTCCGATTGTCTTATCGCACACGAACTTGGGAAATCCAAACATTCAAACGAGAAAATGAAATATATCCCATATGATACGGAGACAGCTGTGTGTTTAACACCCAGAGACAGCTGCCCTTTCCTTTTTCCTTTAGGCCGTGGTTTGGAGGGTGGGGGTCAAACAAACAAACAAACAAACAAACAAACAAACAAAAAACAACCTGGACCCTCTTCAAGACTCTGATTGGGCTGTGATTGATTGAATGAATAATGGCGGGCCGATAACGCCGCCGGCCGTGCCTTAAAGGGACCGGCTGACATTTATGAAGGTTATTGTGTCAAAAGTGTTGCAGCCGGCGGCATCATTCTATACTGAGAGGCAGGTTTGTTTGTTTTTTTTTTTTTTTTTTTTCTCGCACTCTGTGTGATTTGTGGGAAAGGTAAATATTAGCTCATGCTGCACTCAGCTCATGAAAACCTAATCCCTAAAGTGCCATAAAGTCAATAAGTTATTTGTGGAAATTGCATACGTGTAAGGCTGGATTGATGAATATATAAGCGCTATTTTAGGTGGAAGAATATGTTGCCGTTAATCCAGTTACACTGTTTAACAGGCGACACGCAGGAAGCCATTTAAGCAAATTTAACCAAAACACACAGACTTTAAAGACTCGGGGCAAGTGTGGAGTTTTGTAAGTGTAACGCGTAAAACTTCTGAGACTTGTTTCGAGGAGCATATCCTTGGTTGCCACATTGCACCTTCTCTGGGCAATATAGCCGCGCAGGGCAATCCGCCCGTGATGGAAATGTGCAGTAATGTCGCAATAGCGTGGAATGCGAGATCTTCTTGGAAACGCGGAGCCCTATTCATGGGCCATATGGTGTAATGAGCGAATCGGTTTCATCTTGTTCTGCTGTTGGTTAGTGTAATTATATGAGTCAGCCTATATTGCAAAGAAAACAACTCCCTTCTGTTCCATGTTTTATTGTACTTTCCCTTGGGGGCTGGTGAGGATCACATTTCCCACTCATAATAAGCTTTTTGAAAACCGACCCCCGGCGCCCCCTCCCCCAACCCCCACCCCCCAAAAAGTTCCCCCCATAAACAAAAACTTTTTTATGTGTAAATCCTGGGTTCGACGGTTCAATCGCCGCTACGACCAAAGCATCAAAGCCATGACTTGAAATGTCATTAAAGCTTTTTTTTTTTTTTTTTAAGCGTGGCTCAGTTTTTTTGGTGCGCTCCCAAAGGCAGCTACACCTTGTTTTACTGGTACCAGGTATGAATCAGAGCGTGTTGTTCAAAGCCCGCCCCGGGGTTCTGCTGCAGCCAGGTTCTTTATTGGTCATCCGTGGTTTAGCCTACCTGTTAAAAAAAACGGTCTGAAGATCGACCTGTAAAATCAAAAAAGCACATTCAGTTTTTTTTCTTTTGTTGGCGGCGCCTAAGCCCAGCGGTCCTCCGACCGACTTTAAGGTTAAATACTACACGGCAGAGGATGTGCTGCCTTGCTCCTATTAATATTTAAAATGGTCAACAAACGGATGGTTGGGTCGACCTCGCGGGGCCTCGCGTGTCGAGTGATCGCGGAGAGAAGAAACAGCGGCTCCGTGGCTGCCTCAAAAATGAACATTTTAGTTTTGATCAATTTAGCTCAAGTTGACCTTAATCCAGTTTCAGCCCAGGCTTCCGTGTCGAGTTTATTCCTTTACGTTGATCTAAACAGGCTGAACGTCAGAAGCTGTTTCACCCCCCCCCCCCCCAAAAAAAAACAAAAAACATCTCATCTGATGAAATGTGGCTGTAAACGTCTGAGCCTCCATTTATTTGCTTCCTTCGTTCCCTTTAAGTAGGAGGCAACGCCACATAAAACCATTTGCAGAAGCTTGGCACTTTCCCAAGCCTTTCCTCACATGCGAGTTTTCGTCGCTCATTTATTTTTCCCGGTGCGTGCCCGGTGGGACACTCGGCGGTTCTGAGACACCGCCGAATGTCGCGCTGTATTTTAAAAACGGGGGGAGGGAGGGGGGAATGGGAAGGACGCGGCGCATTAAGACTGCCGGGGCGAGTGCACCGTCATGTACCTGAAGCCTGATCTTTTTAAGCTTTTTTTGGCCGGCGGAAAATGCGCGCCATATGGCCAATCTGAATATCAATGTGATCGCATGTCAACCTGAGCCACCTGCGGTAAGATGAGAAGCCAATGTCACTGCAGCGCCGGCCGCAATGCACTCAGCAAAATTGCCTAATTGGATTACACATTTGCATTTGTCAGGCCGTGGGATTTTACCCGTAGGGCCGACGCGGCCTTCCAAATGAGAAATTCCCGAGTTTTATTTTTTATTTTTTATTTTTTGGTCCTCCGTGTCCCAGCGGTATCGACCGATGTTCAAACTATTCGACTTTACGGCACGTCTCCTCTTTGAGAGTGCGCTTTGCGGACCGCCGGGGAAGCTCAAACAGAAAGTCAAAGTCAAGCCATGATGGAACTCACAACATTATGTTATGTAGCTGTGCCGGTTGAACCTTTTAAGTGGCTGAAAACTCCATTCATTCAAATGCATCTGCACTCTTATGACACTCTTCCATCATAGCCTCTTTACTTAACATGATTATTATTATTATTATTAATATTATTATTATTATTATTATTATTATTATCAATAATATTATTATTATTATTATTGTTAATATGACAAAGCCCCAATGTGTTTGATATGAAGCGATGAGGTTATTGGAGAACATACGAGGAGCTCCAGCAATTATTGCCGCTGGCTTTGAAATGCTTATTTAATTTCCTTGTTTGTTTTTGTCTATATGCACTCGTCACCAGCTCTGCATCAAACACAAGCGTGCATATTAGCGCAGGAATACATAAAATGTGTTTTGGATTAGGATGTAAACAACCTGGGTTGGAGGTATAATGAGATATATAATGAGACACCCCTCCCCTCCCCATCCGTTCCCACGGGGAGGCCACGGTCTTTACACCCAGGTGATGTAACCTTCCCCCCGGCTTCACTATGTCACCGAGCGGCTGAGGATGGAGCGGAAAGGAGGGAAGGGAAGGGGGGAGAAAAGAGGGCTGGAGGCAGGTCGATCCAGCGAAACGCAATTGAGAAAGACTGGCGGGGGGACGGACTGGGGGTGGGGGGGGCGGGAAACACATCACGTAATGTAACAGTGAACAGACACGTATGGGCGACAGGATAGACAGACACGGCGAGCAAACAAGTGAGACAAACGAAGACAAACAAGAGACAAACAGCCGCAGATGTGGAAGCGCCGGAGGAGGATGGGGAGAGACAGATAAACAGGTTAACAGGCCGGGAAGGAGACAGGCAAGTCGCGGCTCAAAATAGTCTGCTATGTGGAAGCTGCCTTGTAGAATTTAACACATACAGCTTTCACACTTACTCAACGCACGCACACGCGCGAGCGCGCGCGCGCACACACACACACACGCGCACAGACACACACACACACACACACACACACTGTGACACACGGTCCTTTATTTCTGTTCATCCGAGCTTGATGATCTTTTTTATGGCCCCTGCAGGGGGGCCGGCCTAAGTGGGAATTCAGATGGGATGGCAGTGAAGATATAATGTTCAGCTCTCTGCGTCGCCCTCTCCAAGGCAACGCTTCAGACACAGATTTTGGGGTTGAGGTCAATTAAAAAAGGAAAAAACTTTATTCCAAAGAGGTTTGAAATGTGCGGCGCATAATGTCCCTATCGTCTATCAGTAACGGCTTTAATGTCCTCGAAGGAAGTCTAATTATATGAGTGCGTCTAGCCACTCATTTGAATACTGTTTTTACCTTGGTTATACACTCGGAAAAAGTGTGCAAGTAGCAGATTATTCTAATGATAAGAAATGACACAAAGGTGTGAGTATATATTAAACCGCTTGCTGGTGTTTATGTAACTGTTATTGTTCAGTATGGAGTTTAAAAAACTTAGCTTGAGAAAACGTATTTTTTCCAAGTATTCTGCAAGACACTCTGTAGTTTTGGGATGGATAGATGGGTAGATAGATAGATAGACAGACAGACAGACAGACAGACAGACAGATAGATAGATAGATAGATAGATGAGTGGATGGATGAGTAGGTGGGTGGAGGATTGATGCATGGATGGATAGATAGATGGGTGGGTGGATGGGTGGAGGATGGATGGATAGATAGATAGAAAGATAGATAGATAGATTATTATTATTCATCCCTGTAGGGAAATTGCGATGTTACAGCAGCTCACATTAAAACAATAGGCAATAATAATAAAGTAAAAGAACACAAATATATATATTTTTTACAATAATTTAAAAAAATCTTAAATCATTAGTAATAAATAAAATAAGTTATTATTCGAATAATAATGATTAATAATAATAATAATAAATGAATTAACAAAAAGATTGCGATAAACCTCGGCCACAAACAGTTCACATTACTGATAGTAATGTTTGAGCTGGATTAAGAGTAAACTGTTGACACACATAACACAACATTACACCCTCAAACCCGATTGAGTCTTTTCTCCACCAGTAGATTTCTATCCAAGTTAGTAGCAGTGAATACTATCCGTGTTGCTGGATTCCCCCCGGGGATCAATAATGTTATCGTCCATACTCTGCATGCGTTTAGCGATAGATCACTTTACATATTAGTTGAGCTTCATCCCCGCCGACCAGTGAATGATTACAATTCCGCTATTGTCCGCTGAACAGCAACAGCCCCATTTCCCAAATCAATGCCACATGTGTGCAATCACTTAACTGGCTTTGAATAAGGGGTTTCATGGTCACTGGGCGATGATGGTTGTGACATAAATTCCACGCTTTCCTTAAACATACACCCGTAATAATACCTTTCCCAGAAATGTCCATCTGGTTAATTGTTCACAGATTTAAATACAGACGGGGCATTTCTGTAACGTCGACAAAGACAACAACAGATGAGTTGGTCCAAATTATTGTTAAGCTATTACTAAGTTATTACTAAATTGTTGCAATGTCTATTAATATTACATTCAAGTGGAGTCGATTTCACATCAGCCCCCCTGTGCACTTCAATACAAAGGACTAACTTTGACTGACTTAGAACTATCTTGCTTTAAAGGTTATAAATGGCGGGCATGGTGGATATTAGCCGCGTAGGATCGAACCAAAGGGCCGCGGCGGCCGCTGCGTCCGATTGTTAGTCGGATGAACAATATCCGCGAGGCTCGTGTGAACCGCGTTGGGGAACCGGTGGCGGCCGTCCAGGCGGCCTCGCAACGCGCCCGGCCCCGCTCGGCGCTTGGTGTGCTTTTGAAGAAACTGTTTACCGCGTTTTAGCGGGTCGTCTGCTTTTTTGTCCTCCTTTTGTTTCCTGAAGGTTCTCACTGGATTTCAGCTGCGATACATTAGTCTGAATGTGAGCGAGAGAGAGAGAGAGAGAGAGAGAGAGAGGTTTTCATAAGCCCTCATACGGTAACGATGATTCATCACGTCAACGAGAATTTGTCAGGAAGGAAGCAGACATTAATGTTTTAAGACGACAGTCGAGCGGGGCTTTCCACCCTCGTGTTAATATCCAGCCCAATACTGCGCCGTGTATCAAACAACTTGGGATTATTGGGACCATGTTTAACCATTGTCTTTTTCAAAGCCCCGCCGTGTGGTTCAAAGTTTTGGGCCGAATCTGCGACGCATAACTCATGACGTTTATGCCTGTTTGTCTACATTTGCTCCCCCCCCCCCCCCCCCGACTCGGGTGTCTTTCTCTCCAAATAGACTTCCACGCTTGCATACGAAACCGGTCCAGGCAACAGGGTTTGAGCGCCGCTCACCAGCGGGAGAGATTACTCCTGAAATGAACCGCGTCCCAGCACACTACACACTAATCCACCCGCCCCGGCCGAAGCCTTAACTTTTGGCTGACTTAATTATCCGCTGGCCCAGAAAGACACTTTGGCCCCCGTCACGCTCCTCTTCATATTGTTCCTGTTAGAAGGTGAATCATTCAATAGGCGTAGAAGCAGGTGGACAAATCCCCCGTGACCTGAAACATTCCCAGTCTGACCCCGAGCCCGGCCAGTGAAACGCTCCCAGCGTGGCACTCATTGCCGCTCTATACTGATTACCGCTGGGCGTGCGCACGCGCGTGTGTGTGTGCGCGTGCGCGCGTCAGCATACATGTAAGCCCGCGCGCACTTTTCTGGTCTTTTTTCGAGCGTCCCACATGTGATTGGCGGACGTTAATGCGTCCCTGGGAAGCGATCCGCCGCCGGGGGCCCCAGAGAACAAGGTCGTCATTGAGGTAGAGCCGCTCCTGTCACCCCTCTAACTCTCTCAAAGTTTGCTCTCTCTCAAAAAAAAAAAAAAAAAAATGAACCAGCAAAAAAAGAGATTGCTCGGAACGAGGGACTGAAATGCGACCACGGCTCCTACGCCATCATCCACTCCTACACATTCACGTGGCTGTTTCTTTTCAGCAAACCGCACCACACAAGCGTAGGAACAGACCTTAACACCTTGTTGTCGCCGTCACATCCTGTCAGCCTCGTCTTAATGAGAAGGCAAGGCATTCCTCAGCAAATAAACTCATATTAGAGAATATAAAGTGGTGTACAAGTGGCAATTTGGACATTTTAACCAGATCACATCATTAAAGCACACCTTCATCCGAAACTATTTGAATATAGTTAGAAGTTTGAATATAGATAGTAACAGATTTGTTCCTAAATTCCCGTGAATCGCTTAATTTCTCCAATCCCTTCGACTGAATTCCATTAAATGATCTTACATGTGCTTGAATGTACGGCAGTTGGCTTCATTCTGCCCAATTTCCTTTAGTTCTTTAAAAGGAAAATTCAATTCTGATTGATGAATTTGATTCGTTTTGGTTGGCCGTCGGCGGATTTTCACGGTAAACACTTGCCCACACGTGGGTTTGAGCAAGTGCACGGTTTGTTCAAAATCCCATCTACTGTGATAAATGAAGTTAATCTACGCACCTTTGCACAAGTGCACACTTTTCATAAAAAAGGTGTGTCCAACAGCAACTCTACCACCATTTGCAGATGATCATTTCTTCTCCATTCCTGGACATTTCCAGTGGTACGGCGGCGTTGTCAGAGGAGGAGGGAATTAAAAAAAAAAAATGTCAAAATTTTAAACAATAATATAATCTAAAGATATATATATTTTTTATTATTTGGCAGACGAAAAAAGTAAACAAAAATAACTCATGGGCTGTTGTGGGAATTGTCCTAACTAACGGTGGTCCATTTTACAGGGTCCTTGTGTCAGGAAGGGAATGATTTAATTAACCATCTTTGGCCGACGTTGGACTGGAGCCCAAACTGAACGGTGTGGCTGTTATTTTTGTCTTTTTTTTTTTTTTTTCTTTTTTTTTCTACGATTTCTTTCACTATGTTTATTGAGCTTTGGTCCCAGGGGACGACAGAAAGCTGACGTTTGCAGGCTCTCGCATAGCTGTGGGAAACGTCGAGTCCGTAAAAGTCAGCTTTGGTATCCAAACACTGCACTTAGATTGGAATGGCCTATCTCATTATTTTAATGGTTCCGAGACATGAGAATATATGAAAACTTAAATATTTAGCATATTTGAAGCATTTAATTGAAACAGTTAGCAAACTGTAATCAATCCGGATGGAACAAGAATGACAAATAACATCTGAAACGCATCATAAAAAAAGGGATAATCCCTCGCTGGAGTTTAAAAGGAAAGAAGAATGACATCATTACCCAGAGGTGAGACCAAGTGTCTCCAGCGGAAATGACAGATATATGTGATTAATTCTCGGATCTCCGCTATTGTGTCATGGACAAATAAACTCGACCTTTTCCCCCCCTTTTTTTTCATTCTCTGCCCACGAAAAGAAAGTTAATTATAAATGCTGCGATCAGCACAAACAAAGACGTCGTTCTGATGTGTGTGTGCGTGTTGTATGTATCATTGTTTCGTTTAGTCTATTGTTCATGCTATTTAAAATGTACGAGGCTATATAGACAAGGACATGGATGACGTGTTTTTAATTCCGTAGCAACATTAACGTTTCTCATTCTGTATAATGTGCTGGCCTGAAAGGAACCTTGGAAAGAACCAATCGACCGACGATCCCGATTTTCTTCATGTGACTCATGATGTGTCCACCCAAGCTCAGGAAGACTCATTTGATGAAATAAACCAAAACTGAAGTCCATCGTTTTTATTAAAGCGAATCGTATAATTGTTAAAGCGTGAATTGACGTTCCGAAATCACGGCGGCTCTTCCTTCGCACCGCCGTGGCGTCAAATTTGTAGATCGCCAGCTCTGTTTTGTTTTTTTTTTTGGGTCACATCAAGGAGAAAAAAAAACGAAAACAAATGTGTTTGGAAAAAAATGCCGGGGAGGTTGTGCTTCCGAGGAGGAAGAGGAGGGTACGTGGGAGGAGGGTGGGGGAGAGAGAGGGAGAGAGAGACATGCACGTTGGATCAAGTTTCCTATAAAGGGCTGACTGCACCGCATGCTGCAGATTTCCCATTCTTTGTACACAGACGTGCGTGCGCGCACACACACACACACACACACACACACACACACACACACACACACACACACACGCACGCGCACAAGGCTTACTTTATTGTCCTTGTCCTTTAATGAATCATGTATTTATTTTGAAAGGAGCCTGTGCTCTCCAAATTTGCATGCTGTTCGGGGGTAGGCAGCCGGTCTGCAGATACATAATGCAGCAAGGTCACTCAATATCAGGATTGTTCCATTAAAAATTAAGGCTGATTTGGTAATTTGCCTGCTCTGCGTCCTTAAAGCATAACAGGACGGAATAAGAGAGAGAAACAGCAAGAGTGTGTTTCATGTACGCTCTAGCATTCCTGCCCGAGAAAGAATAAAAACAATCTAAAATATACACTGATCAGCCACAACATTAAAACCACTGATAGGGGAAGTGAATAACGTTGTTCATCTCGTTCCAATGGCACCTGTCAAGGGGTGGGATATATTAGGCAGCAAGTGAACAGTCAGTTCTTGTAGTTGATGTGTTGGAAGGAGGAAAAATGGACAAGTGTAAGGATCTGAGCCACTTTGACAAGGGAAAAATTGTGATGGCTAGACGCCTGGGTCAGAGCATCTCCAAAACAGCAGGTCTTCTGGCTGTAGCACAAATTGCTGAAAAGTTCATGCTGCTATGATAGAAAGGTGTCAGAACACACAGTGCATCACAGCTTGCTGTGTATGGGGCTGTGTAGCCGCAGACCAGTCAGAGTGTCCATGCTGACCCCTGTCCACCACCGAAAGCGCCTACAATGGGCACGTGAGCGTCAGAACTGGACCATGGAGCAATGGAAGAAGTGGTCCTGGCCTGGTCAATCATGTTTTCTTTTACATCATGTGGATGGCGCGTGACGGTGCATGTGCGTCGTTTACCTGGGGAACCCGGCACCAGGATGCAGTATGGGAAGAAGTCAAGCCGGCGGAGGCAGTGTGGTGCTCTGGGCAATGTTCTGCTGGAAACCTTGGCGAAAATTGGCGATGGACACCTCTCCCATTGCCAGGAGAAATGTAGTTTTTTTTGGGGTTCTCCGCTGTGGTCCCCACGGTGCGATCCCCACGGTGCGATCCCCACACCTGAAGAAAAAAGTCAAAACCTTCTGTTTTGAGAGCCGACTCGGAGGTGGAGCCAATTAAAATCCGTGTCTATTGCAGTGTTGGACCCAGGACTGAAACCGAAGTTTTTCCTCATTCCACTTATGACAAATGCTGGATGTTAGCGAGTGTTACTGGGTTCTTGGTGCGGTGGGAAAGGGGTATTACAGGACTTCAAGGATCTGTCGCTAACATCTTGGTGCCAGACACTAGGGATGTTAAAATGGACTGGTTGGACTTTGGTACTGTTTTCCAAATGGGAGCGGGAGCAGAGTGTGCATGTGCACGTGGCGCTGCACACTGCAGGAGTTTTGCTTTCTCATAATTCTATGTAAGAATTCCGAAGTCGGCCAAAGATTTATTTTGTGCCCGCGATGTAAACTGCCTCCTGTCCTATCCCATAATGCACGCACATGGCACATACTGTATGGGCCGCGTAGCGAAATGAGCTTTTGTCATCCTCTCGCTATGTCAGACTGCCATCACGTGTAAAACCACGCAGTTCTCTAGCGTTTTTATAGCTGAATATCAAATTAACTGTGATATCAAATTCAATTTGGATTATTTAATTTATTTCTTTGAGCCTACAGTCGCAAAATGCCCGCGGAAAAATGCCATTGTCGATAAAGCGAAATGGTTTCATTTTCAGACATCACGTTAAGACAACTCATTTAACTATTACAATAATAACAGGTGATTGCTCAGAGTGTTAGAAAATTGTTGAATAAACGTTGGTGTAGGCTACAGGCCTATGAAAAAATAGTGCCGAAAGAATTCCCAAACATCCGTCTCCGCTCCGCGCAATTGTGGCGCTGAAAGGACACAGACACGGTGCCATGGTGATTAAGTGTGGAAAAGGCAAATCTATATTTGATGGGAAAAATAAATAGGCCTATCTGGGAAAATAACCTTGCATTACGATAGATTTTGTGGTGAATTAAGCCACATAACATATAGATAATATACCTAGTGTGTGTTCTTACATAGGGCTGGGATTGTATTTAATATCTCGATATTGTTAAATATTGTCTTTCAGGCTGCTTTATAGTCAATAATAACTGCACCACTAATGATTGTTTCTCAAATGTTTCTTGTTTGTAAATATATAATGAAAACCCCTTAAAATATCATCACATTATCAATACTGAGGTATTTGATTTTGTCAATATTGCCTAAGCACCAAACCGAAAAACAAAACTGAACAGATCTTTAAAAGCCCAAAGGTAGATCCTGCATACTTACTTTAAATATAATACATTTTTCAGTGAATCTCCTGGAAAATGTCAAAGAAAAAAACAATATATAAAATTACATATATCGTGAATGATGATTTTAGCTGTATCTCCCTGCCCCTGTGCGTGCATATTTATTCATTTATGACGGTCCGTATTGATTCCCATGCCGTGATATATCTGAAATGATTTCCATTAAAATTGACTTCCTGTTTGCCTCTACTTGTCTGCACCCGTGTGTTATGTGTGGATCAGGGAAAGGCTCCCAGCGCTGCAAATGCAGATGAGGCTGCTAACCCAACCTGACAAAACCGCTTTAAAGCTAATTGGCGGGCAGCCAACTGTTGCAAATTAAACCCCAAATCATGCATAATGAAAAAAAAATGGATTTAAACGCAAATAATAATAACGAATATCCAGGGCAGAAGAGTATTTAAAAGCCAGTATAATGCCCATGCATTTAGAATTGATTGGCTCATCGGCCGGCTGCAGTAGTGATCATCCTGCTCTTATAGCTGAAGGAATTTGTCAGGGGAATTAAATGGTCAGGGACGCCTGGAAACGTGTCTTTTGCAGCACTGGTGCTCAGACAAACACGCTGGTTCTATTGGTTATACAGGTGAACTGATTATATTTCATTACCAACACCAATTCTCAATTAGTCAATACAGAGCAGCGATTAGACCATGGCCATTCGTTTCGGAACAGAGTGATTGCCGTAAAAGCCATTTTCTCCATGAATGTGATCAAACCCGTTTCTGTGTCAAAAAGCAGCAAATATAGCTGAATATTATCAAAATAGTCTCTGATGTGTTGTTATGACTCGTGGTAGTATTTTTGTATCTGGGGTATTCCTGTACAGTATATTGATACCTATATTAAAATGTGGTATCAGACTGATATCTGATATATCTGATAGATGGATAGAAATAATAATAATATTTTATATTCTAATATATAGAAAATCACTGAAACAACCCCACAGCATAAAGAATGTATGGATGGACTTAATTTTATTCTATTTGCTTTTTCAGTTTACAAACCAATTGCACTGAATGTGTAGAAATGTGAGTTCTGGAGCCGCTATTTTGACAACTGAACGTCGTGATGAGTGGGATTCTCCGCCGGGAATTCTGCAGGAAAATATTGAGAGCGCGGAGGGAGATTAGATCCTGATTACCACTTTAAAATGCCCGATCCAAAGGCAGCAACAACTGAATTGAAACTGGTATTGAATATGGAGCCTTCATTTGCACAACAAATGGACGCTCTAAAAGATGGGCGGGCCTGTCATCGCTAAATTCAATCAATCCCGAACAGCTGCAGTGATTGCGAACCCCTAAAAACAAATCCTAAATGGGCGCGGTACCGCTTATTACAATCAAAGACCCTGAACACGGTGGGTTGTTAACAAGTGAACGTAATTGTCAGCGGAGACAGAAGTAATGACCAAAGAGCCTCTGATCAGTGCGACATGAAAGAGCCCGCGCTGCAACTGTTGGAAATATCAGAATACAGCCGCGTATTAGTACGTTCAAAGCCGCGTTGATTCCGTGACGGGCTTTGAGACGCAGCCGCTCGAGGCCAAACCGTCTCTTATTTGGACCCCGGCGGCTCCGAACGTGACAGCCTGACAGGTACGGTAAAGCGGACTGGCTGACACCCGCGACCCCTCCTCCCTGTCAAATATTATGAAGGACCTTTTCACAATCTGTACTAACAAGCAATTTAATTATTGTTTTAATGGTTTTAATGCTTTTTTTTTTTTTTTTCTTTTGGGTGTTTTTTCTAAGTTTGTATCAGATGTTCCCCGAGGCGCGTTATTTAACCCCGTCTTCCCATTATGAGTAGTGTCTTGGGTTCTGAAGTATCTCGAGAGGGTTGCCAGGTAATTGTACAATCAGTAGTTCGGGAGGTTTCAAGCATTTCAGTGAGAGTAGGGTTTTTTTTGTACTAATACTGTATATTTATAATTGCTGTGTGGAGCTAGTATTTGTTTACGGTAATTTCTTGATAAACATATGCATAGATCCTTTGTCTCTAGGGAATCACAGATGTATTGATCGGTGGTTATTGATCTTTATTGAGGTTGATGCATTTTGAATGAGGAAGTCTACTATTTATTCATTTGTGATACTGGCCATGACTTTGATCGATGGGGATAATGAGATTTAGATAGATAGCGTACTTTATTTATCCCTGGGTGGAAATTGCGGTGTTGCAGCGGCAGACATCAAACAATAAGCAATAATATTAAAGTAATTCAAATAGAAAGAAGAAAGAAATTGGTCATCTCACTGTCAGTCTGTCTGTCCTTCGATTATCCGGACAACCCTTCATCCGATCTACTTCACAGTTGGCACTAGGTGTATTGATGGGGACCCAAGGACGTGCAGTGTCAAATTTGGTGCAATTTGGACACAGGACACGCGTGATATTAATAAACATTGAATGAACAGCGAACAGCGAGCCGTGTGTGTGTGTGTGTGTGTGTGTGTGTGTGTGTGTGTGTGTGTGTGTGTGTGTGTGTGTGTGTGTGTGTGTGTGTGTGTGTGTGTGTGTGTGTGTGTGTGTGTGTGTGTGTGTGTGTGTGTGTCACTTAATCTCTCTCTGTCTCTCCCCCCCTGCAGGATGAGGTTATCGCCGTCTCGGAGAAGGTCATCGTGCGGCTGGAGGACCTGGTCAAATGGACCGTGTGGGACCCCAAGGCCTGGACCAGGGGGATGAGGGCCGTCGCGCTGAATCCCGGCTCAGGGCCCGGGGACCCGGCGAGGAGCGAGCGGAGGGACGCCCCCCCCTGCCTCCGCTTCCGGGAGTCCACCCTGAACAGCGGCCTCAACTTCAAAGACGTGCTGAAGGAGAAGGCGGAGCTAGGTAAGACGATCTCCGCTTGTTGGGGAATTAGCGGGGGCCCTTCCCCAGTCCGGACTGCGAGGATGTGGAGCTGCGGATTCCATTCCTTTGGGCCAGATTTTTAAACAATTTACTGTTAAAAAGGTCACATATACTGTATTTTCCGAGTAAAACGTTTTCCACGGGCTCAAAAATAGCTGTGAGCGAGCTACGTGTTTGGCATTATACTGTAGCTGCATCTGTTTTGCACTTCATGCTGTAGCTTTCTCACAGCTATTTTACTTGCGGGGTAAGCAAAAGTTTAACAAGTGTCCAGCTTCAATGTTTTAGTGAGCAGCCCACTTGTTTATATATATGTGTGTGTATACATGTGTATGTATATATGTATGTATGTATGTATGTATATATATGTATATATGAATATATATTTCTATGAATGTATGTATATATTTATGTATGTGTATATATATATATATATATATATATATATATATATATATATATATATATATATATATATATATATATATATATATACTGTATATGTATGTATATACGGTAACGTTGCTTAAGTCTGTGTTTCTAACGCTCACTCGGTGTGGACCCACTCAGCCTGGACTGAACCCACCTCACAGGAAATCACTGCTTTTTGGGCGCGCACTTCTGGTTCCACTGTGAATGCTGAACACTGTGGCTTGGTCGGTAGCAAAGAAAGCGCAACCTGTCGGCCACTGTGGGATAGTATAGAGTGTTCCGTAATTAGTTTGAGATGGTGATTTAATTTGCGACTTTAATTTGTTTATTGGTCCTAAAGGGACTGCGGAGAGAGAGCGAGGCAGATACCTCAGATAGAACATTAAACATAAAACTAATGGCACAATGAAGTGTGTTTGAACTTAATAAGACACCCAGCCCAGGAGAGACAACCTGGAAAGTATTATATCATATAACCTGGAGTGAATTTGAATATTTATACTTCCCCCAGTATGACACCGGGGAATAAAACTATAATATATCTTTTATAACGTCATTGAATTAAGACATCATTACATCAAGATATACAATTCTGTCATTTTAAATGACCCAGAGTTACTCACAATTGAGGTTGAAATGTTCTGGATTATGTAATATTGTAAAAGAAATAATCAGATATTAATGAATTAATTCACTGCTGTTAACCTGATAATAGGTTCTTCTGTGCTGCCCAGCTCCACTTTGGGCCACAGGCTGTTCCAGGCCGCTTCCTTAATTTATTTTTCCTGTAATTCTTACCAGTCTGGGTTTATTAGGGGCTTCATTATAAGCCGGGCATGTTATTTTTTTGATTATTAAAAGGAATATCACGGCGAGTCCGCCACCAAACACTTCCGAACCATTTTGTCCATCTGCAGTAATGTTTGAAACTGCTATCTGCATAATGACCTCAGGCGCTGAAGTCATATGATGTTTTCCCTCTGTAAATTACGCAACAGGTTCAGCTCAGTTCCGCTGAGGTCATGTCCGCGGCGGAGCGTGTAAAATGTAAAGTACAGGGAGAGACGCACAAGTCTCGACTAGAAACTAGATTATAACCTCTATTCATATCACACCCAGCCCAGTTGTCATCATTTGTGTGCTCGTATCGATGCTTGATTCAGATTTAGGAAATAGGGAAAGAAAAATAACATTTTCGTTTCAAATTGTAACCAACCAAAACGATTCTGTAAGAAATGGTTGTAAACGTCCTCCACCAGAAAAAAAAATTCTGTGACAATTTCTGAGGAAATCGATGCAAACCGAGGACGAAAGGTCATTTATTTTGAAAGCACTGTCACATCTGAAAGTAATTGCAAAATTGACGCATTTCCAGGTTAAATGGACAGTTTTAGTAAATGGGCTGTCATGGGGAATGTGAATAGTCACCTCCCCATTCTTTGGTGCCTTGTCATTGCCACTCCTAAAAAATACATATTAATAAGTCCAGATGCACTTAAAAAAAAGCAAAAGCAAACATGGGAATAGTTAGCGAGCTTGAAATATAGGACTGATGAGCTCAAATTCCCCATTGGATAGAAGAGGAGAGCCCAAACGTGTGGGTGCAGGGGAGGTGGAAGGGGCGCAGCAACACAGCAGCAAAGCAGGTAGAGGTGGAGGGATTGGCTGCTTAAATAGGCCTGGGCCTAATAAGGGCGTGGAAGCGTGTGGCGCCGTCGAGTTGTCGGGCAGAATTAGCTCTGTGAGCCACGCCTCATTTGGTGATTAATTGCGATTATCAATTGTTTTTTTTTTCTTTGTTTTTTTTGTTCATTATCAGAGTTTAACCCTTTAATGCTATAATAACACACATCCATCTAATGAAAAAGAGACATTTATTTGGGAAAATAAAAATCCAGGTAGACATTTTTCTTACATTTGGATGGAAATACATGGACTACGGAGAGTAATTTAATCGAATGAATTAAATCTGACGACTAGAGGATTACGGCACGATACCGTAGCTGCAGATCGACCTTTTAAACATGCGATTGTATTGGAGGCCCCGCAAACCCTTATGTGGAAAAAAAAAAGAATAATCTGAATTTTGGTTTCCCCGGCTGAGAGAGAAACCCGCCCCGAGCTCTGCGCTGTTTGGGGGTCTCTGCTCGTCTCTCGTCATGTTCTCCACTCGCTAAAAAAACGGAGTGCTGCACTCGGCCTAATCCACTTTGTGCCCCGGGAAGCGGCTTTGAAGACAGCTGATTCAGATCAAAACACTCAAGGCTGCTAAATGTTAACATGCTCCAACTGGCTCAGTTTAACACACACACACACGCACGCGCGCACACACACACACACACATACACACACACACACACACACACACACACACACACACACACTCACACACACTCAAAAAACACATGCACTCTAGGGTATTTGTGACACACAATTCAACTTAAATTGTGCCATTTGAAAGAGCATTAAAGGAAATCTCAACGTTATTTTCCTACTCCTGAATAGGATTGTTGTTTTTTACGCCACATCAGAGTAATTAATGAATAATTTACTCCGGCTTTCCACTTTCCAACGCACTTTTGCGTCCGAGAGGAATTTGGAACAGTATCTGGTTTATTTTAAGTGCACTGAGTGTATGTGTGTGTGTGTGTGTGTGTGTGTGTGTGTGTCTGTGTGTGTGTTGAGCCAGCGAGCGAGCAATTATTTATAGAATTTATGATTAAATGCCCCCTTATCAAAACCAGCTTAGCACGGCGGCAGAGCAGGAGATGCAATTATTCGGGAGAAAAGACACGTAATGAGCTCTAAGTGTAATTACACCGTCCCTACCGACAGATAAGCTGCAAATATTCTCCATCTCAATCAGACAAAACCCTCAAATACCTGTTTCTGGCGCTGTTTCCCCGAAAACAAGCGAAAAAAACCCAAAACGATCTAAATGTTTCCTTTGTTTTCCGACATTTATTAAACCAGGTCATTCTGAGAGGATATTATGAGCAAGTCGGCGCGAGCCGGGCTGCCACGCCGCCTTTCTCCCGAAACAATCTCACGTCAAATCGAATTACACGCTCAGAAGGCAGTTTTTTTTTGGTTTTGTTTTGTTTTTACGGCCCTGTCCCGTATCTGCCAACTTTGAGATTGAAAGGCCGGGGATTTATTGACATCTTTGATCGACATACTTTTCTCGCAGCACGGTACGACGAAAACAATTCTTTTCCCTTGAAGTGAATAACTTTGGGTTGCCAGGTTTTGGAGGGAAGGCAGTCTAGACCAGGGGTCTCAAACTCAACTTACCTGGGGACCGCTGGAGGTAGAGTCTGGGTGAGGCTGGGCCACATCAAGTATTCCACAAAAAAAGTACAACTGATCCAATCTTGTCAATCTTTATTAATAGCAGTTCAGAACATGAACGGTTCTTCAGAACACAGGCTCCTCTTACCTACTCCTTGCTGCCAGAGACCTGGCAGCGCTTCCTCTTACACAGCTGAGCCACATTTGGCTTGAGGGAGGAAGCGGTCGAGACCCTCAGTACGGCTTGAAGATGCTCATCAGTTAGTTTGGACCTGTGCTTTGAGTTGTTAAAGTTCATGGTGGTGAAGGGCTTTTCACACAGATATGTCCATGTTACTCCACCTGTCTTAATTCTTAACGTCAAGTGCATTGTCTCATGTTTCATATCTTCTAATTTCTTGCTCTTTTTGATTCAATTGTTCTTGGTAAATTCGTTTTCTTTTGCGATCGCACATATATGTCCTTTTTCCTTCTCTCTATTTCTCTTGTAATAATGATCTATGACTTCTTCTTTATAATATTCAGGCTCTAACCACCATTTGGCTTTTGTTCTTGCCGCCCATCTGATGCTATTTGCTATCCATGTAATTCTTTTCCCTTTCCTATTGCAACACTCTGCTGTCTTCTTTAGGTCACTGATTACTCTTGTTGAGTCCGCCCACTTCCTCAGTCCTCCGAACCTTGCACTGGGTGACAGGATGTGTTTTCCTTCCGCTTGATGTCACTCCGGAATCACGTTTCAACCAAGTGACTAACGTTGGCAATTCGCGTTGGCCAACTTGTGAACTAACGCCGCCGTAATCTGTCACGAGCCTGAGCTAACGCCCGGGGCAACGACCCGCGCATCGACGCGGCAAAAAGGTGTGAGAAAAACGCGCGGGCCGCGCTAACGCTCAACTTTGATGTGGGGGGCCACAAAATGTCGTCCCGCGGGCGGCGAGTTTGAGACCCGGTGTTTGAGACTGCGTGTTATGTTTTCAGATCTAATCTGGCAACCTCACTCCTCCGGCCAACGGGCAGACCCGCAGAACTTTATTGTTTTAAAAGAAAAAAGGGCGGGGGTGGGGGCGAATTGGGAGTTTTCCTGGAGAAAGGACAAAGGGAAGAATCGCCTTGAGGTTTTCTGTCGCCCCCGTAGCAGAAGAAGCGTCCAGTCGCCCTTGGAATCCGCTGAACGGGAGCGAGCGGGGGCCTTAAGTACGTGTTAGATTCGGGCTCGGAGACAACGACGGGTGGCGATCGATAATTCAGGCTTTGTCGCGGCAAGCTGTTCCGCCGCGCCGCAGCTGTGAAACACAATCAATAGGCTCAGTGGGACGCTGGCGGCAATTAGATTCACAGCCATTGGCGTTGTGTGGATCAGAGGAAATCTGAATTTGTTGAGCGCGTTGATATTTCTGGTGTGTGTGTGTGTGTGTGTGTGTGTGTGTGTGTGTGTGTGTGTGTGTGTGTGTGTGTGTGTGTGTGCGCGCATGCGCGATTGAAGTCTATAAATTCTTTACTGTGTCCTGCTGTTTAAAGAGAGCGAGTGTGTGTGTGTGTGTGTGTGTGTGTGTGTGTGTGTGTGTGTGTGTGTGTGTGTGTGTGTGTGTGTGTGTGTGTGTGTGTGTGTGTGTGTGTGTGTGTGTGTGTGTGTGTGTGTGTGTGTGTGCTAGCTGTACGGCCGTAGGTTTGTTTTGGTGTTAATGCATGTCTTAATGACTGTTGGTGTGGCCTCTGCTAGAGCTATTAGAGGTTGTTTAGTCCATGAGTTTTGGATTTGCCTATTAAAAACGCATGGCCAGAAACACATGGTTTATCTATCTATCTGTCTGTCTGTCTGTCTGTCTGTCTGTCTCTCTGTCTGTCTGTCTGTCTGTCCGTCCGTCCGTCCGTCCGTCCATCCATCCATGTACACATATGTATAATTCACATATACATGCAGTATATATAAGGGACAGTAGTACAGTATAAGGAAATTGTCAGGGACCTTCAAAAGAATATACATTTGAGATTGCAATTCATATGTTGCTGCTTTAGCACATACATTTTATTGTATTCATGTATATTATATGATATATTTTAATGTCAATTCCATTTAATTAAGTGATATATTTTGTACATAGTTATGCTGTGCTTAACATTGAACCACACAAGTGCTGTGTGCTCATTGAGAATACGGTGTCATCTTCGCAGTTGTCTTTGTGTACCCTGACGGCGCAGGTTTCTTTTGTCCGTTTGGTCCGTCTCACAAGGCAAATTCACAATACATTTGGGAGTCATTATAGATGGATGGATGGATGGATAGATGCATGGATAGGCTCGGAAGCAGGCAGGAACATTGAAACATTTAGCAGCCAATTTGTCTTCTTAAACTGTCTCTAAACAGACCTCATTCTTTTTTTCCGCAGTGGAAAAAAAAAAAACATGTCCCCATTTATTCTGGAAATTGCCATTCTGAACAATAAGCAATTACATTGTAATTTAATGTTGTTTTTTTTCTTAATTGATGTGAAATAACACAGACGGACGGAAATAGCATCATTGATCTGAAGGAAAAGAATGGACGTGTGCGTGCGTGTGTGCATGCGTGCGTGCACGTGGACTCGTTCACCTAACGTGGAGGGCTGGGCATGAAAATGACAATACTTTAATGGTATTGATTGAGTTTAATTGGTCATAAAAATGTATTATTGAATCAAGCATTGGAAAATCAATGAATTTAGCTTCAATGCCTTATCTCTTCGGCGTCAAATATAAAATTTGTGATACACAAAGAGTAAATGTGTCACGCCATTGTCTTCCTTAAATTAAAAAAATTCAGGACTAACATGTTTCTACGTCGAAGCAGCGACTGGCTTTTATCCCCTAACTCATTTCCAACAACAAAAAAAAGGGAATTAGTCACGAACAAAGTGCCGCGTGGAAGTCGTGGCGGCAGGAAGGGTGGGTCAGGTAGCGCAGCGGGATAAAATATAACGTCAGTTAAGATTAAAAGTGTCATTTGGCTGCGACGGGCTCCTTGTCTCAGCCGGACACACTCTGTCGCCGGGGAAGGAAGCCCAATTAATCTGCGGCTCCTACGCTCTTCTGCGTCCTGCAAAGCTCATTACGATTTGAAGAACCTGTACGGCCACCGGTTTGGAGAGGGACCTATGAGGGTCCGTGTCAGCGGTACCAAACTACAGGCCCGGGGGCCCCTTCCGGGCCGGGAGACAATTTAATGTGGCCCCCTGCATGGTGATAATATATTGATAAATCTGGCCTGCAAAAAAAAAAAAATTTAATCGCAATGCTTCATTAACCCACACAAATGTGCTGGATGTTTTCAAAATATAAAACACAATTAGATAGATCATAAGAGAGCCGTTTATAACGGGATCACGAGGCAAATCACTAAAGTGCGGTAGAAAAAACCCCCAAACAACAGGCCGGTTTTCCCTCGAAGTTCAACACAGCCCCCCTAGAAGAAGACAACCTGGCCAGTGGCCCCCAGGCCATTTGGGTTTGAGACCACTGGTCCATCGGCGTTTTCAGACAAGAACAGTTCCGGGAGCCTCCCAGAGGGGAACTGGGAACTGGAGAGGTCCCCCGAGAACTAGATTCCTTCAAGGGCTTTTTTTTCTGGTTGCATTCGCACCGGCAGTAGGAACGCTGCAGTGGTTGTTGTTACCGTTTCACACGGTTTTTAAATGTGACGATTGCTGGTGCTGCATATGGCCGACCAATCACCGTGCACTTACTGTAGGTCCCTGAAGGTTCCTCTTGTGCCGGTTAGCACCTGCCCTGTGCTAAAAATTCCCTCAAAAACGGCGTTCTAAGAACTGCGATCCTTCCTAGTTCCTTGCGGTGCGGCCTCAAAAATAAAAGTGACGGTTCCTCCAAAAAGTTGTTCGAACTCCTGCGGTGCCAAAATGCCTCCTGTGAAGCAGTTGTGGCAGGACTGGGGCCCTGTCCCGTGCCTCCTAACTTTGAGATAAAAATCTCAGATCTCTAAATTTGTAGATTTACTGACATATTGAACTTATTCTGACAGGTTGCAGCAAACACACAACAAAACCCCCTTTTCCCTTGAAACTTGGGGTTGCCAGGTTTGATTACGAGGGACATTCCAGCAAAGACGTAGACCGGAGTCGACTCCAGTCGCTGTTTTGATGACTTGCAACTTGACTCGACAGAAAATAAATGACTCGAGACTCGACTTGGAACCACCTCGTGCCACCTCTTTAGACATGTTCTCAAAACAATTCTCCCTACAAAGTTAAACTTAAAGATACATTTAAATTTGAACAGCAGTCAACCATGCAATATTTTTTTGATGGAGAAGAAATTAAGAAATACATAAGTTTTTATTGAGTTTTTTGTATTTTGTTTGATTACATTTATTTCACTGAACATCAATAATTATAATAGAAATTCAATGCATTGTCATACTTTTTGATCAGCTTCGATAGAAATGGCCAATAGTATCATTTTATACAGGAATTACCCCTTTGTCTTTTCTCTTTTTAAAGACCGGATACTGCAGGTATGCTGCAGTATCTTGGGGAAAAAAGTGACTTGGCTTGACTTGCCCAAAGAAAAATGACTTGGGACTTTCTTGTGACTTGGATTAGAGGGATTTGGTCACATGTCTGCAGTCTAGACCGTATGTTATGTTTACCAATCCAATCTGGCAACTTCACTCCTCTATCAAATAGACTGAAGTTTTTATATTAAAAAAAAACTAAAAAAACTAAAAAAAAACTAAAAAACGCAAAGGTTAGGGAAATTGGTAGGTTTCCCGGAGAAACCCCCTGATGATGGATGGTGCACGACGGTCGACGGGTTTAAAAGTCCTGGAAAAATCTGGAGTGTTGAGAGAGCCTGTCCTGACTGGTTACAGAACAATTTTAAACCGTATCTTTTTACATCTTTGACAAACCAGTGGAACAAGACACCAATTTTTGAGTAAAATCTGAAAGTCCATAAATCAATATATATATATATATATATATTTTTTTTTTTTTACCCGTAAGCGTGTAAGGGTCCCTACTCGTCTCCAGATAATGATTGTACTACAGGAATTGAGCGTTGCAGGTTTTCCAACAAACCCTCCTCCTGTGGCTTAAAAATGTGTCACAATTCCCAGTATGTCGCTGCAGCAGGTCCGTGTCTTTACGCCGTCACCGGTGTGAACCTGCAGCATGCACGAGGATGAGAGAGACAATGGAACTCATAAGGTGACTGAGCGGGAGACAGAGACGGGGTGACAGGCTGTGCCGCAGGGGTTGATAGTCGGTCATAATTCCTCCGAATTTGATCAGGTCAAATGTTCTCCGTTGCTTGTAGGAACGACGTGATCCGTGCCTGCTGAGAAGCTTTCATTGACGTCTTCTTTGAAGCCGCCCCCGCCCCTGATTGTTGTTCCCTTTATCATATAGAACCCGTTAAAGTGGCACAGATCCAGCGAACCCATTATAGCGACTGAGGTCATGGGAAAAACACAACTGGGTGAGCAGGTATTTTTATTTTGCGTGTTGGGGCTGGCCGATCAATACATCCGACCGCACATCCTCCTTTATCAGGACATGAAGATATCGTCACATCCTGAGACACAGTTGTGTAGTCGGAGCTGAAGATGCGGAGTAGATATGACCTCAAATTCCTTGTACTAAAATTATACTAATATTATACTAATATTACTACTAATATTATTGCAGGAAATTTTACTAGTAATTTGTTAAGCCACTCGTTACTGGGAAAAAAGTAATACTACTCTAACTGTTACTACTGTATACGTCTGTACTGTTATTACTGCAGCACTGATAATGGACAATGCACCATCTAATCGGATTTTATAATCGTGGATCCAACCATGCCCACAACCGTTCAATGCCGGTTTGAATGGAGCCAGATTCAGCTCGGACGGATTTCACGACCCGCTATCTTGTCTGATAAACGGCGTCACGACGGTATAGCGTGGCGTTGAAAAGGCATGTTAAACGCGGCTGTCAAACCCTCCTGTTTTCCCAGGGATTTGCCCCTTCTTTCCCGCTGTCTTCCCCGGCTGTTAATTTTCCCGTAAACACCCCGCGTTTTTAACCGCGATTTAAAAATAAATCAACAAAAAAAAAAAAAAAGGTTGCTGGCGCCGCCCATCTCTGCTGACCGCTGTGTGCACTTATAATTGAATGGAACCAAGGAAAACACTGCGCGTGACCGTACGTAATGGGGACACGCATCAGTAAACAGCTGGACTTCCTGTTTGCAGGTTTTTGACGGTGATAGTTTGGCGATACCGGGTCCTTTCCGAAGCGTATCGAGAAAGCGGAGCCGTATCCGAGCCGCCCACGGGTGCCAATCCTCCACAGCCGCCCCTCCCTGACCGCTCTCCCGTCCCAGATCGGCAACATTTTCCCGACACGAGGGAAGGAGAGCGCCGGGGAGGGGGCGCCTCCGTCCGTTTTGAACTCGGGGGGAAAAGGGTAGCGCCCCGGCGGTGCTCCTCTGCGATCGGGCGGAGGCGGAACTCCCCGTCTCCGTCAGGTGTGGATTTAGAAAGAATAAAACTTGATCGTTTGACGGTTAACCGCAGACGTTTGAGCCTTCATGAAGCGGAGGCTGCTTTCCGGCTGAGGAGGTGAGGGTGAGGGTGAGGGAGCGACGGAAAATGCGGCACGGGGAATAGCTGTCTTCCACCGCACAAGGAAGGGAGTCGTTACCTTACCGTGCCTCAGCCACCTAAGAGCACAACTTTGACATCACGCAGACGGCTTACAGGTTAAAGAGTTTATGGTTTCAGTGCATAGTCCGTACAATGTTATATTGAGGTATAGTATTTTTATGTTATTATGGGGTGTGCTACCAAAGTCCACGAGAGCTCCACTGCTAGTGGATGAAATCAAGCAGCCATTACCGAGCGTTCGCTGGTTTTATATTTTGGAGGCCTTGGACAGCGTAGAAGCGGTGATACCGACGGTAATACAGAATACCCCACAGAAAGACTTTGAGCTTTGTTTCCCTGCTGTTCATCCGGAAATGAATCAGGCCATCTGCAAACACCGCCTTTTTGATGTAACGTCGCTGTTGTTTAAGCGAATAGTGAGGCGTATGTGGGGTTCTGTGGGACCAAAGTCACAAACATCCGACATTTTGTGTCGGCGTATCTTCTGTCAAATACGGTGTTCTTTGTGATTGAGGCCCAAAGAACACTGCTTTACAAAGGCGTATATTGCTCACAATAGTTGAATCAAGTTTGAACCCCCTTCACAATAATCTCTGTATCTACTCTCGAAACCTCTTGAGGGCATGCCCTCATCGACAATGATGACGAGAATGGAGGATAAAGGATAAAGGATAAATACACACACACACACACACACACACACACAAAAAACAACAACCGAGGAGGAGACTAACAGCGACATTCATGGGCGGAGCAGTTTGCCATCGTGGTCGTAAATTGAGCCCGAGGTATTAACTGTGCACAGTTTCAGTGTGTGTTGTAAACCGTTCCAAGTGTGTGCAGCACAGAAACTAAAAGCCGTTTTTCCAAATATCGTGTTTGCGCACGGGACTTCAGCGTTAGCCAATCACTTGAGCGAGTTGAATAATGACTCTAGAACCAATTTAATAATGAAGTGATATACAGTATGATGGTAAGTTGCCATTAAGGGCTTTATAGATAAATAAATAAAAAGCAATGCCTGTCCCGTCTTACCGTTGGAGATGCCCACCCAACCTTTTCATATAAAATGCAAATGATGAGTGGAATAACTGTCACCGGTAATAAATCTTAGGGCGGAGTGATACACTGAATCTAGGGGTTTCAGAGTGGAGGCAGAGGCGTGTCTGCAGGAACAAAATTAGAATAGAAAATAAAAAATATCACTATTCGAATGCTAAAATTGCTATTCGATTGTGTATTATTATTATTATTATTATTATTATTATTATTTGTTATTATTCTTTTTTAAATTTATTTATTTTTAATAAATAAATAATTGATTAGAAATGTTTTGGCGAATCAATTCACATGCGATGAGCAATAAAGGTCAATTTAAGTTCATCCGGTTTGTTGCACAGGGAACACCCATTAGAGAGAAATATTCCCGGCAACGTTGTGCAAAGTCGGCGTCGGCAATGACGCGCGAGCGCACCGCCTCCCTCTCCCCCGGCGTTTCACCGTGCGTACGGGGGAGAGCAAGCTACTGACCACAATGTCCAGTAATTCCACAGAAGTGGCGATGAAAGTGGGAAATAAAGCCGACCATCACCGACGGAATATCCTCCAGTGCACAGGTTCCCAACCAGCGATGTGCGAGCTTCTGTGCAGCAGGGCAGCAGCAGGAAAGGGAGTAAAGGAAATAGATCCAGAGTTTGGATTTGCTTTCTCTGGAGAGAAGATCGCTCTGATCTGAGCTGCGTGAGAAAATTATGGATGAAAATTGAAATGTGATTATAGAGGAATTT
The DNA here is from genome assembly GCF_960531495.2 of Zeus faber. Taxonomy (NCBI): domain Eukaryota; kingdom Metazoa; phylum Chordata; class Actinopteri; order Zeiformes; family Zeidae; genus Zeus; species Zeus faber. The sequence goes on from NC_137207.1 coordinate 12,417,327, forward strand.
CTGCAGCCCTAGTGTCTATAGATAACATCACCATAGTCCAAAACAGACAAGAAGACAGCCTCAATTATCGGCTTTCTACTCAAAAATAGGAAAATTGGCTTTGTTTCTGTACAAATATCCAATTTTTTTGTCGCAGCTTGCTGTAAAGTGTCTCAATGTTACATTTAAAAGTAACTTTTTTGATCCTGCCAAATACCAAGGTATTTATACTCTATACTATATACTATACAATATATTTATATTGTGTCCTTTAACATTGTTAATATGCAGACTATTGTCCACAACATCTATGGCTCTAGAGAATAGCACATAGTCTTGTTTGAATTTAGGACCAATTTCAAATGAAAAAGTGCCTCTTGCAATTTGTCAAAGGCTTGTTGTAGGATTTCATAGGCTGAGTGTGCAGTATCAGCCAAGCGATCCACAACTGTATCATCCGCATAAAGATGGCCATTGCAATCTGTTATAAAGGATGTGATATTGTGGATCTGCTGTACATTGTGAACAAGATGGGACCCAATATTGAACCTCGTGGAACCCCTTTCGACGGCGATAAAAAACACAGAGCCATCATTTCCCAAAATCACACATTGCTGATTATGAGACAGGTAGTCCTGAAACCATTTACAGGAATTAGAATTAGAATTAGAAAGAGGGCGTCACAATATTTCCCTTTGTTAACAGCAGAAACAATATCATTAACAACCAAGGTGGTAGCGTCGACAGTACTGGGTTTAGCTTTGAAACCACATTGGCTGTGGACTTGACCGCGGAATTTCTAGAGAGGAATATTTCGAGGTGATGATTAACTTATGACTCCAGGGTTTCAGCAAGACTTGTGCAGTGGCACGACGTCGGCAGTTCTCCAAACCTGAGCGGCGACTCCAGCAGAGATAGAAAAGATTAAAAAGATGTGTAATTTTTGTTCAGCAATAAACGGGGCACAGCTTTAGAAAATAAGGGTCCCGGTTGTCCTCTCCAGTCGCTGTGATCGATAGCTTGAAGTGCCTCCTTTGCAACGGAGGAAGTGAAGGCCTGTAGGGTGAACCGAGAGGTACGGTTTAATGAGGGTACACGGGCCGAGGGTTTGCTATTTAGAGCCCACCCTGAGTACACCACATCAAACGGATTCCCGACAAGTAGCACAATGTGTGTTTAAAAGCGCGGCGAATCGCTGATGTCTTATTTATCGAGCAGTCATTAAACGTGACGCGAGGAGGAACAGATGCAGGGGATTTGTTTTTATTTATATGTACTACTTTCCAGAATTTTTTTTCGACGGATTTGCAGAAGAGCTAGAGATTAATTAAATTTCATAATTGGCTTTTTTGCTTTTCCCAGGGAGGGCGTGCATTTATTTCCGAGTTGTCTAAAAGTCAGCCGGGGGGGTTGCCCCACCGGGCTTTGTCCCGCGCCTCGAACATCATTGATAATTCTGTGGAGGACCAGGGGGCTGGGTCTGTCTTTCGCCCTCAGCTTTTTCATTTGTTCCGCCAAAAGTATGAATTGTACAAAACCGTGTTCTAAAGTCCCTCACCACTTTCAATTTTAACGTCGGTGCTTCTATATAAGCCGCATTTTGTTTCTGTTGCCGCCCCCAGGCTCTGGAATAGTCCCCACCCCCCCCCCCAATCCCACATCACGTCCCGTCCCACCATTGACAGTTTTAAATCTAATTTAAGGAGACATCTTTTTCCTCTTGCGTTGAGTTCGACGGGGCCCTTTTTATGTGTTTTCCATTGTAGTCTTCCCTTTTTATGGGTTATCCCTTTTACTCCTCTATTTTCGCCTCAGTTTTACCTGTGGTTGTCATGTTTTTGTTTTTCTATCTTGGCATTTCTTTCTGTTGGCTCTCATTCTCCCAACATGTTTTCTCTTAGTCCTCGCAATCCTCATCTGCCTCGGCCGGAAACCACGTTTGGGTCAACTCCCGTTGTTTTTAAATGTGCTGTATAAATGAAAGTGACTTGATTTGACGCGGACAAGTTGGGCCATAGAGGAGGGGATGTGCAATTTCTAAATAATTGTTACACAATACATTGCTCTACATTGTGTGTTCGTGGAGCACACTGCATCTCCCACTGATCTTTGCAGAACCTAAAGTAGTTGTTTAATTTTAAGTGGCACCGGAGCTCACGGGAAATGCATTCTTTACTCTCGGGAAATGCTACCGCTTTTCCCAAACTCCTTGTAGGGGCTTTAACATCCTACATAGAGATAATTAACCTCCCGATCTGCGCCATGACAGCGGCTATTAATATGATGACTATTGGCAGCGCACAGCTTATAGCTTACATATGTGTTACATTTAACTGCGGGGAACAAAAGTTACATCAGATGGACATAATTCGTCTTTTATTTCCATCATCAAACTTTGCCAACTCAAATCAGCTTAATGGCCTCCGAGCCTTCAGAGTAAATACGTTCTCCTTATAAGGTCTTTTTTTTATTGTCCCGGGTTGTATTTTTCTACAAAGACCATTGCTCTTCTATTGTAACTGTGCGCCAGATGGCCTTTGGGGTTATTCAGCGTTTAATTTGACAAAATGTGAAAAACAAACTGAATGGAAAAACTCAAACAACTACTCGTTAAAAAAAAAAAAAAAAAAAAAAAAAAAAAAAAGCCCTTTCATCTATTTCACAAGATGTCTGCAATAGGGACGCAATATAATCACTTCCTTCTTTTTCTCCGCAAAAGGGAACGATCTGACCGTTTTCTAATTAAACTTTTGTTTTGCACATTGTACTCTGGAATGTGCACCTGTAGGGGGGGGGGGATGGACGACACACTGTGTTTTATGAAGAGATGATTTGAAACCTCGAGTTTGGGTTCACGCTCGCCGTCATCTCAGGCCAGAAGCGGAGCCAGCTGGATCCCTGAGTTCGGGGGCAGCAGGGGGCTCTCGGTGTTCTAGGGTGGGGTGTGCCCCTCGTTACGCCTTAAAGGTGCACTTCAAGGGACGGCGATTGGAAAAAAAAAAAAAAACGGGCTTTCGAGACGAAGCTCAGCGCGGTATGGGTCTCATTTCCCACAAAGAGATTATTCCAAAAAATGGAAGCCGTGATACATCGGGTGGTGTTGTACAGTATATTGAGGCGGTGCCAGAAGGAACACAAAATACTGAACTAAAACGGCAAAGGCAGCCAATTCTCCAGAGCGCGGCGGGGGACATTTGCAACCGCTCTCTCTTGATTTTGTCAGCGACGTTCCCGCAGTGCTGCCGTTAGAATAAGTGACAAAAATGTGACTATTTCCGGCGGCTGGGAGGAAAACAGAAACAGCAACGACCACCACCACAAGAACAACAACAACAACGACGACGACAACAACTGCAGCAACAACGCACCCATCCGCTCAGGCGAGAAACGGAGACAGAGGTCCGGCGGAAAGCGCTCGCACAGCCAGTCATTAATTCTGCCGTGCCGCGCTGCGGATTCCTTCTGAGGAGAAAAACACGTCAGTGTTGTGTACTCCAAGCACACACATTTTATACGTTGTGCATGGGTTGACAATATTCCGACAAACACCCCTTTAAAATTACCTAAACCCCCCCCCCCCCCCCCAATAAAAGATTGATAGCTCACCAGTTGAACAGAAGTTGTTTTGCCGCTCCCCGAGACGCCACAACACCATCTGGATCCTCCATGTTTGGAGGTATTGAGTAATGTCCTTGAGTTTAAATTCAATCTTCAAAATACATTGAGACGTAATGTGTTGGCGGTTTTCGTTTTCGATGAAACAGGCTCTGCAGGAAGTGTCTGGGGATTCATTTGAAAATAATGACAAGACCGGTACCAATACCAGTACCCTTAAAGTGATACAGACACCAATGGAGTACTTTATTCGATACCTTTTATTTTTTTTCTACTATACCCATCGTGTGGGGGAGGGGGTGGGCATACGAGAGTGACTGAGAAAGTGTCCCCATTACGCACGGTCACACGCGGGCAGTTTTTTTGTTTCATTCAATAAGAATACAATAAATTGACGTGCAATAAAAACACACCGTTTTTATTTGCTTTGTTTGGGGGTGAAAAAAAGATGGCTCTGATCTGAGCTCCTCCGCTTTGGAGCTGCTCCAGCGTTATGGTATGGTCCACTTTAGGGGTGTCTGAAATCGTGCGGCAAGATTCTTCCAGGCATGAATATGGGAAATACACTGTGATGTCTTACGCCTACAGGTAAGAGGGATACATAAATGTTTCGTTATTTTAACTTTGGCCTGCGGTGATTGGCTGGCCTGTAGCTGCTGCGGCCGTGGGCCAATCACACGTCACATTCAGTTAAAGAACGCTGGCGGTGATTGGCTGCAAGTAAAACCATACAAACAGCCATTTTTTTCCTAGATCTGGGTACAAAAAGGATCGAACGCAGGTATTGTTTGATCGGAGAAGTTTCGATGCTATTTGGTATCGGATTATTTTGGTCGACGTCTGGAAGGTATTGAGTACCAATACCCAGCCCCAGTCACACCGCCATATATACGAAGCTAAATAACTGGGGGAAATAATTATTTTCTCTTCTATTCCTTCCTGTTCCGTTCTGTCCCGCTTCCCCTCAGATCAGTGGCTCAGACCACTTGAAGGACTCTGTTGTCTCCGTCCCTTAGACTTTATTTCGCAGCCTGGAACATTCCTCTGCGATTAAATGGACGCTTTGTTTAGGCTGATCGCTCTCTCTCCCTCTCCCTCTCTCTCTCTCTCTCTCTCTCTCTCTCTCTCTCTCTCTCTCTCTCTCTCTCTCTCTCTCGCTCGCTCTCCATAGATAGATTCACCTCTTCATGTTATCATTATTTATTTTCTCTCTCAGGGGCCATTACATCTCCTCGGTCGGGGGGGACGTGGACCCCAAGTCCATCTGGTTTTAACAGTTGGGTATTTATTTTTATTAAATGTTGTGGCGCATTGTCTGTTGTGACAGCGTTTGAGGTTCCTGCGCCGTTGTTTTTGTTGTCTAATCGTATTTACCGTATTACATAATCATCTCATAATTTAAAAAAATAATAATAATAATAGAATAATTTGCTATGGTATTGTTTTGTTTCTGTCAAAATATCAAGGGAATTTTTCAACCAATCTTGGAAACGTCACAATAAATAAAGGAAAATGAACTGTCAACCTGCGTTTTTATGCTCCAGTGTTCATTGTCAGTAGGTGTTAGTACATGGCTCTTCTGCAATAGGCAGGATACGCTTACACTATGATAGTGGCATAAAATAAACAAAAAAAATCCAATTAAATTGTTTATTTGTATGATAATTAACTGTCAACTGAAGTCCTTATGCGCGGGAGCAGCATGACGGGGCTGTGACGTGCCCCCCATTGATGAAGTAAAGCATAACCATTAATTACTGTTAGTATTCCGTCCTTGTCTGCGCCTTTTCCGCCACGTTTTCTTCAAGTTCGTGCGGCTGACTCCCTGTTGTTGGGTTTTCACGCAAAACTTTGATCCCCTCCGCTTCTGTCCCTATTTGAATGTTTGACTAAACGGCGCGCCGTCAGGGCAGAGACTGCCTCTTCAGAGCGACCCCCGGGGGGGGGGGGGGGGGGCGCGAGCGGCATCTACCACCTCTCCATTACCTCAAGGTCGGAGCGCCGCACGACTCTCAGACACCATCATGAAAAGCAAAATAATAAATAAATAAATGCAAATCTCCTCAAAGCAACTTGAAGAGATGCGGCTTCACTACGCACCCCCTTGACGAGGTTCGGGGGTTCAACCTCTGTGCTTTTTAATTAGTTTCCACTTCATTTAAAGCTGTTTATTTTTGATATCTCCTGTGACACTTGCAGCGGGCTGTAGACGCAGCTTCAGGTTCATTTTTTCTGCTTTTCTTCTCAGAAAGCCACCCGGTGGGTGCCCTTCTCAGTCTGCAAGAAACGTGTTGGTCAAACGGTCAAAACAACACAGAGAATGGCCAGGACTGTTCCTTTTTTATGTGTCTGCTGTCTCTGCATGCCACAGGAGTAATATGGATGGATAGATAGATGGATGGATAGATGGATGGATAGATGGATGGATAGATGGATGGATGGATAGATAGATAGATGGATGGAAATTACATCGTCAGAGCAGCTCACATCAAATAGGCAATAACAATAAAGCAATGGAACAAAAAACATAAAAGAAAATGGCAGTAATATTAAAAAATTATATACAATAAAACACTTGACTGTGCGCAATAAACATATAATGTACACAAAACTTAATGATAAGCAACATATGTAACCTACTAAAAATAAGGTTGTCATATTCAATGACTAATGAAATAAACCTTATAGAAAGATAAATGATAATGTACAATAAACCTAATGGTATACATTAAATATAAGCCAAAATAATCAGAGTAAAAAACAGAAGAGAAATTAACTTAAACATGTGTATATGTGTGTATATATATATATATATATATATATATATATATATATATATATATATATATATATATATATATACACGTGTGTGTGTGTGTGTGTGTGTGTATATATACACATCGTATTTTGAGAGTCTATAGGCCATTTTTCATAACCGTTTGAAATCCGTTTTAAGATAATGTTATGATTCCTTTTTCGGTTCTAACTCATTTAGGTCTCGGACCCAAATCCTGCACATTTGTCTTGCATCCGGGTAGTGTTCAGACCGTGGGATTGTTTACTGTATACACACACCACAGGTATCTACAATTACTACAATCCATGCCAAAACATAGTACAAAATTCCGTCTGAAGAGACGATTTGAAGTCACTCCCAGAATTTGTTCTCCTGGGGTAAAGTACGTTCGGAAAGTTAAAAAAAAAAAAAAAAAAAATGGTCACAGCGGATATTTATCGATCTACACAGATGTTTCTCTCGTACTAAAACCTCTGGATTGAGGAACACCCCGGGGTGTTCCCTGTGTTCCCAAAACATGCATGACGTATGAATAAATCCCAATTGATTTTGCACACACACACACGCACGCACACACACACACACACACACACACACACACACACACACACACACACACACACACACACACACACACACACACACACACAATCTATTACTCTACCTTAATCTGTTGACATGGCTTTAGTTGGAATTGTCAATTCCTTCTGCCCAGTACTCCGTTTCAGAAATTCATATTTGGGCTTTGATCTCGCACCCCTCGGATTAGGGAGAAACCCCCGGTGAAGGTAATTGTTCTTTGCCATCTTAAAAGATGGAGGGAGGCGGGTTTCTGTTTTTTTAATACGGATGTAGCAGCCAGTCTCTCTGCCAGGAGTCGACGTGCGAGTCATGTATGATTTATTATGTGGAAAATAACTGGAATGTAATTTAAAAATAAGCAACGGAGCGCAAACAAGAGAAAAAAAAAACGGCGCCAGAGAGAGAGGGAGAGAGAGAGAGAGAGAGAGAGAGAGAGCATCCTGAATCCTTAAATTCTAGGGAGTGAGAGCGGTGGGGAAGGAAAGAGTTTGGAGTTGGATGGAGGGAAAACGGGCACAGACGAACCCTGATGGATAATAATCATTACAGTGCATTAGCCAACGTACTTTACAAAAATACTGTGATGTCTCGGCATGATCCGACCCCCCACTCCCTCCCCGCCACACCCTCCCCCATCATTCTGCAAATGTAATCATTTCTCCCACTCGTTTGGCGGAAAAGAAAAACAACCCAAAAAAACACGCTCAGCGATTGTGGATTGTGTTTTTGAGAAATGCCCGTCACAATTAGATTTTCTTTTATTGGCCGCAGAAAGGAGTTAAACCCCCCCCCCCCGACACGATTTGTCTCCGCAGCCATTGTTGAACACATGTATTTTTGAAAGCCAATGCATATTTAAATTGCTCATTAGACTGATCTGTTCCCATAGTTTGAAGTGCTGTTTTAGCAGATTTCCGTGGCTGATCTGTTGTCTGACACTGTTTGCACATTTTATTCATTTAGCCTAGATAAATAAATCAACGATTTCTCTCTCTCTCACTCCCTCCGTCTCTCCATCCCCTGTGTTGGTGTGTGTGTGTGTGTGTGTGTGTGTGTGTGTGTGTGTGTGTGTGTGTTGCCTGAGTTTTGATTGTAAGTGTATAATGAGCGGTGAACAAAGATATTAGGGCCGTTATGAATGCAATTAAAGCGGCGGAACGAGGACGAGGACGGTGCGTGCTCGGCTGTAATGAAGTGGCCGACTCGCAGCCTCCGCCGACGGAAATAATTTCAGTCATTTGCATAATTGCATTTTGTATAATCGCTTGCAATTCCCCCTGTATTTTGGTTGTAGTGCGTTTCTGTCAAGTTATTTTTGTGCTTCTGCTGATTGCTTTTGCGTCTGATTTTGTCGATAAATGTCTCTCAAACCCCCGACGGCCGCTGTAAGAACAGGTGCTGAAGGAGGGGGGAGTTTCCTTGTCATTTTAACAGCCTGTTTGGGGTTTGAAATGAAGCCTTCCGGTTGATAATCGACACTGCCACCTCACCAGCTGGAGCTTAGGCTCATCCTCTATGGTGGGGCGGGCGATGCTGACGATTGAAGATCAAATACCATAATATTTCTGATGAATATCTCAAATAAGTATAAGTACCCCGCAGCCCTTCTAAGTTCCATTTTGAGTTTTTTCTATTGAGTCAGATGATAAGATGGGAAAATTGGGAAGTGTCACAGCGCAGGGCAATTGCAGTGTCACAGCAGCTTGCATAATAAGAACGATAAGAATAAAAAGTAATAATAAAAATTGAAAAAACGAAAGCGGCAGTCATCAAACCCAAGAATTTGCGAGAAAATTGGAGATCTTCGGTAACCAAAATAAATAAACAATGAATAAAAACAAACGGGTAAAATATGACAATATATAATAATTGCATGGTGAACAATAAATTGAAACCAAAAGATGAACTAAAAAAAAAAAAAATTCACGGGAACATAGAATAAAATTGCTTTTAAGAGCTTTCTCTTCCCACTGTGAAATGACGAGGATAGGGATTGATAAATCACAACCAGTTCAAAACTTCACGTAAACCCATATGTTGAAGTGTCGTTAAACCAGCCCTCCCCCCCAGCAACTCACGCTGTGACTGCAGCGGCGACCAGGGGTGGCATCGCGCCGCAGTATGGATGGGATCTTTTTAAAGCAATCGATGGAGGACATTAGGCAAATCGATGGAAAAACATTTTCCTTAATGAGATTCTGATTCCACGAGCGCACCGACGCATCTTTTTTTTTCCGACGCGCACTGCGCGGCTCCACCTTGTTTTATCCGGCTCCGTCACAACAGCGGGGCAGTCAACGTTTGATGCGCTTTGATCCGTCAAAACATCAATGGAGGATTTTCAACGTCGGTTATTATGTATATTTTTGGCGTCCGGACTCAAAAGTGCCGTCGAGGAGACGTCGTCGAAGCCAATTTAGCGCTCATTTCACGGATCTGGCGACTCCGGTCAACACCTGGACAACCTCGATGTAGCAAACCGTTCTGGTAATCCATGCAGGCTGGAACACATCCTCACACTCTCTCTCTCCCTCTCTCTCCCACCAAAAAAAAACCCCAAAAAACAAAAAAAACAAAAAAACTATTTGTCTACGACTGCGTTTCCAGCCGGGTTGCCCAGTGGCCCATCTTCACCGCCCGCCTCGGGCTGGTTCTCCCGTCTCCTCTGGGATTTATTGATATGCTCCGTTACAGCAGCAACAACACCTCAGACGTGCTGTGTGAAAGGGCTTTTCCAGGTACTCCAGGATGCCTTTGAGTAAAGACTATTCTACTCTTCTTTTGTTCTTTTGGGCGATCGTAAAGCTCCCGGCGCTCCACCATGAAAATGAACTCCGTGCCTCACACCCGCGTCGACCGTCCCACGCCTCCCCAGGAAATCTGTGTTTTGGCTTGCGACTTCTCTTCTGCATTCCTTCCAACGCTGTCGTGTCGAGTTCACGGTCAAATTCCCAACACACCCTTTATGGGTCTGGGCACACACCAGCGTTGTCACACTTATGATGTAAAATATAGACCCGATGATCATTAAATAGTTTTCGGGACGCCATTTAAAATATCCCCTTAGATCAATACTGTGATTATCGGCCCTCGAGGCAAAGGGAAGGCAGAACCGTCCAGAACTTTTATGAGACGGAACAATGAGCAGAAAGTGTGAAGTATGTTCTTTCGCTGATATTGTGACCGACAGCGGAACAGTTTTTTTGCGGTGGGATGTTGTGGCCCGGTAGAGAGCGGGGACCAGCAGTTGAGAGACCCCGCCTCAAAAACACACACTCGTAGACACTAACGGAGATGGTCACGCACGCACGCACACACACACACAGACACACACACACACACACACACACACACACACACAGACACACACACACACACACACACACACACACACACACACGCAGCCTTCCTAATAAGCTCTGTCTAAGCAGGCAGAATATATCCAACCATAAATCAGGGCTCCCTGCCTGCCGCTGCTGAGTCGGCTATTTATCTTCATTTTCCCAATAGCCGCTGCAGCTTCGGCCCGGGCCCCAAATATCATGTCTAAAATATGAATATCATATGCGGTGACTGTGAGAAGATACTCATTCTCCTCAGCGCCGGTGGAAACCGCCGACGCTCTTTCTCATATTGAAATAACTCTAATAAGCGTTGGGAGACACGCCAAAGCTGTCGGAGTCGTATCTGTTCATTGTTTTCTCGCCGGTGTCATTTAAAGAGGAAAAGGGATATTCTTTCTGCGCTTCCTTTTTTTTTTTTTTTCTTTTTTTTTTTTTTTAAAGATGAAGTCCCGTTTTTCTGGCGAATGCCCCATGACGGCACCGCTGCACGGCGGGAGCGGCCCCCACTCCGGCCCCGAGGGCAGTTTGGAGCAGCAGCGAGGGCTGGGGACTGTCTGGCGTAGACTTTCTCGAGCAGAATCCTGCTGAGCTCTAATAAGTGTTTTGGGAGTTAGAGTGTGTGTGAGTGTGTTTGTGTGTGTGTTGGTGTTGGTGTGTGTGTTAGTGATGGTGTGTGTGTGTTGCGCTGCAATGTTAACGCCAAATGAGGGGCGTATACGAGGGCAAAATCAAGTCAAGGAA
>NC_137207.1:12430884-12445884 GCF_960531495.2 Zeus faber
GCTTCATTTCTATGAACACGCATTTAACGATTGTAGAATTTATGGAAAGGTTGATTGATTGTCGATTGAAGGAATCAGCACATCTGTATCTGTGCGTTCACATTTAAGACCATAATATCGCAATAACGAGCTGCCGTATCTAACGCCTTCAATTGACATTCAGTCCAATGCTGTTGCTCCGGATGTGGCTCAACGCAGTGAAATGCAAAGAAATGTTGAATGAGAGACGCTCATTCCTCTGGACACCTTGCCTCCGCCCACACCGTAGGAAATGATGTAAATTATATTAGATGTAGATGTAGATTATATTATAAAAAATAAATGCCATCGGAGCATCCCGTTCCCATGTTACATCCAGTATTTGTGTCCACAGAAAAGCAGTTGTTATTTGATGATTGTGTGGGTTTTTTGTTTGTTTGTTTGTTGTTTTTTTATCTGTAAAAATAGGCCAGATTTGACATTTCCAGTTAGGGCTGGAAGATATTGGCAAAATCAAATATCACAATATTTTTTTACGTATATGCCGGTCACAATAAGGACGATATTTTGGGGATGACTACCGCTGCTTTCATTAGATATTTACACACGACAGAACGTCACGGGAATGATGTTATCTCGTCGCCGTCTCAACGGAAAAAAAATTGTCGCCATTTCACGGCGACTTTGCACACTCGTTCCGGTATCAAAGTGAGCGAGTAAATACACCTGGCGAGTGAGGACCCATGTTCCTGGTGCACTTCAAAACCCCAAAAATCTGTCAATTTGGAGACGGGTCCTCACAAGTACAGTAAAACAAACACACATGCAGGGAACAAAGCTCTGCTTTGTGGAGGGGGGGGGGGGTTTCAGGAATCCGAAATTGCGTAATGTGATTTTCGGCCGCTCCCTCATGACAATGCTCGCCCCTCCAATTAAAGATGAACCGGGAGAAGGAGCCTCTTTCTCCAGAAAGGCTCAGATCTTATTAGGGGAAATCGCTGAGCAATTTTGTCTTATCTTTCCTCTCCTCCTTTGTCCGCATTCCTCTGCTCTACAATGGAGTGGAGGGCGATATGTCAGAAAGTTTCTACCAACCGCCGTCAACCCCAAAAACTGGCGACGGACGATATATTCGCGGCAGTGTTTGTTTGGCACGGCGTGGGGGCATTGGGGTAGAACAAGGATTTTCAGCAAATGCATCCCTGTTATAGAAGTGCCGGATTTATTATTCACAAGTAAAGTATTTACACAAAAAAACATCAGTTTTTTTACTGAACTAAGTCCCATAGCAGCGGAACAGCAACGGGGAGACTCGCACGAACGGAAATGAATAGATCTAAAATAAAAACACAGGCACGGGATGCTGTCCGGAGGAGACGTAAAAAAAAAACCCCAAAAAAACCTCCAGTCCAATTCTCTCGAGTTGGATTAACGTTTTTTTTTTTTTTTTTTTTTTTTTAATTCACAAGTAAGAAATGAAGGTCACTGCAGTTTCGTGAAAGACCCGTCGGAAATCAGTGTAACACGAACGTGCATATGGCCCAACTCCAACTGCCAGTTCCAATTAGTGCACGCTTCAAATCGCGCTTCACAGGTTAATTATTTGCCGAGCTGAATTCTTGAGGAGCGAGCCATTAAATTAACAAAGTACAAGGGCAACAAATCACGGGGGAAAAAAACAAAAACAAAACAAGACTGCCGATCGGACCAGCCAGTCGCCCAAACCCGCTCCACAATCACCGCTTCGGCTCACCTTACGTCCGCGCTCCTTCTCCTCCTCCCCTCCTTCCCTCTCTCCTCTCCTCCTTCCTCCTTCCTCCTCCCGCTGGGGCGGCCGTGTCCTGTCGTGAACCGAAGCCATTTAAATGTGGACCGTTTTCAAACTGTCTTCAACTCTGCTAATTGGAATTAATGTGGGGGTCATTTATCAGGCTGAGAGAGAGCGAGAGAGGGAGAGAGAGAGAGAGAGAAAGAGAGAGAGAGAGTAAGAGAGAGAGAGAGAGAGAGAGAGTAATAGACGTAGAGAGTAAATTAGAATCTATTACTCTCCATTATGGCACATAACACACTTTTGGAGATGCTCATGTTCCATGTTCCTCAGATATTTGTGTGGAAAATGTGTGTGGCAGGTAAGTTTGTTCTAATAAGTGAATTGTCTGCAAATAAGTTGGTGCTAATAAATCCCAATTAATGGTAAATGAGAAAACGGGGCGTGTAATGAGCAATTTGCATAAATATGCGGCAATAAATATTTCTGGCTGCCGGTGACATTCCTGACGTGCACTCAGAAATGAACATGCCGGAGAAGTTGAGATAAGTGGGAAACGTGACGCTTCCCTAAGTGGACACAGGTGAGGAAGAAACGATGCACAATAACACATTCTGTGCCCAAAGTGCTGTTTCATGAATTATTCAATCATGGGGAGCATTGCATGCAACGGCAGCAAAGAACCCAAGAATGGAAACAATAAAAAATAAATAAATATATATATATATATATATATATATATATATATATATATATATATATATATATATAACTTTTAGAGTACAATTTTCTATTTTGGATTAATTTTAAAGGTAAATATATACATAATAAAGGATTGATGAATGGCCAAATTCAGCCTCTATACATTTTATGCACAAATCCATTCTGCTCACATTTTATGAAGGAAACCATTCTCAATATTTGTGAATACATGGGAATGCAATCTCCAAACTCAAAACTGAAGTTTTAGTGTTTTGCCGCCCCCCCCCCCCTTTTTTTATGTATGTGTCAATATACATATATAACACATTGTATGCACACACACTCTTTATCTCTCTTGCCTAGTAACAAACACACAAGTACACACCCAAACAGCTCGGTGACAAATATGAGCTCTCTGTGTCAAATGCATCATGTTTTATGAGCTGCTGGCAGCTGCCCTGAACACTTTGGCAAACCCCTGTCTGTGTGTGTGTCTGTGTGTGTGTGTGTGTGTGTGTGTGTGTGTGCGTGCGTGCGTGCGTGCGTGCGTGTGTGTGCATTCATGCATTTGCATTTGCAAGAGAAAAAAGTCCAACGAAAGTGATAGCAAAAACGTGTGTGTGTGTGTGTGTGCGTGTGTGTGTGTGTCTGAAGAGACTCATTGGACCAAAGCATTTGGACGGAGTAGGTTGTTTGGCACGTCAATGCGTCTATCACTGTGCGTGCACTTTAGCAGGCTGTGTGTGTGTGTGTGTTAGGGATGTTAAATGTGTCGACTAATCGACCGACCGTCGACGGTTTTCCTGTCAACAGTAAAAAGTAAAATCTTTTGTTGTTGTCGTTTGTTTGACATTCAACAAACTTTACTGTTTGTCGCCTATTCAAAACTCATTCCAAATAAAATACAAAACTTACGGCTTACTTACTTACTGTTTTCCAAATGGGAGAGGGTGCAGAGTGTGCATGTGGCGCTACACGCTGCACGAGTTTTGCTTTCTCAGGATTCTTTGTAAGAATGCCAAGGTCGGCCGAAGATGGAGATTTATTTTGAGCCCGTGATGTAAACTGCCTCCTGTCCTATCCCATAATACACGCACATGGCACATACTGTATAAGCCGCGATGCAAAATGAGCTTTGTCATCAGCTTGCTATGTCAGACTGCCATCACGTGTAAAAACACGCAGTTCTCTAGTGTTTTTATAGCTGAATATGTAATTCATCATGATTAATAATTCATTTATTTATTTGAGCCTACGTTCGCAAACGCACACAAAGAAATTCATTGTCGGTTCGTTAAAACGGTGGAGCGCGATCCGCAGCTCAGATCAGAGCGATCTTCATTCCAAACAAAGTGTGTTTTTATTGTAGATTTAATTAGTTTACTCAGTTTTTTGATTGAACAAAATAACAACAGAAAAGCCCCGTGTGTAAACATGCGCAACGGGGACACTTTCTCAGTCACTCACTGGTAAGGTTTATTACATGATGCACTAAAGTGAAAAGGTAAAAGTCCAAGTTCGTTCTCTGTTGAGACTGTCCCAGTACTTCCATATAGTTTGATTAAAAACATTTTCCCTGTACAGTATGATGTCATGTGGCACAAATAACACGGTTATTTCGTTATTTAACATGGTTAAATTGCATCGCAATATTTCTTTGAGATGTTATTCTGACAGGTATAAAATGCACATATACAACAATGAACAAATATAAATAAATATAAAAAATAACCGTGTCACTTCAAAATAAATATATTTGCAAACAACATCTAAATAAATGAGTGCAGCTATGTGCACATCGCTTCTGGTGTGAGCGTTCGGTAAATGCCTCCGACACATCGACTGGCACGTCTGTCTGTCTGTCTGTCTGTCCGTCCGTCTGTCTATCCATCTCATTTAAACTCCTTTCTTCTCCTCCCTCCTTCCTCCAGGTGAGGACGGTGACCAGAGGCCGGTGCTGGTGCTGTCCTACCCTCAGTACTGCCGGTACCGGGCGGTGGCGGCCCGCCTACAGGAGCGGCCGGTGTGCGCGCTGACGGAGCCTGAGGTGCTGGCGCTGGGCGGGGTCGCCGGCGCCTCGGAGAGCACGTGCGTCCTCTACTGCCGAGACACCTTCGACCACCCCACGCTGCTGCTCAATGAGTGCGTGTGCGACGAGTTCGGTGAGTGGTGGAGAGAGCGGGAGAGGGAGAGAGAGAGAGAGAGAGAGAGAGAGAGATTTTACGTGATTATGACAGATTTGCCGAAATCCTACGTCTTAATTGCGACCACGTTAAAGAGCCAACCTGAGGTTCAGCTGCATATAATCATGAGAATCATGAAAATCACACATTTTCATTCATTATTTTTCATGGTGGGAGGATTAGTGCATTGCTGTACAGATAATCGGCTTGAAAAAGGTTTCACAAAAAAGAAAATTGATATATGATGCGATGTAAAGTGTCTTTGAGCAATGTGAAAAGCACTAAACGTATTATTATTATTATTATTATTATTATTATTATTATTACTATTATTATTATTATTATAATTATAATTATAATTGTTATTATTGGAAATTGGGAAATTGGAAATTGATGGGGGGATAATGAATGTGGTCAGTGCATATGCTCCCTAAGTTGGGTGTGAGATGGAAGATAAAGAGGAATTCTTTAGTGAGTTGGATGTAGTGGTGGAGAGCTTCCCCAAGGGAGAGAGAGTAGTCGTTGGAGCAGATCTCAATGGGCATGTTGGCGAAGGGATCAGAGACATAGGTGACGAGAAGGTGACAGGTAGGTATGGTGTCAAGGAGAGGAATGTGGAAGGACGGATGGTGGTGGATTTCGCCAAAAGGATGAAATTGGCTGTTGTGAATACATATCTCAAGAAGAGGGAGGAACACGGGGTGACATTGAAGAGTGGAGGAAGGCGCACACAGGTGGACTACATCTTATGCAGGAGGTGCAATCTGAAGGAGATTAGTGACTGCAAAGTGGTGGTAGGGGAGTGTGTTGCAAGGCAGCATCGGATGGTGGTCTGTAGGATGACTCTGGAGGCCAAGAAGAGGAAGAGAGTTAAAGAAGTGCCAAAGATAAAATGGTGGAAGTTGAAAAAGGAAGAGTGTTGCATGCCATTTAGGGAAGAGGTAAGGCAGGCAATAGGTGGGAATGAAAGGTTACCAGAGGACTGGGAAACAACTGCAGAAGTGGTGAGGGAGACGGCCAAGAAGGTACTTGGTGTATCATGCGGGAAGAGGAAGAAAGACAAGGAATGCATTAGAGAGAAGAGGAATCAAAGTCAGCAGGAGTAAGACAGAATACATGTGCCTGAATGGGAGGGAGGGCGTCGAAAAGCTGAGAATGCAAGGTGTGGAGGTGGAGAAGGCGGATGAGTTCAAGTACTTGGGGTCGACCATCCAAAGCAGCGGAGAGTGCCGGAGAGAGGTGAAGAAGAGAGTACGGGCAGGGTGGAGTGGGCGGAGAAGAGTGTCCGGAGTGATCTGTGACAGACGGGTTCCAGCAAGAGTGAAGGGGAAGGTCTACAGCACGGAAGTGAGACCAGCTATTTTGTATGGGTTAGAGGCGGTGGCTCTGACAAGAAGGCAGGCGGCTGAACTGGAGGTGGCAGCGTTGAGGATGTTTAGCTTTTCATTGCGAGTGACAAGGACGGACAGGATTAAGAATGAGTACATTAGAGGGACAGCTCAGGTTGGACAGTTTGGTGGAAGAGTGAGAGAGTCCACATTGAGATGGTTTGGACACGTGTGGAGGAGAGATGAGAGTTAGATTGGGAGAAGGATTCTGAGGATGGAGCTGCCAGGCAAGAGGAAAAGAGGAAGGCCGAAGAGAAGGTTTATGGATGTGGTGAGGGAGGACATGCAGGCGGTGAAAGCGAGGAAGATGCGCAGAACAGAAGGTATTGGAGGCAGATGATCCGCTGTGGCGACCCCTAACTGGAGCAGACCAAAGAAGAGGAAGAAGATTATTATTATTATTATTATTATTATTATTATTATTATTATTATTAATAATAATAATAATAATAATAAGAAGAAGAAGAAGAAGAAGAAGAAGAAGAAGAAGAAGAAGAATAATAGACTGGCTCAGGAGGTAGAGTGGGTTGTCTAGTAATAGGAACATTGCCGGTTCGATCCCGGCTCCTCCTGGTAGCCTGCTGATGTGTCCTTGAGCAAGACACCTAACCCCCTCACTGCTTTCTCGGGCGTCGCTACATGGCAGCTCACTGCTCCTACATACATCACCTACTGGATGGTAAAATGCAGAGGAATGCATTTCGTTGCCTCAGTACTTGTACTCCGCGCATTGACAATTAGTTGAATTATTGTGCCAGACTGAATTAGGTTTTTGGATTGGCTGTTTTATTATGCCTGACTTCCCTTCCTTTCTGTTTTACTTTGCGATTAAGTGACAAAGTGAATTATATCAAAACATCCCGCAAAACGCTAATGTGCATTTTTAGAATGTCTCAGACGGTGTCCAGTTTTTGCTGCCGACTTACTGCACCGGCGTCACAAAGTCCTGAGTGATCTACAGGAGGTTTTTTTTATTGGTGCGTCCTGGAAGCACGGGACGGGAATCTGTCACGTTATATTAATATCGTGTAATAAAACGGTATATTATCCTTTTTCTATAAAATAAGACTTCTGTGTGCGTATGTGTGTGACTGCGTCGGTGGAAGCTCTTGCAGATAGCAGGCAGCAGTAGGCAGCTCTTGCGGATATTCCCCTGAAATTTCTCCCCGGGGGGGATTAATGAAGTGTTATCATATCTTATTTTATTGTTTAAAAAAAACCCAATAATATTAATAATAATTAATCAGCTTGAAATATATTGATATCTTTTTTTTTTTTTTTTTTTAATCCAGAAGCTGATTTCGGGTCCCATTGACTTACATGGGACCCGAAATCAGACGCTTTTCCGCAGCATCTCACGAGGAGTCAAACCTCGGCCTCCGAGGACGGGGAGGAAACGGTGAAACAACAATGGTAGTTAGAGCAACAGTGAAGGGCTGGGATTTATCACCAAAATCTCCGAGGCTGAGCTCTGAGCATGATGTCACCGTGCTGCAGGAGTCCCGGGCCGCACGCTGGATTTATTACCCTGAGAACAAATTAAATTTTTCGCGAGATATGTTTTGAAATATGTGAGAGGGTGGAGGGGGGGGTGGAGCGCTCTTTTCTACACCCGGGATGACACTGTAGCTGGCGTTCCATCTTCTCTTCTCCTTCTTTTTTATTTATTTTCTTTCTACATGCAAACGTCTACATTTAGCCGCAACGATTTTCCTCCGTTCTTTTATTATAATTTTTTTTTTGGCTCCCCCCGCATGTAGGCGGGGTATGTACGGTTGTTCTACGCCGCCGTAGACTCAGGCAGGGCGCCGAAGACCGAAAGAAGAGGGGAAAAGAAATTGAATGCGGAAGGGATTTTTAGTGTTTTTTTTTATTTATTTATTTTTTTAACAACAGTATTATGGCCGCTCCGGTGATTTTTCGGGGGGAAAAAAACAAAACAAAAAGAAACAAAATGTCCCTTCCGCAGCTCGCCGGAGAGAGGAAGAAAGCCCCGTTGAATGAAACCAATTATTTTATGGTGACAGGTGTGACAGGTGTGAGGGAACAGGCCTCCTTCCGGCGACAAAGCGCTGCTATTTGTCCCGCTGTTAAAATCGTGGCGATATTTGAATTCTGAGAGCGAGAGAGAGGGAGCGAGAGAGAGAGAGAGATTCCATTCAGCCTACTTCAGTTCAACAACACTATTAATAGCCATGTGCAGCCGACTTTGGGGAGGTAGAAGTTGCATAAGAATGAAAATGGTATCACCTTTACGCTTCATTTTTTTTATGTGTGGATTTTGAAACGTGCATATTGCAGCGACACTGAATACAACTTGATTTGAGGCGATCTTTCCGGGGTAACCTTGTGAAATGCCTCGGCTACTACCCTGTTAGTGATTCAACCAAACGCAACGCTGTAGCTGGATTTTAATTTGCCGTTTAAATCCGCCTGCGTGTCCGCAACAACCGGACCAAATGGAGTCGGAAGCCTGACAAAAAATATCCCAAAAAAAACGCCGCGGTCGGCGACGTCGGGGCGACCTGCGGCCACACACACCCCCGCGCCAATCTGAACCACCAGGGTTTTTAACGCGGTGCATTTTAAAGGATCGATGCGACGTGGTGTCGCAGACCAGACCCTTCGCGGACCAGTGTCCGTCATCGGAGGTTGCGCTGAAAACATGGAAACAGCCTCTATGAACCTGTACAAATGTATTACGGACAACCTTGAAATCATGTGGGTTTTTTTTGCAATTTTTTGGACTAAAGGGCCTCTGTGGGGTCGGCGAGGGGAGCAGGGGACACGGTGGGAAGAGAGGGAGGAAGGGAGATATGGAAAGGGGAAGGTAATACACTTACCCCGAACGCTGCTATACAAATGCCCAAATTTTTCTCCTAACTGAGCCTCTTTCCCAGGAGTAACCCCCACTCCCTCCACCCCCACACTCTGTCAGTGTTAGGGTTCAGAATCGTCCAAACCCATCTGGGGCTTTTACCGGGCGACGCGCCCAGCTGCTCTTGTGACGATTGTAGTATTTTTATTAACTGCGGCCGGTCGACTTGAAGTATAGAAACAGCCTATTTACTTAATGGAGTACTTAATTATCCTCTGCTACTCCGGCGAATACAGCGATTTCTCTGTCAGGTCGCGAGCCGCCTCTGGCAGAATCTGCAGATAAAGGCACTCAAAGGAATATTCATCGCTCTCACTGGTTAGACCGGAGCTAATTTCTTATCAGGGGCTTATTGAGGAAAAACTGAATTTTCACTGTGAAAATTGTGGATTAACAAAAAAACACTCCAATAAAGGTTTAACAGTCGTCATGGAGCGTTAGAGCATTGATTAAGCCGCCTATATCATCGCAATGATGACCCATCATTGCATTCCACCAACAAAGGAAACTAGGTTTAGAGGAGCACATCCAAAATGCAAATACTATAAAGTGCCACCGAAATAAAGTATCAAATATGGGATGTTTTTTTTTTGTTTGTTTGTTTTTTTTGTTTTTTTTTAACAAAATAATCTCACGGATTACCACTTTAAGGTGATGTTAGTTATTCCGTGTTTATTCACCCGTTCTTCATATTGGAGTTCCCTAACATTAAACATAGATGTTTCCTGTGTGAGGGAGACATGTTGTTCCTTTTTACGGTAAAATATCAGTCCTCAGCCCATTAGTCTGCTGTAAATGGCATCATAAGCCCCCGCTGCCAAAAATAACGGAATAAATAAAAAACATTTTAAAACCGATGCGGGGGAAGGTTTATCACATCAACTGCATTGCATGGAATGTGTCATGTTGGTCAGTAATTATAAAGGAAGGAAATGGTGTGTGTGTCCGTGTGCGTGTGTGTGTGTGTGTGTGTCCGTGTGCGTGTGTGTGTGTGTGTGTGGGGTAGTAGACGCAGGCTATTGATGCTTTCCAGATGGTTCTTCTTTACAATGTTTTTTTCGACACCGACTTCAGTGATTCAGCCCTCTGATTAATGGAAGAGCGAGATATTTCACTCCCCAGCAAAAATATGATCTTCTTACGAAAACACGAGTCATCACATTTCCTGGCCAAACTAGTAATACTAATAATAATAATATTCATTTGACAAGAGCGCCGTATTTTCTGAAGCGTCTTTTTTCCCAAATGTGGTCTTTCGGAAACAAAGACTGGAATTCAAAGGGCGTTTTATCGAAAATGAGATTCCATGCATCGCAACCGCTGGAATAACAGCCGCACGACGAGCGTTTTGGGTTATGTCATGAGTGACGTCTCCCCGACCGGCCCCCAGGCTCCGTCAGTCCCAGCGCTCGGTTCTCCGGCTCCGAAGCCCAATCAGGACGTAGTATTCCAGCCGTCTTTGAGGGAGAGACTGAGAAATGATGCATCCGACGCAAGGAAAATCCTCGGGGAAGGGGAGAACAAAACAAACAAAAAGGAAAAAAAAAAAAACACCACCACCAGAAATCTGTTCGTAGAGAGCGGCGAAAAAGGCAACGTGGAATGCAGAGCGCCAGGGCTGATGGCTGTCGTGATGATTCACTCCAGCGTGGCATCAAACAGAATCCCACACAAAATATATTTTCGTCTCCTCCTTCCTGCTTCCGTGCGGCATCGCAGCGAGCGATAATTGCTTCACGGAATGGACCCAGTCCGTGGAGAACATGTACGCTGTGTTTATGACCTCTTTTAATTATCATAGACGAGGAAAAAAGAATGGATAATGGGAACACGGTCGAAAAATAAAAAAAATAAAAATAAATTTAAAAAAGATTCCGTCATTTAATCAGTGGTGCAGGCGCCGTGTAATCAGCTGCACCGGGCCCCGAAATGCTCAACGTTGCGTAACATCGTAGGAGAAAAGGGGCAAGTGGCATTCCACTGCGGCTGCAGCGGCTCCACGCCTGCTGCGTCTGCAACTCCATGTACGATCGCTTCGCTGCAGACCAGCCGTGCTCGTGTCTGCTGCCGGCGTTTTTTCTGCAATTTAAGAACATGGGCATGTTTTTCGGGGGCTTTTGACATTGTTTTCTTCTGTTTTATTTTATTTATGTATTTATTTATCTCATTATTATATTTTATTTATTTTATTTGTTATTATTTTTTTGTTATTATATTTATGATTTTTTTTATTTATCAATTACATTTATTTATTCAATTTATCGTTTATTATCGTTATTATTACTTTTGTTATTATTTTTGTTAAGGTGAGGGTTAGTGTATTATATTTATTTAATTCTTTATTTTATATATATATATTGTATTATTATTATATTTTTTATATTTCGAGTTACGGCTTCTCCCTTGTATTTTTTGTTGTTTTTTTTTGTTTGTTTTTTTGTTTTTTTGTCCATTTTTTTGTTATATCTTATTTTATATCGTTTTCCTTTTTTTTTTATATTTTATGGCCAACATGAAAAGGGGGAACTAACTTGGTTTTGGTTCTTTTAAATAACCACTGCCTCTGTCTTCTGATGAATTTCCTGACACCCAAGGTCGACAGGGACGCCTTCCAACTCATTCTTTCGCTCCCTGCTGATCTGTTTTTAGACGGTAACACTGTTCTCTAAATCCAGATTCTCTCACCTCCTTTTTTTGAATCTTTCTTCTGTTTTTTCACACCCTCCGCCTTAAGTTGCACGAGCAAATTTGCAGAAAATCGACACCCTTTTTTTTGGGGGGGGGGGGGGGGGGCTGCTCGGCTTGGTTTAACCTGATTTCGTAGTTCTATATTAAACTTGCACGACACGTTTCGGGGACTCGACGAAGGACGTACAGTAGTAGTCGTGCATGTGAACTAGTGTTTGGTCTCAGAATAACTTGTGATCCAAATATATATTTTTTTCTTTCCACAAAGTCATAGCTGCGTCCTGGAAATCTGTGATTCACAATCTGGGCTAAAACAGAGAAGGTTATGCATGTTTTAGCAGCACGTATGTCTCTGCCATTTGCCATATTAACAATTCAGAGAGACAGACACACAGATTTAGGCTTTTCCCTGCTCTCTCTCTCTCTAACTATCCTTCATCCCTCTATCTATCTATCTATCTATCTATCTATCTGTCTGTCTGTCTGTCTGTCTATCTGTCCATCCGTCCATCCGTCCATCCGTCTGTCTGTCTGTCTTTCTATCCTTCATCCATCTATCTATCTATCTATCTATCTATCTATCTATCTATCTATCTTACTGTCCCTTGTTCCAACAATCCAATATCACATTCAACTACCTGGTCATGTAAAGTATGATATAAAAGTAAGAGTGACATGTTTGGCCTCATCCTCAGTAATTTAGGCCTCCAAAGTGGCTCCTGCAATTTGACTCCTGTCTTAATATCACCACATTGTATATGATACCCCTAAGAGATGATTAGGCATCATTTTGTGCTGATTGGAATTTGGCCATACAGTATTCCAGGCTTAAATAGGATATCAGTATCAGATAATAGCCCAAGCCAAAGCCCAACATCATTATCATAAATATTTAGGTATTAACCCTTGTCTTGTGTTTCAGTGTTCAACCAATGAAAACCTCATCATCCAGAAATGGCTGGTGCTCGAAAGATAGGCATATTTATCCTCCTCAAAAAGTAATTAATCATCAAACCGGCCATAATGGTCATCATGTTCATGTTTTTTTTTTATTTGCTGCCATGTTTTTAGTATCTCACACATGTCATGTTTGTATTGCATTTGATGAAAATCTGATTTGGCACAATAACATTCATCACGAGGAGCTGCCCCGGTGGCCCCCGACATGATGGCGACAAATGGAACACATCAAAACAATGATGTGAATAATTTCATTTCATTTCCTTTTCATAGCAAGACAGCACATTTTTTTTAACGCAGGTGTATAAAGCCCCCGGGTTTGTGTTGTGCAGAGTAATGCCCTCCGCCGACCGCAGAATGAGCGGTTTGAAGGCAGATCTGATGTCGCGAGCCGGCGTGACTGCACATCTGGCGCAGCCGTCGGCCCTTGGAGCATTCTGACCATGTCTTTTTGGACTGACAGCCTTCCCTGACTTGGTTGTGACTGCGGTAATTTTCCATTCCATCGGCGTCGCCTCTCTTTCAACCCGTGTATTTTCTTCCTCTTCTTCACCGGCGGATTGGTCATTGCACGCTCAGTTATGCTCAGCATTGGCCCTCGGTTTGGGACACTTCCTCCTCCGTCGCCGTCCTGCGTCAGAGCGAGGGCTCCGCTGTGCTCGTCCTCCTCTTCCGACTGTCGCTTCTGAGGGGCCGAGTGAGTAAGTGGTGAGCGGGAGTTGTTGTTTTTTTTTTATGGCGGTGTGTTCCGCCCCCTTCCCGGACAGGGGGCGGAGGCGATTCCCCACAACGCGCGGGAGATCTGCGCCCGTCTCGCGTTTTGTCCGCGAGGGCATTTCTCAGCTTTTTGTACGCGGCAGCCTCCCTTTACCAACAGTTCAAATAAAAGAGGATCAGAGATTTGGCCTCTTCTCCTTTGTGGCCAAAACTGACCGAAGCATTAAAACGTTGTGCAACGTGCTTATGTACGTAAATAAAAACGTGAACACGTCAATATTCTGTATCTGTTCATGACCCCAAAGTCAGTACATACAGTACAGTATATTTACCAGCTTTTCAGCGATGATTAACACCTAAATATCAGGTCAAATCTGTCCAGCTTAATACACTTTCCTTTAACCCTAACTTGTTTTTAAAACATGTTGGATGTGTCTAGTGGAGAGGAGCGGATCACTCGTCGTGTTTTAATGACCTTAGTCATCCAGCCGTCTCTCCTTCGGCGTCAGAGTCTTCAGGCCCGGTCCGTAAGTCGGTCTATCCGGTTGATTTGAGAATAAGAATTTCACTTATCCTCCCTCCCTCCCTTCTCTCAAATCGTCCACGCGGAACTCCTCCCCCCTCTCCACCGTCTCCCGCCGAGCGCGTCGAGGTGCTTTACCTCTGGGGCGCGGGAATTAGAATTAGAATGAGACTTAGCAGGTGAAGGAGGTTGTAATGGCTTTGAGTCCCGGAGCCGAATGTCGCCCCCCTCCCTCTCGCTCCGTGTGCGAGCTGATCAGTGCTGCGTCTTTTTTCAAAGTGCCTCCTTTATCCAAACCCCCCCTGGTTCCGAGCCAGGACCCCCCCCCCCTCTCCGTAGCTGCCCCTTTGGAAGCCTGCGTCTTCCAGGCTGAACTTCATAAAAAATGGATCGCTTCCTCGCGGATAGAAAGGTGAGCCGCAGCCCGGCAGCGGCCAAACTGTCATTCGAAAGCTCTGAGATGCGTTCCTATAGGCAGGACCCAACAGTTATAGCTGCCCAGTTGCCCCCGGGGCAACCAGATTTTGGACCACCGTCAACCATCTCTCGCGGTCTGGTTGCCCACTTTGCAAGTGCAGTATATTTCTGCCAAGGAAATGACGATATTTGGGAAAATGGATCATAATTATATAGGATCATTATCAGTCAATTATATAATAGTTAACATTCGGCAATCGTTTTGTCAGTCTTGGCAGCCGACGCCTCGCGCATGGTTGCCAACTTGGCGACCGCTTCTGAAGGTTCGCGCCGGGGCCCGGTCGTCCTTGCCATAACACGTCAAAATATGACGACCCTGCGTGTGGAAACTATAAGAAGGCTACGCAATCTGTTTGAAAGGGAACTTTCCCTTCCACTTGCACTCCATTTGAATTTCACCATTCTCATGCCGTATTCCCTTTCGACCTTTTAGCGTGACTTTGCATCGGGAATGAGCGGCGCCAGGCGAACATCGCGGCTGCTCCATATTCATCTGTCAACCGCATATTATATTATGAGAGAAAAGGAGAGGAAAAAAAAAGGAGGGATGTATGGAGTCAAACGAAAGGCTGCACGCCGTTCCTCTCATCCGGCTGATTCGGGCATTCAGCAGCAAACGCTCCCAGTGTGCAACGCGTGCAATGTGTCTTTTGGGGATATTGGGGCTTAATTTGCTGCCGCATTCATTATCGGGCGAAACTCTTGATATTGTGTCGTTCCCTGCAGCGGTGTGTGTG
>NC_137207.1:12448384-12485884 GCF_960531495.2 Zeus faber
GTGTGTGCGTGTGTGTGTGTGTGTGTGTGTGTGTGTGGCTCTAGAGGGACTGCGTTTAGAGCATCAGTTTTTCCCAAGCACACGACCCAGCTTTTTTTTAAGTTGATGATACACTGAAAACAATTTGGAGGAGAAGGGCAGAATAAATGAAATGCGGCGCCAAGGACGGACAATGGGAAGCGTATTAAGCAGCATAAAAGCAAGTTACTCTCGAGGTTACAGGCACATAACTAATAAAAATATAGGAATTTTTTTCCTCCTCATTTGGATTGACCTCAGAATTAATGGCAGATAGTGATTCATTTTGGGGGGGTAAGGAGGATTCAAATTGTCGAGTTAATGAACTGTCTATTGTCTACCTTGTATTATTGAACAGTAAGCATATGCCAGATATTAACAATAGTTATTTTAATAAAACAGGATCACAGGTGTTTTTTTGCCATATTATTGATTTCATGATAGTCTATGTGGGTAAATATCAACACACACACTCTACAGTACTTCTGCCGTCCAAGGCAGTGGTTCCCAACTTGGGGAGCTAGACCCCCACAGGTGGTCGCCAGAGCTCGCAGGAGGGGTCGATTTGAGGCGTATGTTTACTCTAGTATTGGTTCAAAAATCGACATGAGTGTTGAAACTGTACAAATTGTGAAAGAAATCCATCAGAATACGCTCAAAAATCCTTACTTCCTAGCAGCTGTCCCCAACTTGGGGAGCTAGACCCCCACTGGCGCCGGCCAGAGATCATGGCAGGGGTTGAATCTTGGGCATACGTTTAGTCAAATATTGTCTACACACTAAAATTTGTAAACAAATTAATGACTATATTTTTCAAAAACCTTGATCTCTCTACCATGAAAATAGAACCAATATACCAAATTTGGCCGCAACTTTCTCCAAACGCGCGGCACTGTGTTCAGACTGTTGCACCTCGTGCGTCTCACTGGTTTTATGTTGGATTTAAGAAAACCAGTCGAGCCGCTTGCAGTCGGAATAAACTTCTATCTGAAATAAACATTTTTAATAAACTCAGGCTTGTGTGTGTGACATATTTTTGCTTTCATTCGGCCATTATGCAATAACCAGCGAGGGAAGGACTTTACTTAGAGGCAGAACCGAGCGAATGGAGTCGATGAATTTGTTTGAGCAACAGGACTGCAAAGGGGCGATCGCCATTAAAAATGGATGCTGTGCGGAGGGCCGGGGCACTCAGTGAATACATAAAAAACGAGCCGTGCTCATCCCGTCCTCTGATCGAGGTTTTTTGAGAACATACAGTAGAACTCTTTCACCACCTCGCTGTTTGTCTATCACTTAGTGGTGTTGTTGAGGTTTGTTATAATAAAAGTGATAAGTCGTCGTAACCAACGGATTCCAAAACACTGTTTGTTCACAGCATTCAGCTGTTCTGTCGCTTCTCCTTTCCAAGAACGAGTCTTAATTCATTCTGACTGGAGGAGAGGTGACGTCATGCTTTTTGCCAGCCGCTTGCAGAGACGTACTGTACAGAAATCATTTAGACCACTAGAGGGTGCCGCTGTGGGAAGAGAAGGTCGTGTGAGAGGAGAGGGCCTTTAAGGAGTACAGGGAAAGATATTTAAAGATCTAGATGAGATAAACAGATACATAGGATAGAGTTCTGTCTGCCGCCAGTGATGCCCGGCACAATGGTAGATGTCGAAATTACAAAGCACTTATGGATCTTTAAAATTGGTTGCCTCTTCTTTATTATTTCATTATTCCATATAGTGTATACAGTGTTAGAGTGTGTGTGTGTGTGTGTGTGTGTGTGTGTGTGTGTGTGTGTGTGTGCGTGTGTGCGTGTGTGCGTGTGTGCGTGCGTGCGTGCGTGCGTGCGTGCGTGCGTGCGTGTATACAGTGTATAGTACTGTCTATGTATTGTATGCCCTAATACAAGTCCCTACAAATAGCAAAAGTGAGTAAAGTTTATTTATATCAGTGGCTCTACGTAGATGTGGGGTCCCCCAGTCGTCCTTCAACAGGTTCCAGGGGGTCCCCAGCAAAATGACAGTAGAGCTACACTAGGCACATTGGTACAGAGTATGGCCATGCTGTGGCTCGCCATAAGTGCACGCTTCCTATTGAATCCATGTTAATCCACTGTTGGAGCTACACTGGGAGTTTGGTACTAAACCATATCTACCGCTAAAAATCCTCCCAGAGATCAAATCTGATGAAATGGCCTAATGTGTATCAAACTGAAGGTCCTTGATATGAAAAAGGTTAAGAATCACTTGAATTATAGAGAGCTTTTCCAAACCCACCGTTAGAAAGTGCTTCACAAATAAATAATCATCGGAGCTAAAAGACAATGACATTGAAATCATGATGACGTCGATTCCGTCTCTAAGTCTGTAACCGAAAGCGATTCAGCTCCACATCACCCAGGTACCAGATGTAAATAAGATCCAGAGCTCAGGATCAGGGAGCAATGGAGCCCGGGCCTGAGGCTGCCGCAGCATTTGCGGGAGATATACCCACACACACACACACACACACACACACACACTCGCACACGCACGCACACACACACACACACACACACACACACACACACACACGCGGTTAATAAAGGGTTGCACGGAAATCCAATCTGGATGCGGAGAATGGATAGTTCTGCTAATCGAGTCGGAGCAGCTCTGCAACAATGGCGGTCGTCGGGAAATATCCAGCGAGTGCACACACCTGTGACCACGAAATATTCTGATCCGAGAGCGGTTGAAATTCCCCCTGGAGGCCTGCACGCCGCCTCTGGTGGATTATAACATAATACAATATGCAATAGAGGCTGGTGTTTACAACTCTGTGCTGCTACTGTGAGGATATATTTGAGAATTTATTGGAGCAGTTCAAGACCAATAATTCGAGACCAACAATTCCAGAGAAATAATGACTGAGAATCCTCAAATTCCCCGAGGAATGATGATGATTCTTTATAGAGTTTAATATTTTCTTGTTTACATTAATTGCATTTTGCTTGTTTTCTTTTTATCATGATTATTATTTGATGGCCTTCTATTATTGTATTATATCGTAAATCACTTTGAGTCGCAGGTTGTGTATAAAATGTGCTGTACATAACTTGGTTATTATCAGGGTGTTAAGCACAGAAGGTGTGTGTCACTCTATTGTTATTATTATTATTATTATTATTATTATTATTATTATTATTATGACTGCAGTTTTTCTGGTTTTGCCATGTTCTGCCTGGTCTGCCTTTTCACAATTTGCAACACTGATGGATATTGATCCCAATAGACTTAATCTAAAATCTTGGACCAATCGGACCGTGTGTCTAGCGCCACCATCAGTCCAAAGTTGCACATTGACTTCCGCCGAATCAGTTTTTCCAACATTTTGACTTTTTCGATAAAACAAACATTGACATTCCCTCCTCGGCCGTTTGTCCAATTTTAACCAAACCAACGTTTCCTTGGTCCCAACAATAATATGGGTGAAAGCCGCCACATAAACGAACATAGAATGATGTCCACGTTTTCACCCGCGCTTGCAACCTCGCACCTTTCGCTCTATTACTAGGCTTTTTTTTTTATCTAGAGTCAATTATTATTTTTTTTTCGGAATGTTCTCCGAAATAGGGTGAGAGCGTGTTTGTTTTCTAAGTAAGCCGATATCTCTAATCACTCACCTCAAACCTAATGAAGAAGGAGAAACGCTCCTTCCAAGATCAACAAATGCTGCGTTTATTCAACTGAGACGGACATTTTTTTAATGATAAGTGAGACTCGACAAACATTGTTAATTAGACGAGGCGCTGAGATTCCTGCAGGATGGCTGGCCCCACGCCTAGCACAAGAATAGATTCCTCTGATGGAGTCTTAAAACCATGAAATACAAAACAGCACCGAGTGCATTTTTAACATTCTGTACTCACTCTCACACACACACACACACACACACACACACACACACACACACACACACACACACACACACACACCCATACACACACACACACACACACACATGCGTGTGCGTGCGTTGTCATACCACATGTATGGTTTGCACAATATGTGATATTATAAAAACAAGTAAGTATGTAGCCCTTAACTTGCATATTCCCAACATTCTAACATGATATAACAGTGTAAAGTAGAACCTTGCATTAAATGTGTATGAAGGCGTCCACATCCACAGAAGAAAATGTCGAACACGGTATGTTAAAATATGAATTATGCACGTTCGACATAATGAATTCTGTCACTTTAACTTGGAGGAACAGGGGAGGAAAAAAAACAAACAGAATGTGGGTAAAGAAGGAATGGAACGAGGGGAAGATCAACAGAGAGAGTAAAGGTTGTCAGGTTGTGTTGCCCCAGTTTGTTTTTAAAAACTAGATAAAAATATAACAAAAATAAATAACCATATCACATGTTACTAAATAGATAACTAAATATATAACCATATAAAATCTAATAGAGAATGACATTACTAATTTATGATAAATACACTATATCCCCCCATATATATATAACTATAAAACTTCATAGAACTACATATATAACTATATTAATTACAAAATATATATATAAACATATAACTAAATAAATAACTAAATGTATAACAATATCAAATATAAAAAAATATATAACTATATATAATCGAGAAAAAAAAAATAATATATATATATATATAATATATATATATATAATTATTTATTACCAAACATATAACAATATAAAATATAACTAAATAAATAACTAAATGTATAACTATGCCAAATATAACGCAAGTAACTACATTACTATCATATATACTTCATAATTGCAAACAACGGAAATAAAAACATTGGTTGAGTGACAAAGCCAAGACCATGATCTCCTTAAAATGAGCAGATGAGTAAGGAGCAAGCGAGGGAGCTAATGAAGTGGAGTGGAAGTGGTGGTGTGAGTCCCCGCTTTGATTTTGGGTTTGTTAACAGCTTGCTCATGTCATTACTCTCTCTCTCTCTCTCTCTCTCTCTCTCTCTCTCTCTCTCTCTCTCTCTCTCTCTCTCTCTCTCTCTCTCTCGTTCTCCCCCTCCTTCCCTCCCTCCTTATTCCTGTTATTAATCGCCTTACTTCTGGAGCGTTTCACTCGATTGTGTGAGAAACGGCGCCGTTTAGAACGAGCAATGCCATTAAGTGAGAAGGTGACAAACAAACGAGGGCAAGCACAAAGCAACTCACTCAGTGGACGCAAGAACACAAGTGTATTAACAGGGATTTCACCCATTAACAGATAAATATATGTTCCCCTTTTGAGAGTCTGCTAAAGCCCTCACCCTAAACATAACTATATGATTTTAAATACTAATTTAAAATAATAATAATATGCATTGAAATCACATGTGCTCATTATAGACGGAAAACAATGCACTTTTAAGCCTCCTCCCACCCCCTCATATGCCCCACAGTGGTTGGCTCCCGTGCTGCGCGCGCACACACACACACACACACACACACACACACACACACACACACACACACACACACACACACACAAGGTGAATCCTGTGCTCCTGGGCAGCCGCGTCTCCTCATGCATGTGTGTCTACAGTGGAAGGAGGTCCATCCACTATTTAAACCATCATAACTCAACTCACTGAACTTCCCACCGATTTTCGAGCGGTTTGGTTTGTTACGAATGCCAGACATGTATTCATGACACAGGATACTTGGTTAAATTAAAAATGTGGGTTTTCACACCAATTACCTATATTATTTTGTAGATTGCAACAGTGATATTTCTATAATATATCATGAAATATTAACTTGCCCTGCGTCATTAGATTCAAAGTATTTTTTTTTGTCATGTAAAATGGTATGCCATTTTACATGACATGCCATGATAATGGATGAAATGAAATAAGACTTAATTCATAAAAAAGACATCATTACAACAGGCAGGGAATTTAAAATATTAAGTGTGTTTCTGGCAGGCTTCGTGGCACTCTGGACTTTTACACGTTGACAGCAAAACATTAGAGATCTGCTTCTTGGGGGAAAACAAAATCTCATTATTATCTTGAGTTCAGTTAATGGCTGTTGCTTCTCTCCTGCCACTGTAAATAACCTGCATGCTGTACAACCCTTAAGTTATTTACCCATTGACTATCCAGTATATACAGTAGTAATAAGAGTTTCCTCCATATACATTTAAACAGTGGTTTTTGTGTCCCCATCAGGAATTGCTTTTGATAAATGTTTCTGTTTATTGCCCCCTCAACAGTGAAATGAAATATCCACCCCTGATAACAGTCCGCCCATAATTCATAAAGTGATTATCATGCGCAGTTGGGTATAAAAAAGGATGCCCCAGCTACCGTGAGGACAAGTTATTTTTACTGTTCCGCAATAAAAATGTCATGGAAATTTATGATAGCGGTATACAGGGGGGGATTTAAAACAATTACCTAACTCTAACGCACACAGCTACTACTATCTCTCCGTCCCCTGCGGATTTGCTTTGTCATTCTTTAACACGGAAAAGTGGCCCTTTTTTATTTATTTATCTATTTATATATATATATATATATTTTTTTTTTATTATTAATTATTATTATTATTATTATATATATATTTTTTTATATATATTTTTTTTTTCCTGGGCTTCTTCGGAGGCGTCTTCTCGCTGTGTAAACTGAGCTGTGGGCAGAATACGGTGAAAAGATTTTTGGCATTTGTCGACTGTGTCCCTCTGTTAAGTTCATCGCCCTCGCTACCGTGTTGCAAGAAATTAAGAAAATAACGGCGCAGCTCTGGAAGACAGAGGATGGAGATCTCCACGTTCTCATTTCTCATAGCTCTCATAGCTTGTCATTTCACTGCATATTGACATTTCACTGCATATTTGACATTTCACTGCATATACAGTATGTATGAAAGTATGTATATGTATGTGATGAATAAACCTCTTGAATCTTGAATCTTGATGCGTTGACGTGTCCCTAACAGGACACACTGGGTACTTGTTTCCACATCTGGTATCGTCCTGAGACCCTCTTCTCAAGGACCTTTTTGAGACCGAATAATTCCTTTTAAACACCCACGTCCTTTAAAGAGTTGTTTCTCAATGGTGTCACCTGACACGCACATTTTGTCTCGTATCCTGTCTGGTGTCTTTGGATTGACAGAGGGCATCCCTCCCTCCCTCCCTCCCTCCCTTCCCTTCCTCTGTCCTCAGCTCCCAACTTGAAGGGCCGTCCAAGGAAGAAGAGGCCGTCTCTGTCACAGCGGCGGGACTCCCAAGGTCCAGGGCAGGGGTCGGAGGTCAAGGAGGCCACAGAGGGAAAGAACCGCCTCAAGGTTCGTCGCCGAACGCCTCCGACGGCGGCTCCGCCGGCTCCTTCGCCGGAAAAAGGAAGACGGGAGGGCAACCAAACTCTTTTATTTTTGATCTCCAGGTGAAAGTGGACAGAGTGGCCATCTCCAAATCCAGAGGCAGCAGCAGCGACAGCGGCCACATCAGCAAGAGAGCGCTGCTGCAGTCCTCGGAGCAGAGGAAGGAGAGGGGCGGAGGAGGGCGAGGCGGCGGGGGAGAGCCGGAGGACTGCCGGGCGGAGGAGCAGGCCTTCCTGGTGTGTCTCTACAAGTACATGAAGGAGAGGAAGACGCCCATCGAGCGGATCCCGTACCTCGGCTTCAAACAGAGTGAGTCGGCCCCGGGGGCTTCCGCGCGGGTGGGGGGGGGGGGGGGGGGGTTCGAAGCGCAGTCACCCGTTGGTTTCCCCAAGGGGACGATTTGAAAACCTCGAGTTTGGGTTTACGCTCGCCGGACGATCTGTGCATTCAACTCAGCCGGAGCCTTAAGAAACAAACCTTGGCTCCAACGCAAAAAAGGAGGAAATACAGCCCCAAATATAATACGTGTCCACACGTTTATGGATGTTTCCGAAAACAATTTCTTCCCGCCGTCCTGTCTTTACCAACTGCATTTTAGAAGATCTCTCCATCCACAGGAGAGCGCAAAAAATATTTAAAAGGCTCACATCAGCATGCCGGGCCGTAATGGCGATCATAAAACTTGACGTCAGACACCACAGAACAACCTTAGGAGCATGCGCCTTGAGCCTCTTTGCGAATTCAGATCTTGATGTCCGCGTTTTCAAGAAGCTCCGTTTGACTCGTACATAAGGATACAGGGAAAACAGAGTTTTGAGTTTTGAAAAATCCGTTTTCCAAAAGCGTCGTTTCCAGTGACCTAAAACCCCGTTTTCGTGTGGACGGGAGGCCAAAACGCTGAAAAAATAATTTGTTTTCAAAAATGTCCATGTACGTGTGGACAGGGCTTATTATATCCTTTTTTACAAGTGTTTTGTCATTTTCTAAGTTACAGCATTGACCCCCCTTAGAAGAAATAAACTTTGCTGTTGAAACTTGAAAACCGCTTAAAAAAAAAAAAGTGTATTGACTTATGCTGTATATACAATGTATTTCTAGTGAGGAACATTTTTATTTTTCCATTGACTTCCCCTCACTCCGAGGTTCGTCGGAGCATCTAAATCAATGTCAAGGTCGCTGCTGGGCTCACGCTCTACCTCATCTTGCCGGTGTTTACCCCAAACGGGAGCGCTGGCTTCTTGGAATATGTATGACGCGTATACAAATGGATATTAAATCCCACCGCCGAATAAAATGTTGATTATGTCATAACACATGCAATCTTTTGAATGACAAAGCCTGGCAATCACTCCAACAAAAACACCTTACCTTCACCTGAGGCACCGGACGGAATTTAAATGGAGTTGGTCGACTGTGACTCACTTCACTGTGGCTCGTTTTCTTTTTAATTTTTAATTTTGTTCTTGCTTTCCAGTAAATCTCTGGACAATGTTCCAAGCCGCTCAGAAGCTCGGGGGATATGAACTGGTGAGTTTGAAACAAAGTAAAGCCTGTGTGCACCTGTGTGTGTGTGTGTGTGTGTGCGTGCGAGCGTGCGTGCGTGCGTGCGTGCGTGTGTTTTTAAAAGCCCTTAATGGACTGGGCCAACGCAGCACTGCCCGGTTGCTTGAAATAAGCCAGCCAAATGATTTAAATAAATTGAAAATGCCGCATTCTTCTGTCCTCTCTCTCCAACTGATTACCGTGTCTTATCCCGTGGGGGATTTTCTTTTTTCTTTTTTCTTTTTTTCTTTATTCTTCTTCTTCTTTTTTTTTTTTTTTTTGTTAGGCATCAATTTGCGGAGCGGCCTCAAAATCCATTATGCGGCGCATTACTTTGATTTATTCAAAATTCAGATGAAATCTTTGTTGCCGCGCCGGCGCTGATGCAACGCCAGGGACAGAATCCGGCGTCGCTTCGCGAGGCTTTTCATAAAACATTATCTTCATGTTTATGTATTTGAATGGTAATCCACTTCCAGGACAGGCAGAATGGGAGATGAGGGTGACCCACATTCTGACACCGATATTCATCTCCCGCTCAGCTGAGAATAAATGGCAACATAAATTTGTGTGTTAATTCGCCGTTATTTCTTTCATGGTCCTCGGAGGGGAGAGAGGGAGCAGGTTTGACTGATCAAAAGGAAACGGGTGTCTGTGTGTTTCTTCTCCCCTGCCCCCCGCTGAACCCCCAGAATCCTCAAACTTTCTCTGCGTTTGTTCACTCCTCTCTCCCTCGCTCTAGATCACGGCGCGTCGGCAGTGGAAAAACGTCTACGACGAGCTCGGAGGAAACCCCGGGAGCACGAGCGCGGCCACCTGTACACGCAGACACTATGAAAGGTATGTGTGTGTGTGTGCGCGCGTGCATGTGTGTGTGTGTGTGTGCGTGCGTGTGTGAGAATGTGTGTGTTTTACTATACTTGTGATGACCCGTCTCCAAATTGACTATTTTTTGGTTTGGATTTGCACCGGGAACATATATCCTCACTTACCAGGTGTATTTACTCTGACTTCACTTTGATACCAGTACATAAATGTGTGTGTGTGCGTGCGTGTGTGCCCGCGTGTGTGAGCGCGTGCGTGCGTGTGCGTGCGTGTGTATCCACCTGCTCGCGCAGGTTGAAACTCTAATAAAAGGGTCATGGATCACTGGTTCATCCAAAGGCCCCTGAGGGGGAAAAAAGACGTTGTTTGGAAAACAATCCAATGTGACCTTTTAGAAATTTGCTCTCCTTTATGTGTGTGTGTGTGTGTGTGTGTGTGTGTGTGTGTGTGTGTGTGTGTGTGTGTGTGTGCCTACGTGCGTGCGTGCGTGTGCGTGTGTGTTTGAGAGGGAGGGAGGAATGGAGAGAGGGAGGGAGCGCCTGCAATAACAAACCCATTGAATAAAACACCAAAACGATTCTTCTCCGTCAATACAAACCGATTCAGTCCTCGTATGAGAACCTGGCAACCCCATCGAATAAATCAATAAACAAACGGAAAATAAAACCTTTGCAGTTACCCTTCAAGAGGTATTTACAATATATAAGTCCTCTTAATGCATTTTGATTCCTCAGAGAGATGTGAATGTGTGTGTGTGTGTGTGTGTGTGTGTGTGTCCTTTTGTCTGCCTGACTGGGTGTGTGTGTGTGTGTGTGTGTGTGTGTGTGTGTGTGTGTGTGTGTGTGCGTGTGTGTGTGTGTGTGTGCGTGCGTGCGAGGCGTGGTGCTTTGAGTAGTCGCACGATATCAACGCGGCCCATTTACCTTCCACGTCGTCTGGTATTGTTCGGTTCGAACTGAGCGCCACACACGCCAACCCCTCTTCTGCAAAAAGATCTGTGAATTATATCCCAAAGTTGGTTTTCAAAGGGCATTCCGAGCACTTGAAAGCCAAATGGAACCCTTTTAACGCCCCCGTAAATGTTAGTCCTGCCGCGTTACATTCTGAGAAGGAAACCGAGCCCTTGAAAGTAAACCCATTAATCGCGCACTGTTAAATATAATGCCCTTTCATGGCCGCTTTAATCCAAACTGTCTTACGGCAGCAGAGCAGCGTCGCAGTTTTTTTTTTTTTGTTTGTTTTTTGTTTTTTTGTTTTTTTTGTTTTGTTTTTGTTTTTTGTTTTTTTTGGTGTGGTTAAGTCTGAGATCCTCTCTGAAGCCCCGGAGGAGGAAGGATTTTTACGTCTTGTGCGGAGTCACTGCAGCTGTTTGCCTTTGTCTTTGGGGAGTTCATGAGCGCTTAACCAGGTGCGGCTCGGTTCAGCGTGACAATCGGATGCTCGGCAAATATTCCAGTTTTTTACGTCTCGAGGCGTTCCCGAGACGCCCGGAGGACGACAGAAAAAACAAAACGAGGAGCCGAAGCGGGCAGATCACAGAAGCAAAGGGAACCGCTTGTGTCTCAATGAACCAGATTACATGTGGCGCACCCAGGAGACCGTGGGCTTCATTTAGCACAGTCGCTCTCTCTCTCCCTCTCTCTCTCTCTCTCTCTCTCTCTCTCTCACGCTCTCTCCCTGTTTCTCTCATTCTCTCTCTCCACCGCAGTTGTTTCATTTCTTGCAGTCTATTTCATTTCCATTTGGTGGCCAATTTTCTTTTTCGTTGGCGTATTTTCCCTCTTAAAATGTTCCCTATTAAAATGTTTAAACAGTGACATCCATCTTATAATCCTATCTCGTGTTTTCGCATTAGCCCTGAAGGCCATTAACGCCGCGTCTTTTATATTCTTTTTAAATCGATCTGTACTCATCTACCGTCTGCAGTCTTGGGTCCCAATACATCTGCCCCCAGAGTCTGTACTCGCTTATTTCCCCCCTTGTTCTTATGTTAACAAATTACCGAGTTATGGCTTCATTTTTTAAAGATGTGTTCCAGTTGCCAACACAAAGAGTTGTATCATCAAATTCATATGATAAAATCTCCACGACGGTTTCGCTTCCAGATACAAATGCGGGTTTCGTTGGAGAATCTGTGTTCGAGTTCATTTAATCTGATTCGGTTTTGTTGATGAGGCTGAGTTTTGAATGTTCCACGTGATGGAAGAGTGCAATGTTCTCACATTTCAATGAGAGTAAGCAGCATCTGCCATGATAAAAGGTATAATGCACCCCATAATACTCCCCGATATAATGAGGAATGGGAAAGCACAGCGTTGCTTATTTCAAAAGGCAGCACTTAGTTCACACTGAGAAGATTCTGCACCGTGGGAGTGTCGCTCCGATTGTCAAAATAGCTGTGTTGATGATCTTTTGGACCCTCTGTCAAGTCATACTCTATTTTTTTGTGAAATTCTCTAACCCTACCCCTAACCCCCAATCCCTAACCCCCTAACCCTATGTTGTCTATCTTACACAGGTTCAGATGAGAAGATCGATACTAATTTTAGCCCTGTGCGTCCAGCACAAAGATAGCGATGGGCTGCATGCTAACTGTGTTAGCGCAATGCATGGCCGCAGAGGGGTTCAGCTAGCCTAGCTCCCGAGCTCAATCGCTTCTTGTTTTTTTTCGGAGTTGATTTGCTTTATTCTTTATCTTGGTCTGGGACACAACCCAGAATGATAAGGAACGCAAAGAGGGATGGCGCGCACACACACACACACACACGCACACGCACACACACACGCACGCACGCACGCACACACACACACGCACACACAGCCTTATTTGCAGCGGCCACTCGGCAAAGACAGCAACTGAAAAACGCTGCATGCAATTGATGTTCAACATCACAGTTATGGCATTGCACGACGTTTCAACCTTCACTTCCACACCATTGTCTGATGTGCAGATTTATTTCAGAGTTTTCAGTACTTTTCCTTATGTGTCAAAAAAAAAAACCCCAAAAAACACAACCGACCGGGATCGCACCAAACCCCCGAGCATCGAATTTCCCCCATCGCCACTGCCCGGAAAACAAATATCTAAAATATATTCCAGACAACCGCTCGTAAAAAAGTAGATTAGAACAAACAGCAGGATATTCACCTTGAGGCTTCGCCAATATTATGTTCAACTGGTTGGAGTTTAAAAAGCGCACTGTCAGTAAATAGATTAGTCGGTGGCGGTGGGGGGGGAGAATCCTTAAATCCGTATTGTAAACACAAGCCCACACCACAACAACAAGGTTCACATTGCGAGCAGGAAGCCAACGTCTCCGGTGCCTCGCTCCAGGCCTCGAATTGCCACCGATGTCCGAGCACTATAGGGCGGTTTCACAGACAGGGCTCAGCCTGGATCAGCGGGCTGGACTAACGCCAGTCAAATTCATCCAGGATAAAAAAATAAAAAAAAACTAACAAAAAAAACAAACAAACGCCTCTCTGAGACGTCGCTTAATTCACCGTGAATCGGTCCTAGACGAGGATCGGAGAAGTTCGGGAAGGACGAGTCGGATGCAGCTCGACCTGCTCCACCTCCGTCCATTAATCCAAAGATTAACGCGCCTCCGTCCGACTTTCGTTTACACCTTCACTTAGACCGGGGGTCTCAAACTCAACTTACCTGGGGGCCGCTGGAGGTTGGGTGAGGCTGGGCCGCATCAAGTACTCCACAAAGAAAGGGTTTCAAGTATTCCAAAAAAGAGTACAACTTCTTTTCCCTTTCCTATTGCAACACTCTGCTGTCTTTATTAGGTCGCTGATTACTCTTGTTGAGTACGACCACTTCCTCAGTCCTCTGTACCTTGCACTGGGTGACAGGATGTGTTTTCCTTCCACTTGGTGTCACTCCGGAATCCCGTTTCAGCCAAGTGACTAACGCGTTGGCTAACTTGTCAACAAACACCACCGGAAGCTGTCACGAGCCTGAGCTATGGTAGCCCATAAGTGATAAAAAAATAAAAATAAAACGCCCAGGGCATCGACGCGGCGAAAAGGTGCGCGTGAGAAAAACCCTTACACTAACACTAAACTTTGATGTCAAGTAGGGGGCCACAAAATGTCGGCCGCGAGTTTGAGACCCCTGACTTAGC
This sequence comes from Zeus faber, assembly GCF_960531495.2. Lineage (NCBI taxonomy): Eukaryota > Metazoa > Chordata > Actinopteri > Zeiformes > Zeidae > Zeus > Zeus faber. Next base: position 12,462,249 of record NC_137207.1, read on the forward strand.
CCCTTGATTGGCTCTCACCTTCCTTCTGGAATCAGATTTTTTCTATTTATTTTATTTATATATATATATAATTTTTTTTTTAAACCAAGCTCCCGACGAGTCTGAGACTATTTTAGACCGTGACGGAGACAAGCCACTTCAGTTAGTCCGGATTAAAAGTCGGAGATGAGGCCTGATCTTGTGTCCTCGAAAAAGCCCCCCCCCCCCCCTAAATAAAATCTACATTGATTTACTCCACCGCTATCCCTGTGTTTGTTTAAAGGACATTCCAAGATAAATCTCCGTTCCTGGGGACTCTCAAAGTCTCTGACTTTGCCGGTGGTGGTTTTTTTTTTGGTTTTTTTTGTAGGCTCCTTCTGCGTTTCCCGTGTGCCTGGATGTTTGTGCACCGCGGTTATGAATTATTGTTGTTTTTTTTGGGGTTTTTTTTTTTTTTGTTTGTTTGTTTTTTTTTCACTTTATTATTATTCATGGAGTAACATGTAGGCATCTGATGATCAGGCAGAAAACTAATTGGATTTTTGATTGATCTAATTATTTTATTACGGGTCATTTGCATAAGAATTATGCGGTGGAAGCAGGAATCGTTATCAACAAACGCACAGGGAGATGAAGACTGACAGGCGAGAGATAAAAAGATTTAAGTTGTGCAGTGCTGCAAATGACAAAACACTAACTTCTTTTTGTTTTCTCTTTTGTGTTTTCCCTATGTTGGGACGTAATCTCCATCTTGTAACAGCTGACGGCGATTCCGTTACTCCCTGTTTCAAGGACAAATCTAAAAATCCTGGCGGCTTTCAAAAGGAGTTCTGTGCTCACCCCCCGGAACACAGTGGTACAAGAAAAGAAAATAATTAAAAAATGTTCCAAAAAGTAACCCAAAAAATGGACGGATATGTATAGATAGAAATGCAAAACTTCAACTGTGACTTCTAACATTGAAACTTTCGCGCGCGCGCTCCGATGCTCCGGCTGCGGGCGCCCGCGTCCTGGGAGATCAAGTTGAGGCGGCGTTCAAAGGGCTGCCGAAATGATTGCGGTGAGTCACGTTCCGGAGGCGCCGCAGGAAGGACCCGGCCCTCTTTCAATATTTACCGAGGTCAAGAGGCGCCGCGGCCGCCCGCCTCGTTTTTTTTCATCACCGCGGGGCGAGCCCCTCGCTCCGGGGGCGACGCCGCCGCGCGAGCACCCGGAGGCGAGGTGCGCGGGGCCGGTGCAAAACGGGTGAATTCCGCATTTCTTAAAGCGCTCCCGCGTCGAGGAAGAGGCTTTGACATGTGAAGAATTGCGTGTTGGTATGTTGACATACTCAAGGATGTAAAAAAAAAGAATAGACAAAATTTAATATATGTAGAAAGAGAGGTAGTGTAGAGACAGAGATTTATGAAAATCCATGTTCACCCACCCTAGTGTCTGACATATGTAGGAGAGGTGGGAGGCCACCCTCATAGGGCCCCCCCCTGGGGAGCAGTTAAGTGTCTTGACACAAAAGCACGCCGCCAGCCGGGTATCAAACCGACAATCTTCTGATCGCCAGACGACCTGCTTGCTCCGCCACCTGAGCTGCTGCCCCCTTTCATTAAAAGCAGATGATTTGAAGCTGACAACATGAACTGATAGTAGGTTACAGCGAACGTGCAACCTCCCCTCTAATCGAGTGACTTTTGGGTTGCCAGGTTGCATTGGGAGGACGCTGTCGAGTGTGTATCATGTCGAGCGGTCTGCATCTGGCAACTTCGCTTGTTATTTGAAAAAGGAGAAGAAAAAAAAAAGAAGAGGATTGGGGAAGTTAGGGGTTTCCCGGGACAAAACAGGAGCACAACGGTGGATGTATTTTTAAATAAAACTGTCAAAAAAAAAAAATCTGCCGAGTTGGCACTTTTGAAGCCGCAAGCAAAGACCATAGGAATGTGACCCAAAAGTGGGTGACGAATTGGGTCTGAAATATTTTAGGGGACTTTTCTTTGAAATAAATAAATAAACAAATAAACAAACAAACAAACAAATAAATAAATAAATAAATAAATAAATAGACCATTTAAATCATATTTTACCATTGCCATATAGCCATACACCCAAATTAAATCCTTTAAGATATGATTTAAACTAAGATATTGTGATTTCTATTGATAATGTCTAAAAATAATAAAAAAACAAAGTAATACCGCCCGCTTCAAAATAGAAACCCAGTAATGTCTATGGCTATAATGTCAGTGGATGGATGAAATGCTCATGTCTGTTAAGGGTGCTCTCCCTGAGAACCCACCACAGCCCGAACCTTATTGGAACATTGCTCTTCATTTCCTCCTGTTTGGTGAATCAATACAATGTCAAGTCCCCAAGGATGAAAGGGAGTACCCGTTCTTCCTGTTTTTACATATATCTGCTCTCTGCCTCTTTGTACCTTAAAACCAGACCTTATTATAATTCTAATTTAATAAATGCAAAGTGCTTCATGGCGGAGATGAATAAGGCGCAGTCTGACTGTTAAGAGAATTTAAAATCAGAGCAAAACCCATCACAAATCAAATGAAAAGAAATCCAAATGTCGAACCAAATGTGGTAAAATGCGATACATCCCATATATATGCTACAGATGCTGCATGGGATAATGTATGCTGTTTTATTTGTGCGTCTCCTTTCATTTGCGCGTGTTAAAATCCCTCCGCATGCAGACCTGCCCGCTGCATAAACAGCTGCTGACTTTGCGTTTCTCGGGCTCCATTTAAACGTATGTAAATGGCGCCCGCCCCGCCGCCCCGAACGGAACTCGCATTTTAATTGTGGAGCGTTCGCTTCTTTCAAGGGCACCGCGCCGTTCATCAACGCCTCGGTGCGCCGGCGACATTCCGCGGCGCCTCACATCGGCAGTTTGCCGCTAATTATGAGCGGCGGCGCTTTGCGAGCGGCGGCCGCCGTAATTGGCTGATAAATCATCCAAACTGATCTCGGCCTGTTTATCAGCCATCAGCCCCGTAATATGTAATGATTTAATAACGGCCGGATAATGTAATAACCCCTTAGAGCCGTTCGGTCGTGTGCCTCCACCAAGAAAAGCGCAACTGTCTTTTCAAATATCCCAATTTCCTATTTTCATGATTCGTGCCGTTTTCACGAGTACCGCACCTACTCACCACAGCCGATTCTTCGCTAAATGCCAAAATCCTATCGGAGCAGACAAGTAACACATTTTCCTGGGTAATGTTCCAGAAGTACGATCCCGAGATACATCTTAAAGATATATTCACTGGGCATTTTCATGCGTGACGGCAGCCCGGCAGAGAACAGCGGCAGCGGTGCACGACACCTGCCGTCAACGTTCAAATATTGAAACTTTTTTGCCGAATTACAGCCGGACGTTACGTAAGCGCGGAACCGAGGAACGTGCGCCGCGGCCGCCGGGAATGTGCAGGGACGGTGGACGCCGTTTCCTCTGGAACATCGCACTTCAAGGGCTTCAATAAAAACCCGTGGATTGATATAAAAGTTGTTTTTTCTCTTCTGTTTATTGATTGCATGGAGGCTGTTGGGTGGCTGTAGCGAGGAAGGATTTGGACCTACGTGGCGCGGTTGGGATCCGGGGATAAAGTTGCGGCTGCGCGTCATCACTTGTATAATAATATAATTGGATATGAATAATGAATAATAAAAGAACAGCTTCTATTGCCAGTGCAAAGAAACCAGGTGATCAACCGTTGAGATGCACGCTCTCTCTCTCTCTTGAAGCTGCATAACAATATCCACAAATATACACGGGGGGGGATACAGCAAGTCCATGTCTCCTTTCACTGTTTTGGAGGGAATTTAAGTCCATTTAAGTTTGCAATAAAATATTAAAAAGCGTATTGTTCAATTAAAAGCCGCGTTTTTATAGCTCCATGCACGACTATTATTCTTATATTCGATCACAGACACAAAATCATTGAGTTTAATATATTTTATTGCAGTCTGTACATCACCATAGCAACACATCGTCACGCTTGCTTCGTTCCCCGTTGACTGTTCCATGCGGATAAAGCATAAATGGCCCTGTTTACCTTTCTCCTCATCCCTCCGCAAAGTGTATATTAAATAAAAATGTAAAATAAAAATATGAAAACAAATACATACGGCGGTTTGGATTCCGCCGACTGCCTTCGCTGGTGGAATAGCGGTTGGTTTACTCGGTGAAGCATTTCAGTGTTAAACCACCGTCTTAAATCTACGGTGGCTGTTAACAGCCATTTCTCCCGTCTCACGAGTGAGACAAAACACACATGGCTTTAAAGTATTTTGGAGAACAAACGGACTGTTAATCGGTTGAACAGTCCACCGCTGTGGTCTTTAGAGAGAGATTTACCTTGTTGTGCTGGTACTGGAGCAGGTTGGAGAGGGGGGAGGAGGGCAGAGTTGGAAAAAAAGAGAGAGAGAGAGAGAGAGATAAAGGGGGGAGTGGGAGGGAGGGAGAGGGAGAGAAATAGGGGAGATAGGCGGGCGGAGGGGGCGAGAAAGGGAGGAGAGAGGGTGGGAGAGGGGGGGGGCGAGAAAGGGGGGAGAAAGAGAGAGAGTCAAGGAGAGGGAGGGAGGGAGAAAGGGAGGAGAGAGGGTGGGAGGGGGGCGAGAGAGAGAGAAGGTGAAGCGGATGAAGGGAGGCTGGTGAGAGACGGAAAGAGAGCAAAAGAAAGAGGTTAAAGAGTGTGTGTGTGTGTGTGTGTGTGTGTGTGTGTGTGTGTGTGTGTGTGTGTGTGTGTGTGTGTGTGTGTGTGTGTGTGTGTGTGTGTGTGTGTGTGTGTGTGTGTGTGTGTGTGTGTGCGCGCGCGATATTTCTCACACACACTTCTCCCAGCTGGGTCCACTGTGTGAAGTGGCCGTGTGTGACAGCACTGCAGCACTAGTACTGGGAGCACTGGGGACACGGTCGAGGGTATTATGGGGTGTTAATTTGTAGTCAAGGTTTGTGTTTTCTTTCTTTCTCTCTCTCTTTCTTTCTTTCTTTCTTCCTTTTTTTCCTGCACTCGCTCGCTCTGTTCTTCATTCTCACTTCTATTTCCCTTATGATTCATAATTCATTTTTGGAATAGAAAAATCTAATTTCCTGCATATCATTTTCTACTTAATACTCTTTTAAAGTAATGGGGGCAGTTAAGGTGAAAAATCCAAAAACTACTGGGGAATTTTGTGGCAGGGCGGAGGGTTCTTACCCTGAAGTGACCATGCTTCTATTTATTGGATCTTCTCTCGGGTTAAAAGCTTTTTAATAAGCGTCTTTCTTTTTTTCTTTTTTTTTTTTTTCTTTAAAGAAAAGGGGGAAGAAGTGTGTGTGATGTTCCGGCAGATCTAACCACTCAAAAAACTCCAAAGATCAGAGACAAGAACCTGTTTTCCACAACATTCAGGCCATGTTGGTGCCTGTTTGGCAGCCATGGGCGTCGCGGGCCAGTTCTGCCTCCATATCTAAATATGTTCACAACATATGAACCGAAATATGTGCCAAATCTGACGCTTTTATTGCCAAAGCCCAATTACTGTGATGAACTAAACCACAATAGTAGAAGTGTTAGTCATAGTAATAGAAGTCTAGTAGTAGTAGGCTAGTATTAGTAGAAGACTAGTAGTAGTAGACTAGTAATAGTAGTCTAGTAGTAGTAGTCTAGGAGTAGTAGACTAGTAGTAGTGGACTAGTAATAGTAGAATAGCAGTAGTAGACTAGTAGTAGTGCGTAGCCGCCAGTACTGGAAAAAAAATGCACATGTTTAAATCGGATCGAATTGACACCCCTAATATACTGTATATACATATATATATATATATATATATATACATATATATGTCATTTTACATGGAACAGCACTCATCAGTTTCATCAGACAGTATTTCACACAGTATTTCCTCTCATCTTGAGAGGAAATACTGTGTGATTCTCAAATCTGTCCAATTAGACTGAAATGCAAGGCCTACAAATAGGAAAAGGGACATTAAACAAACAAACACATTCAATGTATTTACCTTCCAGCAGTTGTCCCTGACCTATATTGCGGGCCCCACTTTTAGCTGCATATGTAGTTCATGCCTTGGATTGATAGTTCTTCCTTCATTTCTCTGCCTCTAATGTAACGACGTGCACGTCACCTGCCTTTGTGCTTGAATCAACACAGACGCTTCGACATTCAAACAAACCCACCATTTAAACCCTGCATCCTGCACAGAGAAGCAGACATCGGTGCACAATGGCTCGGGCCGAGATCCAACAAGTGTTGTTTTAACTACAAAATACATTGTGACACAAACAGATCAGCCATCGTTCAGCCTGTGTGCTCAGATATCTCAGATCAAACACAAACTAAATATAGAAATATGGAAATGTCTCTGGAAATATGCACGGAGGGATTTTCTGACCCCTAGTGGCGGATACGCAGTACTGCACTTTTCATTTTGTGTGTGCGTGTGCGTGTGTGTGTGTGTCTGTGTGTGTGTGTGTGGTGTGGGGGGGGGGGGCAACTGTGGACCGGAATGTGGCCTGTGGGTCGATCTCATAATAACAGTAACAGGTTTGTTTATATAGCACTTTTTTTTTTCTCCCAAAAACAGATTTCGCAAAAGCGCATAAGCCTCAAAAACATGACAACAAGGGCGAACGACTGGCCCGCCACATTGCTGAAATTATAAAAGGGCAAAATAAAAAGCTTTTTAAACGAAATAAGTCAGAGAGATCAGTGATAGAAATGTAACTTTCTCTACGTCATGACATAATATGAAGTTCAGCCGCTACCTGATTGACTATTTCCGTTGAAAGTATTGGTAAACCTTCACTGGTAAATTGTTACAGTATAATATCATTTCAACTTTCTTTTAATAAGTTATCAGTTGACAATTGTCGTGTCAATTATTGTGTCATTTATTACGACACTGTTGCATTCGAACAATATTTCCCAAATCAACTCCTATTTCATCGGAGGGTAGAATATGTGCATTTATCTTTATTTTACCTTTGTGGTATTCGTCCTTGCTCTAAATAAATCAAGTGCACAGTTATTCTAAGCCAGACATGAATTACTTACGAGGTTTTAATAACCCGCGGGGTATTTCATGAGCCTGTGTGGAATGGAGGGAACTTGGATTCCTCGTCCGACCACAGTGAGTGGTGTTGTTGGCTTATTAAACTCCCCTGTTTAAAACCTGCCGTGTAACACAGAACACTCTGCATCAGCTGTGTTAAAATTAACTATGTTGTTCGTAGTTGAGTTGATCAATGGGTAAAGTATTTGCTTAAGAAAAGAGGAAACACTAATAGAGAAAGAAAAATGCTATGAGCCCAAAATACATAAAAGTAGAAAAATTGGCAAGACAGAGTAAACCAAAAAAATTAACATTTGGATTTGGATTTAAATTAACATTTAAATATTTGGATCAACAATTCATATTCTGACAAAGTAGGAAGTTGTGTAAGCTTGCATACATCCAGTTTGTATAAAATAAAATAGTTGTTCTTATTTGTTTACATATAACAACATTACATTTCACTGCATATATGTATGGAAGTATGTATATGTATGTGACAAATAAAAAATCTTGAATCTTGAATCTATAAATAAACAAAAAACATTGCACTTGCCCATTTACCTAGTTGTACCTGTATAAATACCCAAATATAAATATTTGTATTTGGGTTTTTTTTTTTTGTTTTTTTTTAGCACTGATACTAACCATAGCTCGGAATTTCTAAAAGTGAAAGACTTTGTAAACGTCCTGAAAGTTATGCCACACACACACACACACACACACACACACACACACACACACACACACACACACACACACACACACACCCTGAGCATTTCCAGTGTCACATAAAGCTCGGCTGCAGCTGAAACAGCAGACATGAATAACATGAAAAACAGAAACCCCCCAAAATATACGTGCCCACATCCTGCCTTTGCACCAGAGCAGAGCGTGCACCTGACCCACTCCTTGGCCTCAGCGTGAACCTGTCATGCCAAAAAGAGAGAACTTCCTTCTAAAAACACATCACTGGTTTTCATGTTGTCATTTTTCTTTCATCCACCGACATTCTAATATTAAATATATAGAATGTTTTATTTTTGGTATTATCAACAACAGTTTTTTTAAACAGGTATTTCCTTTTAAACTATTATTATTATTATTATTAATAATAATAATAATAATAATAATAATAATAATAATTATAATAATAATAATAATGCTATTGCTGTTATTATTATTATCATCAATCTCATACCCTATTGTTATTTATTTATGTTTTATTATTATTTTTCCACCACTTTTTCTCCATGTTCCCACCAGTCTGTTTTTACCAAATTGGGCACATTCATAGACATTGGTCTCAATCATCGAATCTGGCGTTGGCCACCAACGCCATCGACTGCCACCGATCAGATCTTCAGATCCAATTTCAACCAAACCAACCTTGTTCGATTGCTACTTGCAGCTATATTTATTATTATTTATTTATCATACTTTTGTTTTTTCTTGTTTGTATTATTATTATTATTATTATTATTATTATTGCTCAACGTAAAGATCAAATGTAGTATGGATTATCATCTATCATCTTTGTGTTGTCACGCTCACTGTCCCTCTGTGAACCCATCATAAAACACCACCATGTTTTTGATATGTCCCCTAAATGGGAGGTCGTCACAAAAATATTTCCTACAGCGAAATTCAGTGATAAGCGACGAAATATATCATTATATTGACACATCCTATAGGTTAAAAAGTGCGGAATAAAAACCACTCTGGAGATGCGGGGCGGGGGGGGGTAACCTACTTATTCTCATGTTTTCACCTATTGCTTGGATTTGGTTCAAATTATATCTGCCCTACACTTCAAAGATATATGACTATCAAAATATTTATTTATTATAAAACTCGAGGCTAGAGGCTTTTAAATAAAAAGTTGTCATCGGCAGCAGACGCCCTTTTGAAATAAAGTTACTTTTACTGAAAGTATTAAATGATTGAAACTTTGCACAAAAACAATGAAGGTGGTGCAATAAAGCAAAATGTGTAAATTGAAGATAAAAAAAAACTAAAGAAAAACATGCATTTTTTTCATGTTAAAAAGGATCGTTTGGATTATTTGAAGTGGGGTCGCATGAGGTACTTATCCGTAGTCATGTATTACCTATCCCTTCAATATGTAACAAAATATGCAAAAATAGGATTTATTACTTTTATTTTCTACTTTTGGAGATATAACCAAAATATTTGTTTAACTCCATTAAACCCTATGGGACTCACCATTTCAAATGACAGTGAAATGAGAGCATGGGGGTGGCGGTACTTGAGCAGGCTGTTTCCGCGTGGTCCTAGTGCGTGCAGTTTCTCCTGTTTTTATATTTTTAAATATAACGTCCGTTTTCGGACGGTAAAAAGTGGAGGGGTCCAATGCTACCTTCGATATCCCTGATTAAACCAAAGAGTATTTTGTCCGGAAAAAAGGGGGCTTAGATGAGGACGGAAAGACGAAAGTATAAACAAGGGTTCGATCATTTCGATATTTAAAAATGGAATGGGAGAAGAAAATAACCGGATCGAAACAAAGGGAGAGGCCGGGGAAGGACTTGGGGGTTGTTCATTCTTCAGCAGCTGCGGCGACTTGGCTTCAACTGTGTGAATAATGAGATCTGTAGGAAAGTGTCCCTTCTGGGCCACCGTCCAAATCTGAACCACGGGCTGGACCGTGGCCCAGAGAGAGACGGGGAGAGAGAGAGAGAGAGAGAGAGAGAGAGAGAGAGAGAGTCAAAGTTTAATTAGGCATTGATAATGACAGTCTCTATGGCAGGTTGAGAGAGAGAGAGAGAGAGAGAGAGAGCAGTTATATTCTAATTTGACTATGGGTCACACTGGAGTATTAAACGCTCATATATACATCCAACATTGTTTTAACAGAATGGAAAGAATACATCACTTTGAGACTTTAAGCTCATAAAACGGATAATTGGATTTGGCCAGGTTTTCCTTTTTCTCAAAAAGGAATTGGAATGTTGGAATATTTGACGTGTGGCTGGATGAATTGCCGATGAGATTGATGGGTGCATGGACGGATGGATGGAGAGATGGACCCTCCCTCCCTATTCAAGATCCCGAATAATGACACGTTGCTTTTGAATTGTGACATGCTGTGAAATGTTAAACCTCCATTTCAAGGTTTTCAGGTTGTTTCGTCTGGTTACTGGAAAAACAGTGCAAAGGCAACCCGCCTTGAACTTGTGGGCTGCATTTTTCCAGCTGTACGGCGTTCCGCGGTGCGGTGTTGGTTTGAATGTGAACAAGTGTGATAAAACTTAAATCTAAGCACATCAAAAAATTGGGCCAAAATTAATTTGCCGTGCCACAATGCTTGCTGCAAAAGCAGCAAGCATTGTTTTGCCAAAAAAAACCCCGGAAAAACAAGGCGATCAAATGTTACCTATTGATGGTGTCACTCTAATGAAGTGGCTGGAGTAGATCTTCAGACCAAGATCAGGAAACAGCAGCTATCAATGACGAGATGGAATGACTTAAAATCAACTTCAATTTTATTTTGTATATTTTCAGCACATAATATCATAATAATACTCATAATATTACATGGAAAGTCATATTATCAGTGCTTTGCAATCCCACTGCATAATTAGTGTTTAGAATATGGTTTCAAATATATTTGCGAAAATATGGAACAATAACGCGAGAATATTAAATTGGTCAGACCGTCCCTTCATTGCTTATTTTGCCGTGTTTTAGGAATTTGTCTTTCCCCCCCCCCCACCAGGCTCATCCTCCCCTACGAGCGCTTCACCAGGGGGGAGGAGGATAAGCCCCTCCCGCCGGCCAAGCCCAGGAAGCCGGAGACGGGCTCTGCCTCCGAGTCGCTCAGCGCTGACGGTGGCCCGGCCCTCAAGAACAAGGCGACCAATGGGGTGAAGCCGCACTCTCACAAGCCCCGCCCCGAGAAGGACGTCGTCACAGAGACCAAGGATCAGAATGTGAGGGTGCGTCCAGCATCACTTTCCTTCAGACTTATTCCGTCATTACTTGATGTTGGGCTGAGCGTCATGAAATTAAGATGTAGCCTCGTACTTGACCTCCTGACGTGACTTTGGAAACCCTAACTACCTTACTATACTCTTCTTCACACTCGGCGATAAACCCCGCTTCACCCCGAATCCGTAATCGCATCTGACAGTGGGATAGTTGGAAGATCTGAGCGCGTCATAGCCTTTCGTGTGCGGAATCCGACTCTCCACAGGAATGAATGGACTTCCGGTTTGTTTTTGTAGTTTGTCAGATTTCGGTGTAAAGCAGGCTTTTCCTAATGTTTCGTGAACCATTCTAGTATTTCATCTCTATGCTCCCTTTCTTCTTGTCAACATTTTGGATTCTTTTTCGCATTTATTTGTGACTTAGGATTATTAGGATAGGATAGGATTCTTACCCTAGGATATTCTCGAGTTGGGGCGCTTGCCAAATTATTATCTTGATGAGAATAAAGTAGCATTTTGTCTTAAACACAGTTAGGAAACATGATTCTGTAATACCAAAAAAATCCAAAATGTCATCCCAAACTGAGATAGAGAGGATTTCAGGCTTAGGAAATAATGTCTGCAATGTCCGCCCCGACCTAATATCTCTCAAAATGCGAGGTTCAAAATACCCGATAGAGACTTCATCATCTCTATTACCATATCATATAACACACTCCACCACAGTCAGATGTTTAAGTAGAGTGGGTAAATACAGTGGATGGATGGATGAAGGACTCTTAAAAAAAAAAACCACCACTCCGGGACTCTGGAGCCGATCCCAGCCTGTTATTTTAGTGAAATCGACATTCTCTGTTCATCCTCTGTTGCCCACCAGAAGGATCCTGTTATTTTTGGATCGTTCTATCTGCACTGTTTTCTCTTTCTGGATTTGCAACCGTCGTCAGATTTGATTGCCCACATGGAGAGCTTAACCAGGCGGCGGTTTTTCGGCCCAAATAACTCTGAGCCGTAACTGTATTTCTGCGTAAATGGAAACGTGAGCTGATGACACTTAACTCCTTCCAAATAAACCACTGCTGGTCTCATTTTTTTATTTATATCCCTCCCCGAAAAAAGAAAAACCCAGGATAAATCCAAATCAGCAGCATTTCGGACATGTCCATTCAATCTTAGGGGGCGCGTGTATCCCTCAGATTTGGCCGTTTTTTTTAGATCTAGCTCTCTCAAATCTATCTACATATCAATATGTCAATTTCATTTCTTTTCACCCCCCAAAAAAGATGGAAAGATAGTATATTCACTCAATAGTCATTTATAGACGAAATATTGGTAATCAACCCCCCCCCCCTTCTTTCCCATTTGGTTTGTTCCTTTCCTCCACAACACAGTGGCAGGGAATGGAAAAATCAACGTCTTCACACTGTTTAAAAAGAAAATAAAAAATAAAATAAAAAAATCATTAAAAAAATAAATTGTGCGAAAAAAGACGAAGGGGAAACGGGGGGGGAGGAGGTGAAGGAAAAGAGATTGAAATGGAGAGGGGGAAAAGGGAGAGAGAGAGAGAGAGAGCGATGAAACCCCGCTGCCCTCATTCGCTGCACCCCCGTGTGCGGAATGAGAATGATGTTATTATTTTCACATGAATAACCGCATGATTACAGACGAGCAGATGAAAAGGAGCATCTCCCCCCGCCCCCACACCCCTTCATCATTTCTTCCTTACATTTGGGAGCGGCTACAATATAGGAACGGGCAAATTAATTTTACAGAGGAAAAAATACGTCGGGAGAGAGAGAGAGAGACACGGACAAAGAGAAAATTGAACAGTTACACACGTACATCTCATGTCTGCTCGTGTGAAACAAGTAATTAATTTGATACGAGATTGATTGTCCTACAAAAAAAGGACAAAAAACGTCTTTTTAGCAAGAACATTTGACATATATTGTTTTTAGTTTGAGCGAGGGACCGTTAAATACCTCCTCGATGTGCGGCCTCGAAAAGCAAAAGTCGTGGCGGTAAAATTAAAGCGGTGCTCCAGTTTTGGGGGGAAATTCGATTTTTTTCCTTTTCTTTTCTTTTTTTTTTTTTTTTTTACCAGATTCAGACGAGACACCAATATCATCCCTGCCCTGTCCGGTACAGAGGTGGCCGCATGCTAACTGTGCTAGCTCAATGCATGGCGGCGGAGGGGTTCATCTAGCCTAGCTGCCGTGACTTTGCGCTGGCGCGGTTCGCATTCAGCCCGGGAAATTGGTGTCGACCTTCTCGTCTGAACGTGGCTAAGCTGATTTCCCAGAAATAAAAAGAGGATCTCTTTAACCCTTCGCCTCGGGCGATGGGCTCCACACCACAAAGCCCAAGATCATATCTCAGTCAATTGCCAATCAATGCAATTGACGCGATTGGCAATTGACCCACCCCAATGAGATCACCCAAATGGACGGACAAATTGGGACGGTTGCATTTGGTGTGGAAGGGCAACGAGATTGTTTATTGGATAGCGTCAGTAAACTGAAAGGTCCCCGGTTCACTGTCCTTTCTTAACACCCGCCTGGGATAGAAATGGCGCGTAAGCAGCAAAGCCCGGAGCGGGAAGCCTGGAATTGTTTTGTTTTTTTTCGCTTCTTGCTCCTGCAGCGCTACATAAAATCACACTTAAATACTTCACGGCTGTAATCGAACTACACGTCGTGGGTTCCGACGGCTCTGCCGAGGGGGCGGGGTGGCCTTTTCAGCAGGAATAAGATACGAGGCTGTTGTCAAAGCCGGAATTAATATTAATATTTCACAGCGTTGCACTTCTCTGTTCCCACCGTTAAAGAGAAGGGAACTCTCGCCCGAGCGTAAAAAGATATGTGTACCGCCTCCGAGCGTTCAAGGTGTTGGAGGGATGGAGGAGGCTCCTCTCGTACCGTGACATCTTGCTCTAATTTCCGATCTCTCTCTCTCTCTCTCTCTCACCCCCCCCCCCCCCCTCTGTTTTTCCTCTCCCCCCCCCCCCATCGTTCACCCGCTGATAGTTTAAGACATTCCTCTGGTAATGCGTTATGCACCATCTGTCCCTCAGTTTCCAGGAATGACAAGAAACATGGTGAGCCATCCTCTCTGAGCTGGTGTTAGGGGGAGTTAATTTGAGTATAAACACAACGTCCCACCTGCTTCTAATTAACATTTGTGTTATTCGTGTAATATTTCCACCTCAAACGTTCCATCCAGATGAGCAGTCAAGTTCCAAATATGTGTCGCCATCGCCAAGATGAAACTGCAGTCCGGTGAAATTGTGTTTTCCCAGGGTTCGTTTGCTCAAACGTGTTGGGGTGAAGTAAAAAAAAAGTACCTTCATGTTTCTCATGAGCTTGTATTTTCTCTTGCTTTCCTCCCCGAAAAGGAGTCGGCGGAGAAAGCTCACCACCTGAAACTGGAAGCCCAGATCCTCGTCACGCCGCTGAAGCCCCACCAACTGCCCCGCGCGGGGGCCGAAAAGCAGAGGGCGGAGGCGGGAGACGGCGAGACGGCGAGTGTGATCCGGCTGGTGCTGAACGAGGAAGAGGACGGATCGGAAGAGGGAAGCGTGAGGAGGAGGAGGAGGCGGAGGAGGAGCAGCAGGAGCGGCTGCGAACCTCAGGAGGGAGATCAGGCGTCTTGGGAAGCGGGCGCCCCCTGCTTCCCGACGCTGCCCATGGCGATGGACAACAGCGGCCTTTTCCAGCTCTCCACCCAGCTCTCCACCCCTCTGGACCTGTGGCGGCAGGAGGAAGCGGAGCCCCGGGATCAGTGCCACGTCGGGATGGTTTCGCCCGCCCAGAAGCACAGGGACGCTCAGTCCGCCACGGTTCCAGATCCCCCCGTCGAGAGAGCCGACGCGCACGGGAGGGAGGACACCTTTTTGGGTTTTGCTTCGCTCCTCTACCCTCCCAGAGTCCACCTGGGCATCATGTCGCCGCTGGCTAAGAAGAAACTGCTCTCCCAGGTCAGCGAGGGGGGATTGGCCAATCACAATCACTTTCCCTCCCCCTATGGCCCTCCCCCTCCCCTCATCAGGTCCGGTTTGACCAACGGTGTCTCCGTGGAGGCCGCGGGGCAGCCCGTGGCGAGCCCCAATCTACCGGCGATGATGGTCAATCGCCCCTCGGTGATCCAGCACGTGCAGAGCTTTAAGGCGCGAGGGGAAGGGGCAGAGGAGAGGAAAGAGGCAAGTAAGACGGACAGAACTGAAGGAGAAGAAAGAGAGACATCCACTTTACACGCTCACCGACATCAGTTGCCGTCTCCACCGCTGCAACCTTCCGTCCTGCACGCCCACTCCCTCTCCCGCCCAGTGGAGCCGTACCACCGGCCTCCCTCACCCCCGCGCTGCGGCCCGGGCAGAACCCCTCCCGGCTTCGTAGGGGACCACTACTGCTCTCCCGCTTCGCACGTTCACAACCCATTTAGGAAAACGGAAAGCCACCTGAGCCAGGCGCCGGAGCAGGGGCTGAGGCACGGGCTCGGTCTGGGGCCGCCCAGGAAAGGACCGCAGGTGGAGGGCCAGGAAGCCCACCCAGACTCAGAGCCACACAATAAAGAAAACCTCTTCTGCTTCTCCGGCGGGTCGCTCAGCTCGGAAGCGGAGGAGCACTATCGCCACCTTCCTCACTACGGCTCGGGCTCTGCCAGCGAGCCGGACTACGAAGACTCTAAGCACCGGCAGCAACAAGCGCTGAGCCTCCACAGGGACGCGGAGAGGTTCCCGCGCTCCGTTCCCTGCTCCCATCACGATTCAAGCCATTTCACCGGCGGTGGCCTGCAGGACAAACAGGCCACGAACAGTGATCAGTCGAGAGCAATGGCGGCCGACGAACAACCGACTGACCTGAGTCTCCCCAAGTCCTCCCCTCTCAAATCATTCTCTCACCCCTCTCCCTTGCCGTCCCTCCGATGTCGAACGCCTTGTCAGGAAAACACTCATTTGTCCCATGACGCAACCATGCACCCGCTTTCTCAGAACATGCACAGCATGCCGGGCGTGGCGTACCATCCCAGAGCTTGCCGCGTGCCGCCTTTGACCGTGTCCCAGACGCACACGCCTTCGCACTCGCTCTCTCCCAGACGGGGCATGGCGGTTGACGCCCATCCCAGGGTGACGGAGAAAACTGGCAACAGCCACGTGGATAAAGGAAGGCTGGAGAAGGAGCGGGGAGAGAGAGGAGAAGCGGGAGACAAGGAGGCCGTTGACATTTACAGCAAAATGAAAGAGACGGCCAGCGGCGTCAAGCCACGTCCCCTGAAGAGGCCCCTGGAGGAGGCTGAAAACGGGCTCCCAGAGAGGAAGATCCGAGCGGTGATGCCCATGCACACCTCCTCATCGGCGTCCTCACCGTCTCCCCTGGAATCCTCTAAGGACGTGGTGGCGTATACCTGCGACCCGCGGAAGTCGCACTCGCTGGATGAGCTGGGCGACTTCTCCAGGCATGCAGCGGGGGTCTCAAAGTCTCCAGGTCAGCTGCACATTGGAGACGGCCTGATGGCCGGTAGCGGCGAGGGCCAAATGCCCCTCATTGCCCCCGTGCCGACCACGCCTCACATCTTCCCCGCCGCCCTCTACCCGGCCGGGGCCTTCTCGCTCTCTCAGATGCCGGACCTGTGCGGGGACCTGTGCCCGCCTTCCCCGTCCCACCCCCACCACGGCCACCAGTACTTGAAGAGCAAGTCCGCTACGGTGCTTTCCCCTTTGGTCCCGCCCTTTGCCATCCACTCCCTCATGATGCAGAGGCAGCTGCTGGCTCACGCGGCTGCCAGCCCCGCCCACATGTACCAGCACCCGATGGGGGCGGCCGCTTCGTACGGGGACCTGCTCCACTACGGATTTTATCCCATGTCCATCAACCCTCAGCCGGCCTTCAGCCCACCACAGCTCAGCTCTGTTCACCCCAGCACCAAACTGTCATGAGGAACGGGGCACAACCTGAACTGAACAGTCAGGACACATCAACACAGTAACAGTTCACTAAGCTCTTTTCACCTTAAGAAACAGACATCCGCCCATTCCCAGCGCTAAAAGGCATTCCACATTTGGTTTTCCTAGGGACCCATCCCTATCCTCCCCTATCAAGCACAGAGACGCACAACGTAGGGACAGTGAACTTGAGTTGCTTGAGTCTGAAGATGATCCCAATTTTGCCACTTATGTTTACAATTTGCACATTATTTTCACAAGCCGATGCTCTTTTTCCCAGTCTGGGCCAATTAAGATGAATGTGTGCTTCTGTTGCCCATAATTGTTGAATTCCTACTTTCACACTTTTCTAACCCACGTTACTCTAGACACTGGGCGTTGGCCGTTGGTGCTTTTGGTGGCGGCCCAAATGGGTTTCTTCTTACCAGGAGGGACGTTTGTGCAGAGCTGTATCGTGCCATCATGACTAAAGGCTCGATGTATGGTAACGCTAAACCTGTTCAGTTGGAGGAACGTGGGACGGGCTCCATTCACATGAACCCAAAAAAGAGGGAATGTACAGTAACGCCGTTTTTAGAACCTGCTGTCAGTAGAGATGGAGAGTTCCACGTAGTTCTGAATTTCACCACTGTGCATTTTGCTGGTCCTTTTTCCACTTGTGTTCCTTTCAAATAGAGACTTTTTTTTTTTTTTTTGCTGATATTTAGTTCATATATTAGAGATTTAAGATCCAACTATGACCATGACAAACCCAACCCAGCATCTTGATTTCACTTATTTTTGAAAAATATTGGGTCTGCCATTTAAGGACTTCAATAAGACAAATAATACTAAGAATAAATAGTTATATTTACAGTGCTGTAGATCACACTTGACTCCATCTGTTTCACTCTTTGGCATTCTCTGGCCTATATTTCGGTTGCAGCAACATGATCTATAGTTATATGTTAATTGAAATCCTAATTGGCCCACCCTGGAAAAAACAGTGTATAACTAGAGACGACCGATCATGGCAATGGCAACATAGAGATATCTGTTTCATGCCTTAGCGTCCTTTTCCATCTTATACACTCACTTTTAGTGTATGTGCCTCTTATAGAAATATTGCTACCGTTATTGTTATGGTCATGATAATTATTAATTATTATTATTATTATTATTATTATTATATTCACTGGCTACTGTATCCTCTTTGACTTCTCTGCACTGTAAATGAGTTAAGTGTGTATGTGTACACAATGAATGTGTGTGTGTGTGTGTGTGTGTGTGCGTGCGTGCGTGCAAGTTCACAGTCCAGGTAGGGGAGATGTTGATGGAATAATGTCGAGGACTACTACAGTGCTGCGGGGTCTGGACGCAGTCTGGGGTGGAGCCAGCAGGTGGCGCAGTGCTGCGCTAGGATTTACTGAACCCTCAACACCCCCAACAGCAAGATGAAGTCCCACAAGCAGGGATTATTAAAAAAAAACCCAATTTTTTATTTTTTTTTGTTACTGTACTACCCTAAAGTGGACGCCAAACCCTCCAGAGGCCTCAACAAACGTGGACGGGCAGACGAGTTCCTGCTACGCTCGTGTCTCGTCACAGACTGCGGCTCAAGAAGTCAAGTCTGAAACGTCCCGAAATATATCTTGAGTTATTGACACACTCGGGCAAAAAAGAAGACTACAGACTAATTCTGGCGCCCTGCCTTGCCGAAGGCTAAGAATGTCATGCCAGCGCTAATCAGAAGCACTTGGCATTCAGCACACATACACACACACACATACACACACACACACACACACACACACACAACCACACACGCGCACACACACACACACACGCACACGGGAACTCGGGAGTTGTTTGTTTGGGTTTTTTTCAGACGATGAGACATTTTCTGAGAACTCCTGTGCAGGTACAGAAAGAACGCAGCAGGTTTTTTTTTCGTTACACAAGCTCATGCGAGTTGTTCAGGAATGAATGATGGTCAAAAATAATACAAAAAATAACCAAGAATATTTTGTGTTTATCCCCGATTTGCACAACAGGATTCTGTCAAAATGTCCGATCGGATCCGAGGAGAGAATAAAGAAAAATGACGTCGTCAAAGGGCACATAATTGGCTCAACACATTTTGTTTGTTGTATATGATATGAATGAAAAAAAAGAGAGACAGTCGCACACACACACACACACACACACACACACACACACACACTAGACTCACACACTAGGGTGGGATCTGTGTGAAACCGTCTGAGCGGTTCCAGAGCAGACGGGAGGGAAGAAGATTTCCCTTGATGCGTTTCAGGTAAAAAGCTTGACATTGGGAGGTCCTTTACATTTCATATCCTGTATTTGCTCCGACTGGACGGTCCGGAACAACACGTAACACAGTCGCAATGTAACATTTTATAAATGAGTTACAGTAAAGTGTTTTATAAAATAAAGGTTAGAGACGTTTCCAAAAACTGCTTTTGCTGCGTTTTGCTTCTGGCTTCTGTGGTTGCCTGGTAAGGTGTTGCTGGTGGAACTGGTTTTGACACCCACCTGACCACTTGCCCGGAGACCCGATCTGACGTGGAAATCTGACTCACCGTAGGAGTGAATGGACTTCCGCTATGTTCTCGTCGTCGGTCGGATTTGGTGTGCAGCAGGCTTATACCTGGGACACAAGTTGCACTCCACACCTCTAAAGTATTTCAATAAAATACT
This sequence comes from Zeus faber, assembly GCF_960531495.2. Classification (NCBI taxonomy): domain Eukaryota; kingdom Metazoa; phylum Chordata; class Actinopteri; order Zeiformes; family Zeidae; genus Zeus; species Zeus faber. Next base: position 12,481,875 of record NC_137207.1, read on the forward strand.
TTGTCCTTCAATGGTTTAACATATTTTTACAGAGCTCTGCAATTCAACTTTGAACTAGTCAAACCAATGTATGCTTGTAATATAGACCTTTATACATATTAGATATATAGTATTAAATTATAAATACTGTATATATTATTATTATTATTATTATTATTATTATAGTATATATGTATTTACTATAATATATGCCCATCAGCATTAAAAGCACTGACAGGTGAAGTGAATAACATTGCTCATATCGTTCCAATGGCACCTGTCAAGGAGTGGGATATATTAGGCAACAAGTGAAAAGTCAGTTCTTGAAGTTGATGTGTTGGAAGCAGGAAAAATGGACAAGCGTAAGGATCTGAGCCACTTTGACAAGAGCCAAATTGTGATGGCTAGACGACTGGGTCAGAGCATCTCCAAAACGGCAGGTCTTGTGGGGTGTTCCCGGTATGCAGTGGTTAGTATCAACCAAAAGTGGTCCAAGGACGGACAACCGGTGAACTTGGCGACAGGGTCATTGGCGCCCAAGGCTCATTGATGCACGTGGGCAGCGAAGTGTAGCCCGTCTGGTTCGATCCCACAGAAGAGCTACTGTAGCACAAATTACTGAAAAAGTTAATGCTGCTGTGATAGAAAGGTTTCAGAACACAGCGCATTGCAGCTTGCTGTGTAATCTTTGGCCAACATCTCAACCCTTTTTTTTAAATATTAATATTCCATTTATATATATAAACAATATTAGAGGAGTCCTCTCCGGAATTCACAATGACTTTTGTCGACATTTCCTGAAGAGGTTTGTTCCAAGACCAGTTGAACTCTCCAGTTATTATGAAAAGGAAAAATGCGATACGGAGAATTACGCTTTTTTTTTTAACCGATCATTTTCCTTGTTGACACGTCTCCGCCCCTTCCTCCTCCAGCTTTCACACCTCCTTGACCTTTTCCTCCGTCTTTAACACGCACACACACCAACACACACACACACCCACACACACACACACACGCACACACACACACACATCTGGCTCCGTTCACCACTGGGCTCCATTAGGACGTTTAATGACTTGGGGGCCTCAGGACGTTTTGAACGTTTCAACCTGAAACATTTCGGAAGTGCTTCACACACACCCTGTCACTTGGTGCAAGGTTGCATGTAAAGGGGTCAAAGGTGTGTGTGTGTGTGTGTGTGTGTGTGTGTGTGTGTGTGTGTGTGTGTGTGTGTGTGTGTGTGTGTGCGTGTGTGTGTGTGTGTGAAAGGGGTGGGGGGGGTCACACATGTATGTCCCTGTACATAGGAACCTTCCGCTCAATCAGCTCTTTCACTTTATGGTGATTTATAATTATAAATGAGTAAAAAATTAATACATGAAATTAATACGTTTATTATTCAAAAAATTAATACAATTATAATAACCAATAAGTGAGCAGTGTCAAGTGTTTTGACTCTTGACACTGTTTTCTGTGAAGAAAGTCGTTGTTTTTTTCATTGGTGATTAATGATTTTGGTTATTGGATTTTTGGTTTTACTTGTTGGTACAGGTGGGCCTGAATCACAACGGCCCCGCGCATTAGATTCACCGTGGACAAGTTGAAAGACCCACAAAGTGCAAGAATATTTGAGGCAAACATGCTGAGTTGGCAAGTTTGCAGCGCTCAACCTGTTAGAAGACGACGTCCACTCTCTGACAGCCAACGCTGAGGAAACAAGGTGTGGAAGCAGCTTCTGAGGTGCTTGGCAAGGACAGAAAGAAAAAAGCAAACCGCGGGGGGCTGATGACATCCTTCGTGAGATAAGGGGGGAACTTTGAAAAAGACCAAAAAGGGTGCCCCGATGGCAGCAAAGCGGTAGTACTTCTGCGAACGAAAAATATCACAAGGATTTCTTCCCCTTTCTGAAGAAGACGAGACCACACCCCGAAACATACCGGCCGATGCCGTCAGAACCAGCGGCGAACATGGAGATGCACCAATACTCCCAACTGAAGATGAAATACCAGGTGTTGATAACATTCCAGGAGAACGTTCACACATGGGGAAAGATGATAAAAGCACTTACGCACATCTGCCAAAAGATATGGGAAATAGGTTTTCAACTTCATTGACTTAAAAAAAAAAAGAAGAGCCTTTAACTGGGTTTGGCAATGACGGTTTATGGAAGGTGCTCAGAAGCGACAACTTTGACGGCAGCATACCACCAGTCATCCAAGCACTTTACGAAGATTCAAGCAGCGACGCATCAGCCGGGGTGAACTTTTCAAAACCACCGTCGGAGCTCGTCAAGGGTGTCTTCCCCCCCCCCCCCGGTTCTGCTCAATGTCCCCCTGGGAAGACGTCATCCAGGAGACACGGCGAGACGTCCCCGCTTCCTCCATATCCATCGGCGGAAGCCCCGCACGCAACCTCCGCTTTGGCTGACGACATTGACCTTATGTGAAACCTCCAGGAACTTACCACCAGGCTGGAGAAAGCAGCTGGAGCTATGGACTGGGAGAAAAGCACGATTCTTCAACAGCCGCAGTCGACAAACACCCACCAACAATCAGGAGGAATGGACAAAAACTGGAAGAATGATTTTCAAATACCGCGGGTCTTTCGCGAGCAAGGACGGCCGCCCCGCATTGCCATTGCAACCTGGAGCAGCAACACCATCGGCTTCCCCCGTGAAGACCAAGCTCGACAAGTCAATTCCAGTGAGACAGGTAATCACCACCCGCGCTGGAGAACAGGAACCACCGCTCGCCACCGTTAACCGCTGCCAACTCACCTGGTACGGACACGCGTGGCGACACGCCTCCAGTAGGAGGCAGACGACGGAGAGGCAGGCCCCGGGCGGACGACATCGAGGAATGGACGCGCAGCAGCTTCTCCCACCCGCAACGGGCACGGCGGAAGGTGGAGAGCTGCGGAGATCCCTGACCCCCGCGCTGACAGGCTGGCCACCGCCGTCAATCTTCCGCCAGAAATAGTCAAGAGTCAATTTATTTGAGTTTAACTTGATTATATTTGGATTATATTTTAAACAGAATCAGAAAATAATTGTCTGTCATTTAAGTGAGACACTCACTTGGGTTGTTCTCCATCAGCAGGGCCTATAAATAAATGATTAATTCCCCTTGAAAGATAATAAGTGAGGATTTAACATTTATAGAGGATAAAATAAATCACAACAAAATATGAGAATAAGTTAAATAGATGACATTTGTGTAGAAAGAGGAATAAAGGGGGCTCCACTGCTGGGGGATGGTTTGGACTGGAGGCTGTTTTCCATCTGATCTCTAGAGGATTCCTGGTATTTTCCAGCCCTGACCTGGATTTTCCCTTTTTTCTTCTCTGTCGTTCCTCTTATCTTCTCTCTTTTTCTCTTAAATATTTCTCTTTGATTTGGTCTTTCACTCTCTCCGTTTACATTGGTGTAATTCATGGTGTACATCAATTCTGTGATTTCTGTTTTTCTGAGTTTGATATTTGAAGTGTCTTCCCTTTCCAACTCTATCTTTTCTTGTGTAAGTACATACATCTATATGTATGTGTATATATATAATCAAAGTGTATATATATATATATATATATATATACATACATATATACTGTATATATGCATATACATATATATATATACTGTGTGTGTGTATCAAATATAACACATGAAAATATTAATTGTTAAGTATTAAAAATGCATACATCATATTCTGTACATATTCTGTACATATGGAATACATATTCTGTTTTCCAAGTAAAAAGCATTAAGGTGGTTGCTAAGGGTTTGCAAAGAGCTGCTAAAATCATCATGTGTATTTATTCATAATAATGGGTAGAGATGTGATTTGGGGACTTGTCGACTCCGATTGTGGCAAGCACTGAACTGTTGTCAGTTCCCATGACAACACAATGGTCATCACGTTTTGTTCTCCCTTTCATAATCATGCTGTTCAGTTACCCGCATTCAAAATGTAACTTCCATTTACGCAGGTGCTTTTTAACCAGGATCATCTACAGCACTTCAAGGACAGACATTTATG
>NC_137207.1:12490884-12525884 GCF_960531495.2 Zeus faber
AGAAGGAAATTTGTTTATTAAAAGCTCATGTTGCAAAGTGAAGGGTTTATTGCCAGACCTCGTTTAAGTTAATGTTTCGCCGTATATATATTTTTATATTTATGGCACAACGTCGGACGGTGGTAGCGCAAGCTGCAACTCATCATGACGGCACTCACGGTGGATGTTAAGGCAAACAAACAATGACGGCCGCCCCCGTTTTCCTCCATTTCTCTTTTTCTCCCACGCCTTTTTTTTACTCAACTGCACGCAGAGCGCGGGGTGACAGAGCACAGAGCCCGAGTTTAGCGCCCTGACCTTCATCGTCGTCACACACACACGCACGCCATCACACACGCATACACACACACACACACACACACGCACGCGCACGCACACGCGTTCACGCCAACAGGGAGGGGCCTGGTCAATCACCGCTGACCTATGAGTCGGCCGCTTTCACTTCCCTCTTTCTACAACGCGAGATTCCCCCACCGTTAGTGTGTGTGTAAAAGCTGAAGTAGAATTTGGTTTTTTTTTTGTTATCAATAAAAAAAACTGTTTGATCTGCTGTTAAACTCTTACTTTGAAGATGGTTTTGGCTCAAGAAAGAGTTATATAATAATATGTGCATTACTAAAAAAGCTTGCTTTGTTTGGGCCTCCTCTCTTTTTTGTTCTTTTTTGAGGTTTTGTAATAAATTGACATTGTTGTTGGATTACACTTGTAAGAGCTCTGCCGCCCCAAGGACATCGTATGATAAATAACATCATAACATCTGTTACACTATTATATCATTCGGTCGCATGAGGTTTTTTTTTTTTAATTTCTTACCCAATTCAATTAGTCAGTGTGTGTGTGTGTGTGTGTGTGTGTGTGGGTGTGTGTGCGTGTGTGTGTTTGTTTTACTACACAAACACAGTTGTGTGTGTGTGTGTGTGTGTTTGTTTTTCCACACACATACACAGACACACACACACACACACACACACACACACACACAGACACACAAAATAATACTTGGAGCAGTGGCTTTTTGATCCCAACAAAGAAAAAGGTATATATATATATATATATATATATATATATATACATATATGTATGTATGTACACAGTATAATATTAGTATAATATACTGTTATTACCATAAAACAAGATGAAAAATCAGCTGCTAGATGTGATGTGCTGAACCTAAATGTGGCTGAACTTCAGGGAATAATATCTGAGTTTATTCATTTAATGGCTGTGTTACTGTTCCAATATGATAATAACAGGAAATGATTCAGCTCTAGCTGATGTGTGTATGTGTGTATGTGTGTGTGTGTGTGTGTGTGCGTGCGTGCGTGCATGCGTGCGTGCGTGTGCGTCTTCTTCATGTAGCTCAGGTTATTATTCAGATGTTATCGTATTCACTCGATAAATAAGCCGCTGACTCTGAAGAAAGCATATTATCTGTTTCCTGTTTGAATGTCGCGATCCGCGACGGTCGGTAGGCGACGGTCCCATACACACTTATAGATACAGAAATAAAAAGGGAGGATTCACTCGTACACTGGAATGCAATGTTACACAGGCCATGTACCCATCTTCCCCTCTGTGTCACTCACTTAATGATTCACAACATCTCTCCATCTCTCAGGTCCATATGTGGTATATGTATATGATATACAGTATATACGTATATATATATACTGTGTAAATATATATCTATATATATATATAGATATATATATATATATATGTCAAGATGATTAGATGTGTTTTATCTTATTTATAAACTCTTCCAATTTGGTACGCTAGTACTTCAAGATCTCTTCCTCCATCCCTCCGGCAAAGTTGCATTATTCTCTCACCCTCTTGCTCTCTCTCTCTCCCCCACCTTTTCTCGTTCCCTTTCCATCGCTCTCTCCCTCTCTCTCTCTCTCTCTCTCTCTCTCTCCCTCTCTTCCGAGCTCTCTCTCTTTCCCCTCCGCTCGCCCCCTCTCTCCCGCCCTCTATGGCTCTCCAACACCTGTGCCCTCAGTCATCCCAGGAATGTCCTCCTCCTCGCAGGCAGGAACCAGAGTTCCAGGAACCACCGCCCGGCCACAATGTCACCCGTCTGTCCATCCACCTCTCCGTCCGCTCATCCGTCATCCCGGCGTCCATCCATCCGTCAGGCCGTGGCGGGACCCAGCGCGGCCGACAGCCGTGAGCCGCCAGCGGCCTGAGCCCTCTCTTACGAGGGCCCCGTCGGGGCCTGGAGTGCCCCGCCGGCTCCATCTTGGTAGCGGACAAAGCGAGGAGGACGGCGGCGTCCCATCAGTCTCCATTATGGGGACAGCGGTGCTGCTCCGCTGTCGTGTTCCTGCCGTACTCCAGCCGAGGCGCTGTCTCGTACGTCATCGGGGAACAAAGGGCCCCGCGAAGGGGAGGGGGTGGGGGAGACGGGCCCTTCCTGCCCCCAAAACACGCATACACACACACACACACACACACACACACACACACACACACACACACACACACACACACCCTGAGTAAACCCAACTTTAACTGTCCCCTTTACATATCCTGCTTAGACTCTTTTTTGGATAGAGCAAAGTTGCTCCTCAACTCAGTATCAAATGATTATAAACTGACCTACGATTCGCAGTTAATCGGTCAGAGATGGTTCACTTCAGGTGTTGGGTTCGAGATGTTTTTGGTGTTTGGTGTGGTTGAGGTCAGGTATACAGTAGAAGGTGTTTCCCAAAGAAAAATGCATCCAAATCCCCCAGATTTAGGGAGTCCTCAGTGTGCAATGACAAGTTGAAACTAAGTAGACAAGTAAGTTACATTAAGTTACCTATCAAAAGTTTAAATTGTAAGACTCTAATAGTCAGTTGATGCGAGTATGTTCATCAGCTTTGGACTATCCAAATACCAGCGTTACCAATACTACAGTGTAAGAAGAACGACAGCAGTAACCATAGCTTTAGAGTGCACCTGCAAGTAGGTTTGTTCAAGTTTCAAGCATTTGATCTCAATAAAAGTTTGTCTGATTCAGCAAAAACCCCTCGGGAGACGAGCTGGAGCTCGCTGACAAGCACAACATTAACATAGCAATGGGAAGCTCCACTGTCAATGGCTGCAGCAGCGCCCATCTCCCTCCCAAAGACCAGTAACCCCCTCCCCGACTCCCCACTACCACCATGTGAGTGACCGCAGTATCTGATCCCCCAACCTTTGCACAAAAAGCTTGTTGCATCCTAAACCAAAAAATGAAACCAGACCTTCAAAGTGACGTAGTGTCTTGAATGCCAATTGCGGTATTGGTGGTATTCAAATCTAACGCTAATACAGATCATCATTCACTCATGTTTTTATGAACTCAGTTCATATCTAAAAATCGCTCAGTTAGAAAAGATTATATCTGATGAACTGAAGATACAGGGGAGAAAATACTGTGCTTCAACTGTCTGCGTGTGTGTGTGTGTGTGTGTGTGTGTGTTTGTGTGTGCGTGTGCGCGTGTGCATGCGTGTGTGGCATCAAACAATTTGAACACCGGTGATAGTTTCTTGCTTTGACATATGGAGCCGTTCTGCTCCATTGTTTCGCACATTACTGGTCCTGTTCTGAAACCTGCTTTGTCAAAATGTACTGGTCTTTCATCCCCATCATGAGATCATTCATCAAACTGTTCATAAGCGGGTGCTTCAAAGTATGGCCTGTGTACAAGTACTTTGTCACTGGACATAAGTGCATTATCAAAGTACTCGCTGGAGCAGAATTCACTTTCAGAGACCGCTACTCCACTACATTTCAATGAAATCACACTACATTTCAATATTGAAAATTAAAGCCTGATGCAAGGTTAATGGAGAGTTAATAAATAAAACTCCCCCTTTTATCTAAGTTTGCCTGAAAGTCTCCCATAACCTTTCTTTAACGGAATGTGTCTGTAATATGTCATCCTGAATATTGTCGAGAAATCAATAGGCTTGTCTCAATACCATCAGCCTTTCCACGTCAATGGAAATAACCCATGATATACAGTTCTTGGTTGGAGTTGGACACCAATCACCGGAGCGATACTGGTTCAAATCCCACCACTGTGGGGGTTGTCTTTCCTACCTACACTGCATTTATGAGCATAAGATAACGGGGACGCCATCTTAAGGTCACCAATGTCTTATTTTTAGCCGAAGACTCAATGGGGTAGGCTCCCGACGCCGACCCCAAACCCAAACTCTTAATGTTGTTGGAGAGTGGTGCGAGCACAGGATCCCCAAATCTCTCGGCGCCTCACGAGCGAGCAATTGAGGAAAAGCTGCGTCGCGGCCACCTTCCGCACTCTGCCCTGCTCTCTGGGAGCTTTTAAAGATGCCCTCGTGGCGCTCAGAAGGTGTCGTGGGATCGACCCTCAAACGCAGAGGTCCTCACCCAGCAGAGCATTCCCCCGCCCCGGAGCCACTGAGCCTCACGGGGCTGCGTCGTCCCCGAGGAAACGCTGTGATCGAAGGAACCTCGGCAGCGGCTGGAAGACCCGGGATTCGAACCTGCGCCAGAAGCGCTTGAAGGCAGCATCTTGAGCCATCAGGCCACGGAGCGTCAGAGCTTCTCTGAGATGCTCACCAGTGGTGTCTCCTGACGCGAGCGTTTACAAGCAATTACAAACAAAATGGCACCAGGCATCATTTCACTCTTTTTAAAAAGTATTTGCAAATGATGCTGGAAACTAAAGGTCATATGACTTCTATTGTAGATATAGTATAGTAGAGGGGTAGAAGAGATTGGGGACTATTTTAATTGATGAATGAATTAAACTACATTAAGACACATTAAACTGCATCCATCTCATTGTGGCAATTGACAATCATTTTTGGATCATCTTCAACATTTTTGATTCAGATTCAGATTTGAGGTCATTAAGCCACATTAAACTCACATTGATTTGTGACTTTAATGTGCCACTGCAATTTTGACTTTGCTCAATTATTTTCCTTTATTTACAGATTTTTTATCAACAGACACACCATAGTGCCATCTCATGACCCTGTTTTTCGATTCGATCTTTAGCTCATTAAAGTTGCTCCTTTTTACAGGTTAATAAAGGTCTCTGAGGTACCTGAAACCTGTTTCTGAATTTTTTTTTTTTCTTGAAAATACCACAGATTATGCATTCTAGCCATTCTAAACACGCCTCTCAATCTATTGTGTTCCTGACGCTCTGGTGGGGGAGCGGGAGGAGAAGTGGGAGGAGCCACCACCCAGAGGCTGCAAGCCAATGGGGTTTGAGCTTTACTCCGGGTTCCGCTGAATTTATTCTGTAAACATTCGCTGATTTCACCGTAGTCAGTACAGAAATCTGTTTTCTGAACAAACTTGAGATATTTGAGAAATAAGCAATCCAGTTGCTGAATCTTCACTCATATTAGATGCACGAGGCCTCATTTAAACGTTCGCTCGGACTTTCGTTGCCGTGCTCCAGGCTTTGTGGAGAGACACGGATACTGGCACCGGGACTCTCGCACGCGGGGATCTTTTGTTTCGTGTAAAAGTCGGAAAATACAATAAAATACAATTAGATTAAATTAAATTAAATTAAATAAATACATCTACAATATAAAATACCATTTTTATTGGTTTTGTTTGGGCAAATGCACAGCGGATGGGATGGCTCCCTTAAAAGATTTGTGCTGGTCCGTGCAGCCGACAACAGAGCACTTTGCACTCGTAGCTCTTCGATGCTAGCCGGTCCGGTGGCGCTCCAGCCGTGGGTGGAGTTACTCACATGGGGGGCAGTTCCAATTCTACTGAAGTGACATATATTCGGGCAGCAAATCTGAACGGCTCATCTCAGCACGTCTTCTGTCTAACTAATAGCTGGCATCACAGTCGACATTTCAATGACCTCGACAAAATGCTGATTTCTACCTAGATACTTATGTCAAATTGGATGCCAAATTGTTCCCTCCATCTCTATCTCGGTCGCGCATTGTGAACAGGAAAATGGGGCTTCACCTTCCAAACTCCTCGTCCAGGAGGTGGGGACCCGCCGCCGGAGCATGGCGGACACATCGGAGTGAAAATGATTGGTGTGTGTGTGTCCCGGCATAAACACACACTTACCGTGATCGATGGCACATCACGGGTCAACTTGTTGCGGTGAAAACCTTTTCGGCCCCGGCGACTTCATCTCAATTCACACGCTGGTGAAGAAGGGCATCCTTTTTTAATGGGATGGAACGTTTGAACACGGCGGGGCCGCCGCCAATCCATTTTTACCCCCCGATTGTTCTTAAATAATACAGAAGTAGCACAGCTCTGTGTCCAAAGTCTCCGTGTGTTTCATGACCGTGTGCAGCGGCTGAAGCGTTTTCAGATTCCCACTCTAATGCTGATGGATGTGTTGCCTCCTGGGAGAGTGTGGGATTCCGCCACCAGAGGGGGACAGCGACGCTGCTCCGGCGGCATGTTTCACATCTAGAAACATGCGAGATGTTGCTCGGGAACTGAACGGCTATGAGTGTGTTCTAATAACAGACTTATTAACAGACTCCGTCTACACTGTTCGGTAAAAGTAGTGCATCAAGTTGGTACTTTACATTTCCAGTATGAGATATGAGAGTGTTTCCCAGAGAAATGTTCTATTTGTTTTTATCAGACCGTGATTTCAAGAACCACAATAAATATACCGACAGAATTGGGACTTAAATACTTTTTTACTATTTCACCTACTGGGACACAATACAACACTTGCATAAAGACCCCGCCCCCTGAAAAAAAAACAAAAAAACCTGAATTCTATTTTATGTCATTGTCAATTCTACTCAGTACATTTCTTGAGCCTGTCTGCTTTGTCTTTGTCCTATTATTATTTTGTATTGATATAGTTTGATAACTTAGCATACACATTCTGTATACATACCGTACAGTTTATATATGGTATATTGTGAAATTACACTGTATATCCGTGAGCAGTTTATTATTACATTATTACTTATTTTATAAACTTGCTTGTTGAGCTGTTCAATATTTGTGTATTTATTTTTTGCATTTATTTTAGTGATTATCATTTAACTCTGCACTTCACGTTCCCCACTGAGATGCAGCGTTCCCTGTATTTCAAGTACAATCTTCCCCCTTCCTCCCGGGGGACTGAGAAAACTATGAACTAAAAAAACGCTTTATCTCATCGTATCTTCTCTTAAAAGACACTTTAACTTAAGTTTGCAATAACTCAAATCTAGCGGTGTCGTAAACTGCCCACTGAACGACCTCAAAGCGGGGGAAAAAAAACACACACACACAAAACACAGCTCTCTGTCTTCGGAGCGGCTTGTAAATTCCCCCAAAAACGGGGGAGAACCCTTGTGCCGCTACTGTGGAAAAAAAATGAAAAAAACCCGGAACATAATGCGAAGCGAAAGAGGCCGTAAATCTGATATACAGTACTTTAATCACTTGTGTTTTAAACATCAGGAACATTGACCCCTGACCCCTGACCCCTGAGATTCCGCTGTGATTTAGGACTCTGGCGTCGGAACTTGGAGGAGGAGAGCCACAGGAAGCGGCGAGTAAAAGAAACACTGCTGCAGAACTACCAGCACATAAAATAATCCTTTATCTTCCTTCCCCTGCGTGTTCCTTGGAAAATACAAATGCCACAAGAGATCCTTCACCCCGCCCGTGTTGTTTGGACGATTTACTATCAAAGACGATTACAAATAAATAAACAAATAAAACAAAGATTTTTCCCACACACATTACGGAAGGGCGCTCGTCTTCAGAAACCCATGAACAAACTTCAACTGTCTGAGAGATTTAAGGGGCAGACTGGAAAGCGGAAGCTGCAAAAAAATGCTATTGACCGCACGACAAAGTCAGAAAAACAAATTTGAGACTTTTTGCAACAAATGTTTATTTCTATTTATTTGACTATTTCTGTTTAGTATTTTCAGTTTTAATTCCTTTACCTGTTACTATAGTTTATTTCTTTATTTCAGAATTTTATGAATGAGTTCATTCTGCCTGGCGGCAGAAAGTGATTCTGATTGCAAGTCAGTTAAGACTGGATACGTTCTGTAACAATTTGCACATAAAAAGCTTTGAGACAAGGGACTAGAGATGAAACATGGGGGGGACAGATTAGGCCTAATCTTTGAATAACGCTTTTAATCTGGATTAAGTGAAACGGCCTTCCGCGTTTTGGAATAGTCTCAGACTTAACGGAGTCTTGGTTTAAAAAGTTAAAAAAAAAGTCGGATTTCCAGAGGCTTAGAGCCAATTACGGTCTAAGTGAAGGTTTAAATGAAAGCTGGACCGAGGCAGGTTTATCTCTGGATTAATGGACGTGGGCCTTCAGGTTGACCAGGTTTATCTGGGGTTAGAGCAACACCAAGACCAGAGAGAAGGAGCCGACTCGTCCTTCGTGACCTGAGTCTGGGACTTCCTAGTCTACAACTTATTCATGTTAAATCAAGCAACGTCTCAAATTACTTCTGGATTAATTTGAGTAGGATTAGCTCAGTTGACAAACTGCCCCATTATCTCCGAACATACTATTAATTTTTCAGGCATGACAGAAATGTACAGTATACGTATACAGTATATGTTAAACAGGCCTCAAATCACGTAAGCTCACTCTTATCCATTCATCAACCCAAACCAAACCAAAAAAAAAAAAAAAAAAATCATTCCCAGGACAAAAGCGTCGCTTTTAACGTAAAGAACAAACGTTTGCATTTGCAGTCCCCGGCACGTCGCAGCTGCCCCGTAATTTCATGCAGACATTTGTTTCCCCGGCGAGCTGATGAATTTTTCATCGTTGGCAGCGACTTGTTAGCGGCTCTTTGAGACGACAACAGAGTTCACTTCATTTCTCCGCGGCGGCCAGATTCACGGAGGCCACGGGAGTCGGCGAATAAAAGAGAGCCCTCATATCAGTTGAAGACACGGCGAAATAATGACAACTGTGATGAAAAACAGAACAGGCGGCGTATTGACGGCGCACAAAGGCCACATGGTCGCAGTAAGTGATCCATATGGAGACTGTTGTCTTTGTCTTATTGTCAGGAATGCTGATTTGGACGGACAGTGGAACGTGTGTGTGCGTGTGCGTGCGTGTGTGCATGCGTTTGTGTTTGTTTGTTTGTTTGTGTGTGTGCGTGCGTGTGTGCGTGTGTGTGTGTGCCTGTGTCAGTATGCTAATCGTGACACCCAGAGGAATCACTCGCTCCATTCAGGGGGCCTTGGCTGCAGTTTTGAGGACTTCTCTGCAATGTCAGTCATGCACATTTTTAACAGTAAGAGAATAATAATGTCTTTATGTCGGGCGGAACAGTGGTCAATGACAGAGAGCAAAATCTCAAACAAACAGTGAGTTTTTGATACTTTTTTTTTTTTTTTCCCCTGTAAAGCCACTTTTTGCTTGAAACACAGAGGAGCTGCACCCTGGGACTCAGAATAATGGGAGAAAAATGTTTTATGAGAGGGAAAGCAAAGTTTGTTTCTTACTCTTACTCAGAAATACTAAACCAAAATGCTTCACACCTGCAATTTGGGTCCTAAACCATAAATGATATTGTCATGTTTGGAGTGATAGTTAGTTTAGTTTATAATAGTTATAGACTTTTGCAGTACATGGCTTAATTGGCTTGGGTTTTTACCTAAATTGTTTTTGTGTGTGTGTGTGTGTGTGTGTGTGTGTGCATATGCATGCATGCGCGCACACGTGTGTATGTGTGTGCGTACATGCGTGTGCGCACGTGTGTGTGTGTGTGTGTGTATGTGTGTGTGTGGGTGCGTACATGCGTGTGCGCTCATGTATGTGTGCGTGTGTACGCGCCCTCACAAATTGTTTTCTTCTCTGAACAATAAATGGCGTATCATATTATACAGCTGAAATACATTACATTGCGTTTACTTAAAAAAATAAAAAAAAATAAACACCTTTTGTCGTGAGACCGGCAAATCATAGCTGCGGTTTTTACATGTGATTAACAAATGAAACCCCTCCACCTCTCTCAGCGGTTTTGCGTGTCTGTCTCTCCCCTCGTCCTTCCTCATTTTCTGTGATTCACTCAGTTTGAGTAGTTGTTGAGGAAGGGACGTCACTCGCCCCATTCATCCTACAGTATTCATCACCTGCCCTCTCCACAGACTCTCAGTTAAGCTCTTTTCTATTTGTTGCTATTCATTTGTTATATTTCATTTTATAATATACACTTACAATAATATATTTCAAATTGATATGGTCCATCCATGCAAATGCTATTCAGATATCAGATATCACTGAAAATCAAATAATAATACAGTTGTTTTTTGCTAATTTTGCAATTTAAAAAGAATGGGTATTATTTTAGAGATGCAGCGAGGCTTGATGCATGATCAATTAATCATCTTTGATAATCAAGCCAACAAACCAAACAACCACACCCTTTATTGTTTTCCAGATAGACAACTTAAATAGGAGCCTTTCTGTGTGGACTTTGCATGTTCTCCCCGTGCTCACATGGGGTTTCCTCCACCTCACGTCAGTAAGGACCCCCCTCAAAAACATGCACACATCATCGTCTGACCAGCGATGGACATTTATCACCTGGTCCCCGGGCGCGTCCACGTACGCTGCCCACTGCTCCTGGCTGTGCCCCCAGAGGAAGGACAAGCCAGGATGGGTTAAATGCAGAGGAACCATTTCACCGGCCACCATCCAAAGCATGTGCATGTGTGTGTGTGTGCAAGCATGTGTTGTAGTGTGGTGTGTTGTGTGACAAATAAAGACTGTTTCTTCTTCTTTCTTCTTCTTCTTAACACTGTTTGTTTACGATTGGGCTCAATTTCAATTATGATCATTCCAGTCTGAGGTTCTTCTGAGGCAAAACATTTACAAAGACACCGTTATCATCGCTGTGTGTTATCAATGCACGCTCAATAATATCATGACGACTTGTTCATTTTAGGATTTGAAGGAGCATAATATGATCCTTCACCCTCTACACCATAGTTTGCACCTATAGCATCATCGACAGTATAGCAATATGTCCAAGAAAAACATGATGGGAATGGATGACTGACTCTCTGTGAGGCATGATCGCTTCATTCATC
The DNA here is from genome assembly GCF_960531495.2 of Zeus faber. Lineage (NCBI taxonomy): Eukaryota > Metazoa > Chordata > Actinopteri > Zeiformes > Zeidae > Zeus > Zeus faber. The sequence continues at coordinate 12,501,935 of NC_137207.1, forward strand.
ATGGCAGTTCCGTGAAACGTGTTCGTGTGTGCGTGTGCGTGTGTGTGTGTGTGCGTGTGTGTGTCTGTGTGTGTGTGTGTTTGTGCAGGGGGAGGGTTTCCAAGCAACATCATGGGCTCATGAAGTAGAGTATAACATTAATTGAGTCACACTCGCAGAAGTGGTGTGTGCTTGTGTGTGTGTGTGTGTGTGTGTGTTTGAATCCAAATGAGCAGGCCTTATTATTTCTCAAGAGGACACAGCTTCTTTGTGCCGGACTAAATTATGATGTATGAAGTGGAACCCAGCGCACGTGTTAACACACGCGTGTGCGCACAGCGCACACACAAACACGGTTTCATGAAAACACACACAAACACAACTTTTTCTACCGCAGACACACGCGACAAATGTACACACACCTAGACACGCGTGAACACACAATAAAGGTGCGTGTTTGTGTTTAGATGCAGCTTGTCCGGTGACTCAACTCCGGTTTTGGTTCATCAAGCTCACTTCCTTCCTTCCACTTCAGGGGCCGGTGCGTGTATAACGGGTCAACAGGTCAATGGATCGTATCGGCATAAGAATCACTAAAGAAGCCGACATGTGTGTTCGGGGCTCGTGGCTCGGTTTTGAGTGGGGCGTGGGCGTGCTGGGGCGTCTGCTCTGCTCTCTGGTTGGATGGTTCTGGTTCTTGTCTGCTTTTGGCTTGGGGTGTTTTTGCGGCTGCTGAGCCTATCTGCTGCTCCAGTGCATTATGACTTTGTTCTGACTCCATACTGCAGCACCAATTAAGGCGCACAGTGCCGTTCGCGCTCGGGCGGCTGCATCTCACACACACACGCACGCACGCACGCACGCACGCACGCACGCACGCACGCACGCACGCACGCACACACACACACACACACACACACACACACACACACACACACACACACACACACACACACACACACACACACACACACGCACACACACACACACCTGTGTCTGCCTCACATCCTCCCCTAAATACCCTCCTGAAAATCTTTTTTTTTTTTGTCATCGATTTTCTTGGTTATGGATAATAGCGGCACTGATGTGACAAGAGGAGGTCGTGTGTCATAACTACTGTTCCCATTTTGTTTACTTTATTGATTTGTGGGGTTTTTTTGAGTGTGTGTCTTACCCGTGGTGATTGGCCCCCATGGTGAGTATTTGTTAAAAACATTGTAGGGTTGTGCCCCAGAGAGGTGGGTGGTGCGCCAAAAACAAGTGATCAGTGTTGGTAGTCGTCGGCGAAGGACTTACTCACGTCGGAGCGGCTGAAGGACGGAGGTATGGTGAACAGGGCGATAACTGTAACTCCACCTGCAGATGGCATGCAAAAGATCAGATCATTTCAATTGGATTTCTCTTCTGTTGCCTGCCAAATAGAGGACAGAGATAAAAAAAAAAAAACAACAACAAAAAAAACATGAACATAACAACTGTGACATCATTACTATATTCCACTTCATCACAAAATAATCACTATTATTGTTGTTGTCGTTGTTGTTACAATTATTATTCAACGCCGGACAGACACTTCAAAACTTAGGAAAACACTGAAGCATCCAACAAAAAGGCCATACAATAACAACTCATTTAACTTGAGTAATCCCCAACCTGGTTAAACGCCGTTTTTGTCCATTATAGGACCTGGAAGACTCGATTCCCCTCCAGTGCGTATGGCCTGTGTATAATCGAAGCCGACGGCTCCCTGTGCCGTTTTCATGTATTTTCGGCGGACAGCTCCCGGGGGAGAAATAAAGCGGGGGGGGGGGGGGGGGGCGGAAAACCCCGTTTACATGATTCTCGAGGGGACGCGACGAACGTGAGGAAGGAGCGAAGACGAGCGCCAGGCCCCGGGGTGCGGTGCCAGGGTTCAACGGCCCGCCTGGCCTTCCCCCTCGGTCGCACTCCCGGAGCGCCGGGCGTTCCGGGAGCTGTAGTCACGTTTCACAATGTCGGCTCGTTTCAACGTCCGTCGCCGCCGACGCGAGGCTCGTAACTCCCGCTCGACCCGTCGTATGTCCACGTAGGCGGGGCGATGGCGCGAAACCGCCGCTTAACTATGTTTGACGGTGCGTTTAGGAGGGACGTCGTCTCGCTCACGAACTACAAATCCCAGCCCCAGCGGGGGTTGTTGTTTTTTTTTTTTGCGCAGGCGCAGTCAGCGCCGATGCGGCGATAAGGCGATCGGGTGGAAAATGATTGGAAGGAGGCGCTGCTCCGGGGCTGGATTTCACGCTCCAAACAGCATGGATTCCGTCGCGTTTTTCACGCTGAGCGCGTTTCGTCGCGGCTGAGCTCTCCTCCCCGCCGCCGCGAGTCCAACTACGAATTCATACCCGGAGGGCAACGCGACTTTGCCGCCGAGAAACCAGCGTCCGAGCCGAGGCGAAGGCGACGTCGGCGACCGTCGTTAAGTCGCTTTGCTTTTTTTTTTTTTTTTTGGGTCCGTTTCGTAACCCGTTGTTCGCCCTCCCGACCCCGAAAATGCCCCGGGACAACAAGACCCCCCTCATCCAGAGGATAGCCCGGCAAGCCCACCACGCCTTCAAGGGCTTCGTCGCCTCCGCCATCGGGGGGGACGACGACGACTACACGACGGGGTTCGCCGAGCTGGTGAAGCTGGTGACCGCGGTCAGAGCGGCCGACCTGAAGATCGCGCGCCGGAAAGACAAGCCTGGCCCCGGGCCGGACGCCGCGGGCCCGCCGGTCACCTACATGCACATCTGCGAGACGGAGGCGTTCAGCATGGGGGTGTTCCTGCTGCGGCGCGGAGCCTCCATCCCGCTCCACGACCACCCGGGTATGAACGGGGTGCTGAAGGTGCTCTACGGCAAGGTGACCATCAGGTGCTTCGACCGGCTGGAGCACGACGGCGGCGACCTTCCGGAGTTTGACCCCCCGCTGCCGCCGGCGACCCCGAGCGGCTGCCCGCGGCGCTCCGTGCTCCGCGCAGTCGGCGAGTACTCGGAGACCAGCGGGCCGTGCCTCCTCACCCCGCAGCGGGATAATATCCATCAGATCGACGCGTTGGACGGGCCGGCGGCGTTCCTGGATATCCTCGCCCCGCCCTACGACCCGGAGGACGGCCGGGACTGTCACTATTACAAGGTCCTACGGAGAGCCGGGGCTGGGGGGACGGAGGGAGGCAAGCCCGCTGAGCTGCAGCATCAGGAGGAGGAGGTTCAGAAGGAGGCCGAGATGTGGCTCCTGGAGGTCCCACAACCCGAGGACTTCTTGTGCGGCGGGGAGCCGTATCCAGGCCCCGCTGTTTCTGTGTAAAAAAGCGCAGTCAAGTGTGGGACTTCGAATGGCAGGGAAACACTAAAAGACCTGGAAAGGTGTTAATTAAAACGCAGGAAACCCATTCCTCAAATTAGACAGTGTGATTGTTTGACTATCCAGAAACGTGATGCTCAGTGATGACATTTGGACTGTGGTGATCAGTCATGATCCATCATGTTTTGGGGTTGGGTCAGTGGCCTTATTATCAGCAACTAATTTCAATGTTCTACGTTGTATGTTGGACTGCAGCCTACATGGGTGCCTTAATGCCAAAGCCTGTAACTTAACTTACCCGTCGCCGGCCTTACTTGTGAATATTGACTTTACACGTGTAATGATTGTTCTGTTCATACAAGAGGCTTCTTCCAGAATGCACACGTCATGTATTGTCTTTCTGTTTAATTTATTCCGAAGACCAGGGCTTCCTACACTCGTCCAGAATGCCAATTTTTCAAGGGTTCAATTCCGATTGCATGCACCGACACATTTCACAAACTTTGTGTAGTCCCACTTTCAGTGTTTCCTCTCCTCTGGAGAAATGGAAAGAAAGCTCAGCTGCCTCAAATCACATAACCTCACCATGCTTCAGACTGAAGGTGTCTTAAACAAAACTCATTGGATTCACTTAAAAATGCCTCAATTTGGTAAACAGCTTAAAATACACACTGTACACTGTAAATATACACTTCATTTTATAGATTGACAAAAAAGTATAAGTTAGATAAATTGAGTCATTCTTTCCAACTTAATCCAATGACCATTTTCAGTGGAGGAGCAGTTTGATATGTTAAATTGGGAAGTGTGTAATTCTAGAAAAACAATTTGTATGGTACACTACGTTATTTGCTGTATTCTTTGTTGTTGAAGCGCAAAGATGCACCTAGTCGCTTTCATTCCTGTTTCCAAATGTACATGTACAAATTTTGAATGTACTATAGGACTACATTAGACTCTACACGGGCCTTTGTCTACATGTTCTCCTTAAATGGTTCTCTTTGATATATAAATATATATATATATATATTTAGTATACGGTGTATATATGGAGCAATAAACTAGATTAGTTATTCATACAAGACCTTGTGTGTGTCCGCCCTCTATTGCTGTATCACATTTTCAAGACACTACCATTTTTCCAGTTATAATCTACAATAGAGTGTGAGTACTAATCTGTCCAAGTTTTATATTGCTGTTTACAAAAAGATAAAAATGTCTCCCCACAAAATCCCAATGCCGGATCAATGTGGTCTCAACGCTAAGAATCAGCATAAAATATAAGTCTATGTAAAATGATGTAAGTCACAATATGCATTCTAAACCAATGACAACTATTTACATTTGATGACGATGGTTTCAAAAGACAAATTACACTATTTTTTTGCTCACCCTTTTAGGCTGCCTTAAGACCGAAATGTATTCCTCTTATAAATTGAATGATCACAAGAAAATGCGGCATGGTTTACTGTACTTCAAGAAGGACACAAAAGTGATCTTATCTGCGATTTGAAATGTGCAGCCCCCCCCCCCCCCTATAATTGTCTCACAAAAAGACAAAAATAGACATTGCTCACTCTGTTCATCTGATTTTCTGGTTTCATCGTAATGGAAATAAGTTTTTGAGGAACTAATGTTGGGATCTGACAACGCAATATTTTTTGTCTTTCACAATGGTCACCATGGCAGATTAGGCCATCATGGTGCCATAAATTCTTTCCGTGTCTTGGGTGGGAGACTGGCAACACTACAAGTATGACCCAGGCCAATCATCGTATGCTGCCTTTTAAGACCTTGTGCGGGTTAATAAGTCGTCGGAGAGGAGGGTCAAGAAATTGTCAGTCATGGCTCCAGAAGCGGCTATTTGTGATACTGTCGGTCTCAAGAAAGAAAAACGATTGTGGACCCGTTCCTGGGTGTCCACAACCGTCTAGCATCCAGACAAAACTATAAAAACAAGTAGTACGGGCTTCACCTCCAATCGTTTAATTTCCGCAGTTCTATATTCTGCTAGGCACAGACTTGGTTGTATATCTGAAAATTAACCAAATGCTACTGCAGCTGCAAAAGTATCCCAAGAAGCAGGGATGCTGTTGCTTCCGCTATTCCTCGCCAACATTCATCCTTTTTTTTTTTACTCTCTCATCGTACTCCCTCAAGGAAATGTCAAAAAGGCAGGGATATTGTGGTATTGTCACTGCTCAATGAACCTTTCCTCGGTTTCTTTGTTCCACCTGACGGCAGCAAAAGCAGCATCCCTATTTCTGTTGGCCATGTCTATATACTGTATGTGCACCACCACATCCTATTGGTCAACGTCAAGGAGCACATCAGAGGAGTAGGCAGGAAAATCCCCAAAATTGTAAAGTTGGCATGATCTATTAAGAAAGAAAATGGCGACTTTGCCCTCAACACTTAAAGCTTTTATGAAGTTCACTCTGACCGCCCCATCTGGAACAGTCTTTAGATCTGTAGCATTTTCTTTACAGCCAGTGCTGCTCTGTGTATACTGCAGTGGACAGATGCTAAGAGTGGAGCCACAGCTTTCACCCAGGCGATGACTCCACTGTGCTGGCCCAGCATCGCACGGGCCCTATCACCGCTCACTCCCACACATTTGGACCAATCGATCCCGTTTGAAACTATGAACGCGTTCAGAATGTCAAAATTGGCCTCAGCAGTTGAATGCGTCGGTAAAGATTTGCAAAACAGGAACTCTTATCCCTCCATTGTTTTCATACCTTACATGGGCAAGCAGATTTGACAGATTTGTGATGTCTATCGATTCATCCAGTTGGGAGGGCATAAAAATGACTCTCGTAGCACGTTATCAGCTGTTCTGACACATTCTCTGCCATCTCGTCAACCCTGTATGCGGCTTACCTAAGGCTTGGCTATGAGTCAGGCGACCCGATAGGACGCTTCCGCTGCCTTTGCGTTCTCCGTGCCCACACATGACATTTCGATGACTTTCTTCTTGCCCTGATACATCTTGAGTTTATTATCAAATAATGCAGGACAGTCCCGCCTGCCTGATGTCCTGCGGGGACTTCCTTTGTAGATTATTTACCAATGGCTTTATTATTTTTCATCGTGCCTGATGCTAGCCAACTATCCATTTTGATTATCACCTGAAGCTCAAAAATGTACAGGTGCACGTCGATCGTGGTTCCGGGCTTGGACGTAGTAGGCCCTACCATAAGATCCTATCCATCAGTGAAGATGCATTTTTTTAATGTTTTAAAGAAAAAATACCATGAATGATCTTTTTATTTTACATTTAAAAACGTTTTTGGAATTAATAATGTTGTACTTATTTTTTCAATAAAATCGATGTGTTTTGCCCATGATTTGGTGGCTCGCTTGCAATACCCTCCCGGCCCACCAGTGGGCCGAGGCCCATAGATTGGGAATCGCTGGTCTAGATATGTATACATATAAAACAAGCATAATAGGTGACCCAAAGAAGACTTAATGGTTTGAGAGAGTTTCAAACCTGTCCTATTCCATTGTGACCGATAAAGTGTGTTTGTGCGGGCCATCCTACATATTTTTTAGGTGTCCACCAAATGGAGCTTTTGCGGGTTAGGGTCCAGGGAGGAAGACATCTCATCACTGTCCACTAATCAATGGAGATTTGAATCAGCGACAGTTACTTCACTCAACCAATCAAAGTCTGCCAAGCATTTGTGCTGGTGGTACTGCTGGTTGATCTCGCTGGGTCACGAGCATTCAGATGCCATGTTCTTGCGCTCCCACCTCCACCCCATCTCCACCAGCATCAGGTCCCATCTCCACCAGTACCAGGTCCCATCTCTACGAGTATCTGCTTCCATCTCCACCAGTATCAGGTCTCATCTCCACCCGCATCAGGTCTCATCTCCACCAGCATCAGGTCCCATCTCCAACACTATCTCTCATCGAGAACTTCCAATTTTCCATCACCACCAGCGTCAGGACCCCATTGGGGGCAAGGTCGAAGTGCCAAGATTTGACTATTGTTTTTAAATGTTATTTTCATTGCATCTAGTCTCTCCTGGTTGAAAACATATAGCATATATGAAATCGGTGGGAATATGCATGTTTCCATTTTTTCAAGGATATTGCCTATCACAAGGCTCTGAAGACACTGTGGTCTCCCTCTTCCCGTCAGTCTGGTCAGTGGCTGTGGCACCCATTAAGTGTCATTACAGTCCATTACAGTGTGAAATGTATCGCATCAGTTAATCTGTCTCAGGCCTCCTTGCGGCGGCGTCAAAAGAAGAGGATGCATTGTGTTGTCAAGTTAATGCCATTTTTAACTGCCGGCCATGTAGGAATTAAGGATATTGTGTCTTGTACCGTCATAATTTAAATACGACACAAATAATGTGTGACAGTAAGGTGATGGATTGCAGTCGATGGAGTATTAATTACCATTTAATTCAACTCAGTATAAAAGTCAGTTTGTCGTTTAGCTATATCACACGTAGGAAGTCTTACGAATACGCAACAACCTGCTTTGCAAAGTTCTTCTTCTTCTTCTTCTTCTTCTTCTTCTTCTTCTTCTCTTTATAGGCCTACTTACCTCGAATAGAAAATCTCTGAGTAAATATCTCTTTGGGAAAGTGACGCATATAGGGATACGATGAGTACCTCCAGTGTCTTCCTGAAAACAAACGTATGACCTGCTGTCATCATATCGATTTTGGAAGGTTGAGATATGGAAATTATTTTCCCCTGAATTACAAGTTTCTCTTTTTTTACCACTCTCTCTCTCTCTCTCTCTCTCTCTCTCTCTTGGTTTCTATCATAAGAAAAGGACAAGTCGGTCATCACCGAAACGTCTGTATATAATGTCACGCAGATCTTTGAAGGAAAACTTTTTTTTTTTTAATGCACAAAAAAACAAATGTTACACGAGGGAAACTATATTGTAATATGTTCCGGGCTGTGAGAAAAGTAGAATATTTACAGTATTTGCTGCATTTATCTCTATATGTATTGTTTAACTCTCATTCAGATAAGCAACTTTTTTTTCTTACCGTTTTTCCAACACATTGTCGATTGACATTATTCATAATGAATTATACATCAATTGGAGTTCAACCCTCAACTACACAGCAGCATGTGTGTGTCGGTGTTCAATGAATAACTGACTAGGCAGGTGTTATAATCATCATCATATATTTAATGTCTTAAAACAATCACGAGACACACACGTCCAGATAGATATAAGTTCCAGTTATTTACATTTCACGACTTTTCAACAACTTTTGAGTTACCCACAACACGAGATGCGTACAAAAATATATATCCAACAATTTGTATATTAAAACAACAAATTTACAGTGTTGAAAGCGTCCTTGAGCAAGGCACAAAGAGAGAAAGGTGGAGGAGGGGTGAAGACATTGTCAATTCAATAATTTAAAAACATTCAACTTTATCAAACGTTATTGCGGTTAATTCACGTCGCACTTTTGGTGCGTTTTACGCACGTCGGTTATAGTGGAGTAGGCCTTATGTTTTTATTACAATCAATCATCAATTAAATCAAACACTAATAGTAAAAAAAAAAAAAACTTCCATACTTTGCAAAGTGCATCCATTAAGTCCCTCCACGCTTCAGAGAGAACACGGAGAGGTTTTTTTTTTTGTTTTGTTTTTTTAGCGCATGGAGCCCGAATTACAACGCGCTCGTCTCCAATGTAAAAAGGTTACTGAGTAGTTCTTATTTCGGGTGTTTCAACAGATCCCCGAGCTGCAGACGCCAGTGGAGGTGTTCGATGAAGATGAGGACGAGGATGACGACGAGGACACCGTTGAAGACTTCCTCTCCTTCTGCCTCAGGTGGATCTTGGTGTGCCGCTTCCTCTCGTCGCTCCTCGCGAACTTGCGGCCGCAGAAGTCGCACGCGAAGGGCTTCTCCCCGGTGTGCGTGCGGATGTGCGTGGTGAGGTGGTCGCTGCGGCTGAAGTTGCGCATGCAGATGCGGCACTGGAAGGGCTTGTGCCCGGTGTGGATGCGGATGTGCCGCGTCAGCTCGTCGGACCGGGAGAAGCGCCGGTCGCAGCGCTCCGCCGGGCACGGGTAGGGCCGCTCGTGGATGGGGGTCTTGCTGGGTCTGTTCGGGTACTTTCTGGGCCGCAGGATCGGCCTCAGGGGCAGGTTCTGTGGGCTGTAGGCTGAGGGGAGCCTGGGTGGTGCTCCCTCTGACCCGCTCACACCAGGACCCCCTAAAGTAAAGTTCCTGATGGTGTTCAGGGGGGTCAAAGGTGGCGGGACGCGGAAGGAGTCCAGTGGGCACGGACCGAAGGGTTTGCGCTCCGGGATCACCGTGGACTGGATGTCCCGCTGGCAGGCCGGCTGGAAGAACCCGGAGTAGTCCGGGATGATCGGGAAGAGCCCCGGCACGTCTGCGCTGCTGGGGTGGGGCTTGGGCGAGGAGTAGGATGGAGGGGCGTAAGAGGCGAGGTGGCAGGTGGAGGTGGATAGGAACGCCGAGGGGTCCTGATAGACCTCCCCGGCCCCGCAGCCCGCCGAAGAGGAGTAGGGAGGCGGGGGTGAGTACAGGTGGTGATGGTGGTGCTGGTGCAGGTGGTCCATCTCTGGCTGATTCTGCGCCGCCATGGTGCAGCTCAGAGCTCCGCTGGAGAAGTGATGGGGGGATCCAGAGGAAGCCGGGGAGGAAGAGGCCGAAGAGGAGGGCGGAGGAGGAGGAGGAGGGGGCTGCTGGGCCATGCCGAAGATCCCCGCTGAGACGATGTTGATGACCCCCTCCGGGCTCCAGTTGCTCGGGTACTGGGAGTCTATGGAGAACTTCCCCATGTAGGTGAAGGTCTGGTTGCGGTGGGAGGAGGGCTGCGAGAAGCCGCTGGAGTACGGGGAGAGGTCCAGGGAGCGCTTCTCCGCGCCCATGTCTCCGGGCATCAAGCCATCTGCAAAGGTAAGCCGGCGGATTATTATCAAGTCAGGTCTTTTTGGGTGGCTATCAGTGGACAAAAAAAAAAGCCATGCAGGACTAAAGAGGAAAAGTGAGGGTCCTCTGTTTATCATAGTTGAATAATTATATCAGCATAAACTTGCTTATATATATAGTTGTATAAAGTTATATTATACTTAGTTATATTACATGTAGATATAGTATAGGTATATACTATATAATATATATAAACAGTCTTTTTTTATATTTTTAACGCAATTCATTTTTCGGAGAATTTCCAATTTGATATTTTTTCCAATAAACTATGGAAGGTCAAACTTAAACAACAGATCACGTTCCACTGAGCCACAGATCCCGGTTTTAATCCTTAAAAACGACCCGACGCGTCCGTTCTCACCTGTTGCTCCGTTGATGTGGTCGTAGTGCGCTCCCACCCCCAGGTCGCCGCCGTTGGGGGGGAACACGGCGAGGGAGCTCGGCAGCACCATGTCGTCCACCGAGTAGACGGACTCTGCGATTGGATGCGCGAATCCCCCGAGACTCACCGGGACTTTCTCCAAAGTTTTCGCCGTCATGGTCAGCGCTGCTGCCCCGACACAACCGCAGACGTTCTCAAGGAGCAGACGCGGGTTTGTAACTGTCTCTAGCGGGGGGGGGGGGGGGGTCGCCTCACCACTGCCCGGTACTTTGTGGTTCTACCATTGGACCAGAGACGGCGCAGTGAGACTCGGGGTTTGGGTGGGATACGGACAGGCGGCCGGTGTCGGGAACGGGCGCACTGGCGCTGGTTTGTATATTATATGGGGAACCTTTTGAATGCGCCGTGACGTCATTGTCCAAATAAGGACTGGGAGGGTGACAGAAATAAGCGCTGCGAGCGCTCATTGGCTGACGATTACCCGTGACGCCATCAAAGGAATCACTTGTCAATGGAGAATCCGCTTCTTCAGAGAAAGTGAAACATGCAAACTGCGATCACGTATAGACTGTTTTCCACTCTAGATAGACAGACAGACAGACAGACAGAAAGTCAGACAGACAGATAGATAGATAGACAGATAGATAGACAGATAGATAGATAGATAGATAGATAGATAGGTAGATAGATAGATAGATAGATAGATAGATAGATAGATAGATAGATAGATAGATAGATAGATAGATAGATAGATAGATAGATAGATAGATAGATAGATAGATAGATAGATAGATAATCAGAAATACTTCACTAATCCCAGGGGGAAATTACTTAAAAATGAGGAACGCTTCACAAATTTGCGTGTCGTCCTTTGCGCAGGGGCCATGCTAATCTTTCTCTGTATCGTTCCAATTTTAGTACATGGGACAAAAATAGACAAAAAAAAAAAAAAAAAAAAAAAAAAAGAATCAGATAGAACGACGGAGGATAGATAGATAGATAGATAGATCGATCGATAGATACTTTATTCTTCATTGATCCTCGGAGGGAAGTGATCATACATCACAACAAACGGGGGGAACAATAGACAATTAGGTACTAAACAATAAAAATGGAACATTTTTTCAATATACAATAAACAACAAATATCTATATATGTGTGTGTGTGTGTATGTACCTATATGCATAAACATATATATGAATATACGTATATATATATATATATATATATATATATATATATATATATATATATATATATATATATATATCAATAAAGCCCTGTATGAAGTGTGAAGCTGTGCATTAGATCTGTTCAGTTTGATTCGTAAAGGTTTCTTCCTGATTCACACATCGAACCCAGAAGAGGAATTCCGGTTGATCTCTCCGCGCCATAAAAGGTTCCATCCGGTAAGATCAAACGAACGCCCTGCCTCCATATTTGGGGTCGGTTCCGGAACGCGCACGCGCGTCGTCGCTCGTCGGAAAACGAGCGACGACGCGCGCGCGCGCGCGCTCAATAAAGTGCCATGGAAACCGGAAAGTTTTTTTTTCACGCTGTTTTGAATAGAAGTTTCAGGGAAGACCCGACCGATCGAACTGACTTATTTACACGTGTCAGGCGGGAAACGATCAAAAATAAATGAAAGTAAAATAAAATAACAAATAAAATAAAAATTAAAAAAAAAGTTGACGTTCATGGGAATTCAAGTCCGCGGGGGGAAGCAGAGGCAGCGTCGTCCGGTCGTCGGTGTCGTTCTTGATGGTGCCTGACGAACGTCATGAGGATGTTCCCGAGAAGGATGATTATTAGAATGAGTACCATTGACACACTTTTCAAAATGCACAGGCGGCCTTGCCTCTTCTTGGGGAACCAGAAGGCTTTTGTCAAGGTTAAGGGGTCGCTACACCCAACCACGGAGTTTATATTTTTGTTGCTAACAAATTGGAAAGTAAATAAATAAGTAAAACTTGAAAGTAATAATTCGATTTTTTTTTCCCCAATTATTATTATCATCAACAACAACAACAACAACAATAACAATAAAAATAAAAATAAAGAAAAAAATAAATAATAATAACAATAATAATCATAATAATAATAATAATAACAATAACAACAACAACAATAATAATAATAATAATAATAATAATAATAATAATAATGGCAGACATGGCATCAGACGTGTAGCCTTGGCATCAGAATGAATCGTCCCTCAGCGTTGCCCTCCAGTGGCCTTCTTTGGTACTTTACAGAGAAAATGTGACACACACACACACACACACACACACACACACACACACACACACACACACACACACACACACACACACACACACACACCACAAGTAGGGTGGTTTATTGGATCTGGTAAAATCCCCTGGTGGGTTGAGAAAGTTGCAATCGGTAAACCAAAATAGAGGGGTTGTGTGTGTTTGGGTGGAATATTGTTTCCAGTGTGTTTGTGTCAAACAACCACCACTGTCGTCTTGCAATAATCTAAATATAAACGGATGACTCAGATTTGGATGTCACATGCAGATGAATCAAAACTCACGTCTCAGAAAGGCCCATACTTAAAGCGGTAATCTGTACGATTATTTCGAGTTGACACTTTTCCAGGCGCTTCTTAAGGAGCAACAATTCAATGTATCTTCTCTGTACGTGGTTTCCATTGTTGGTGGCGGAGTCCGCCATGCGCCAGAAATGAAAGCCGGCCACAGTAAATGTCATGAAGCAGTGTAGTTAGTTGTGGTCGGTCTGTCGATATAAACGAACGTTCCCAAAAAAAGAAAATTCAAATTTTTACCAACACACACAAAGCCCACGCACACTACACTCTGACACAAACAGCGTACCGCTCGCATATGAAGATCAAGCTCGGCCAAATAGTACAATCCTGCCTACACACGCACACACGCACACATACACACACACACGCACGCACGCACGCACACACACACACACAAACGCACACACACACACACACACACACACACACTCGTTTGCCACATAAATCAGTGCTCTAGTCAATAACCTTTGTTAATAATGACTATTAATTTAGCACTTTCATGGTGTGTGCGAGCCTGTGTGTGTGTGTGTGTGTGTGTGTGTGTGTGTGTGTGTGTTTGCATTAACAAATGTGTGTGTTCATATTCTCCGCTGTCATTGTATCCAATGGGGACACGGCCATAAATTGATCCGCTTCGTTTCGTTAGCGGTGTCAAATTTGGACGAAAGGGTTGATTCCTGTGGGTCAGTTCAGAGCTGGCGTCAAGCCAGAACATGATTGCACTGATTAAATAAATAGCTATGTGAATGACTGAATAATAACATTTAAAAAATTGAATAAAATAAACAATATAAATATATACAGACCTAATCCTATCACAATTGGGGAAAAAAAGGTGTTTATGAGGTGCTCATACATGTATCCATCACTTATGTATATATACTGTATATCACTTATATATACTTATCCGATATGCCTTGTTAATGTTCCATATCAATTCTCAGGACATTATCTGTTACCTGAGCAGTTCCTCGAATTTGATGGAGACTTACAAGATATGATCCTCCGAGCAGCATCTGAAAAGAGTTTGTGTTTTTGACGTAATCGTCGCGTGGAGACGTCTTTCGGAACTTCTTTCGGATACTTTAAGGCCCCGGTGATTTTCGTGCATTCGACAACTCTGGCTCGACGCTCATTTTAAAGAGATGACACAGTTCTCCTCCGGCCTTGAGAGCGTTAGTTACACATGGAATCACGTTTTAAACCACCCGGGCTGGAGCTTACTTTTATAGCCCACGGGCACGGCTTTACCATGTGGGAGCGCAGCCCACTGTGTGTGTGTGTGTATGTGTGTGTATGTGTGTGTGTGTGTGTGTGTGTGTGTGTGTGTGTGTGAGAGAGAGAGAGCGAGAGAGGCAGTCCATAGCCCATCCACAAGACTTAGATCCCTGGGTAAAATACATAGAAAGATATTAAACATTCCTAATGAGTGATCGACTCATGCTGGTGTGTGTAACAGTATACACTTGTTTGTGTGTTCTTGTGGGTTCTTCAGTGTGATGCCATTTATAAATGAGAGTATTGCTTCTAAATAAGGGGGTATAGAGTATTTTATAGTGAGAGATCTGTATGTATATAAGCACCATGCACATGTTCTGTTCTTCACGAATTAGGGTTTTATGATCATATTCCGTCTCAGTTAATCACGGACGCCATTTTAAATGTTCCTCAAGGCTCTGGCAGGAGAACATTTCAGAAGTTTGCGTTGGAAAATTCAACCAAATTGGAAACCAAAGGGACAAAAATAAACAGAATATAGATTATAATCTCACCCTGCTATGTGGCTGGTCAAACAATTTTGAATAAATATCAGAGTAATTAAAAAAAAAAAAAAAAAAAAAAAGGATGTTCACAGTATATTCATACATTTGTATGGCCCGTGATTTTCTTGTACTTTATTGGTGTCAGTGTCCTGCTCAGAGGCACTTCAGCGGCCCCCCCGGGGGGTCGCTAACCACTCAGCTTTCCACTTAAATCCATAATTCTTTCTTTTTCTTCCTTTTTTTGGGGGGGGGGGTGAGCTTTCTTCCCACCATGACTGTCCGCTTTGTTGCCCCGCAGCGCCCGGTGGCCGACATGAAAGACCGGAGGAAAGTCTCTGATAGTGCTCCAAGAGTCCAGGAACAGAAGGGAGAGGAGGGAGGGAGGGAGGGAGGGAGGGAGGGAGGGAGAGAGAGAGAGAGAGAGAGAGAGAGGGGTGGGGGGGGGGGGATGAAGAAAGAAAGTTCCTGAGAGGTGAAAAGAGGATGTCTGATTGGTCGGAGGGGGGAGGAAAACCTCGCCCTTTAATGTTCTTTGATAACACTCTCCGTGTGACGTCGTAAAACCACTGGTGCGCCGCAGGAAGACGCGTTCATGTGAAAAAAACAAAAACAAAAAGAACAATTTGGGCGTTTGATTTCGGCAATCGGAGGCAGCGATCACTATCATGAGTACAGATGTAGGAGTTGAGGCAGATTTTTGGTCACAGACGCAGCTGCGTCCAACTCATTTTAAGGGCAGCTTTTGTCAACTCGTATAACTACAAAGTGTGAGTACAAAATGGCCATGGCTTCGGCTGCACTGATAGATATACAGTAGCTGTAGGTGATCACTGAAGGTGAATACTTTAATGAAAGGAAAAAAAAAATCCCCCCCACGTGCCGGTTTGCAACCCTCGGACGGGCCAAATCCGGCCCGCAGGCCTTATGTTTTGACACCCCTGACAAACTGTCAGCATATCAGCATTCGTCCATCCGCAGCTTTTATTTTGATCCACCACGGACATTCTCCTTCCCCTGAGGACTTGTGGTTTTTTTTTGTTTGTTTTTTTTGTTTGTTTTTTCTCTCACCCTCGAACGAATCAATTCAAATTTTAATGTGTAACGTCGACTCCGCTCATGAATCACCAGAAGAATGGATGGGGTTTTTTTTTTTTTGTCGTCGCTGTTTGGTTGAGTTGACCGCAGCGCACACACACAAGATTCAAGATGTATTTTAGTTATTTCTCATTGTTACATCTCATTTTCCAGGTAAGAGAGTAATATTCTTGGGTTTCCGCTTCTCGACATGCAGCAACAGCAGCAATGGTGCAAAATAAATAGAATACAATCACAATATAAGTTATAGGTATGGTGCATATAAGGTGCTGTGTGCGTGTAGGTCCTGCCTTAATAAATGTGCATGTGTGTATGTAGTTGTTTGGGTGTTTGCGTGCGGTTCCAATGATTCATTCTTCATATATATATATTTTTTTGGGGGTGGGGCTTCACCCCACAGAAATCCCACATCCCCAGGTCGTCTGAATCCATATTTCAATGTGTAACACAATCAATGTCCCGGTGGACTTTCCTCACAAGGCTTCCGATGAACGATGAGGTACGCCGCTGTGATGTCCTCTCGCCACACCTCCAACCTTCCATCCCGTCCCCCCCTCCGCCCGGACCTGTCGTCCTTCAATCCGTCACTTCCGTCACCTCCACCGCCGCGTCGTCACTTTTCAAAGAGATGACGCGAGGGCAGCGGCGGCTTGAAAGTTTAACCTCCGCTCTGACATTTCCTTCTACTTTCACTCGTTGCATGGATCTTGGCTGAAGGAAGGACGGTTTCTCTTGCCGGTAACGATTTTGTGGGGGAATAAATGGAGAGGGAGAGGGAGAGAGAGAGAGAGAGAGAGAGAGAGACGTCACACCCATTGGCGCGCATGCACGCGTGCACATTAATGTGACAGAGAGGTGAACAAAGCAGCTCACACCACGCTGACAGCCCGGTGTTAATGGGCAAAGCCTTTAAATGTTCTCACAGCGCCTGAATACACATAATAATGAGACACAGGCGCCCACACACACACACACACACACACACACACACCGATCCACACACACACACACACACACACACACACACACACACACACACACACACACACACACACACACACCGTGAGTCTGCTTGTCGATGTTTACATATGTACATAAATGGTAGCACACATGATGGAATGATGGCATGGAGATGTACAGCTGTAAGAAACACCAACACGCATCCACACACACACACACACACACACACACACACACACACACACACACACACACACGCGCGCGCACTGTGTGTCACACCATAATGACACCCCTGACTAATGAAGTCGTCCTCCGTTTTACAAGCCGTATTAATTATGTCCCGTGTCACCTGCCGTAGATCACCGGTTGTCTCGGCCAGATCGAGGAGATTTCGGCTGACAGCGAGATAACAGTCGGTTAACGGGCTAATTGTCCCTGCCTTTAAAGTTTATAGACCACAGAAAAAGATAGAGCACAGATTAACAAGCCTGTGGTTTGAGCTTGTCCACAGAGGATGGATCTAGACTTTTTTTTTTTTTTTTTTCCCGTTTTTTTCTTTTTTACTTCGTTCTGCACTCACATAGAATAAAAAGTAATGCCAAAAAGTTCTGCAACTGCAATATTCACCTCTGAAGTAAAGTACTTTTACTCCTGCAAATGTGAATTGTGACTTGACTGTTATTCGGTCGTGGTTTATTACTGTACTCGTTTTTTTGGGTGGATTAGCTTTTTCTCGTAATTATAGTTTATAGTACTTGTGTTGCTGCATCTCTTAAATAACTCTTAAAGGCGTTATTCTCCTACTTTCACAGGAGCTAGGCTAGCTGATCCCCTCTGCGGCCATGCATTGAGCTAACACCGTTAGCATTTCAGAACTGGAGTGTATTCCTCTAAACCCGTGGGAAGAGAAAGCAACAGGTATTTCTGGAGGACATTATCACGACAAGAAGGACCAATCCCGCTGCTGCAATTGATATTTGAACCCAAATATACTAAATAACGGGAACACGCAGCAGCATTTGCATCGATCAGTGCATGGATTTGTGCAGGGAATATCCAATTTCACTGGTGACGGTGGCACAAGCGTTGGTTTCGGGGGATTGTGGCGGTTTCCTCTCAACTCTAAGTTTGGCGACTGGTAATTGAATTTGAGTCATTCAAAAACCACCGCACTCTATTTCCTGAATCGGACCGTAGTCATTTTGGGATCAGGGTGACTCGAAGGTCAAGCTTCGTACTCGAGGCCGCGTCGTCCAGTAACGGTCACAAGACCATGAAAAGCATTCTTCGTCGCTCGCAAAAACAAGAAGCATCACACGATTAACCTTCTATACAGTAGGTCATTCATAGCACAGATTGTCCCGACTACAGTGGAGCCGTTTAGTCCCCCAAAACGGAAAGAAAGAAAAAAAAAAAAAAAAAAAAAAGATGAAAAACGACAATTGTGCCACCGTCCAAACCTGTGTAACAATGGTTGTGCGGCCGCGACAAAAGCGCCAAAGTTTTCCCGAGGAACACTGAGAGCGTTTCTCCACGGAGTCGCTGCTAATAAGCCTCATCTCAAATGTTTGGCATTTTTGTTTCTCGGAATTGTTTCTCTTCTCTCCGCCGCCCACACGAACTCCGATGAGGAAACGTGTTCTGCCACTGGGCGGGGGGTGCGGGTGGGGGTGGAGGTGGGGTGGGGCGCGCACGGGCGGGGGGGGGGGTATTTGGGTTCTTCAGATAACCCCCCCCCCCCCCACCCGCCCACGCTCGCAAAAATGTTTGCACACTGTGCCGGGGTGGCAGGGAGGGCCCTTTGCTGCGTGAATGCCCCACTGGGCGGGGACGGGGATGGGTGGGGTTAGGACGGGTGTGTTGAGGAGATGCTGGTGTGTTTTTGTTTCTGTTGGGGGGAGGGGGGTTCTGATGAGGCCTTTGGGGAGCGAGAGCCGAATGCACGCAGCGCCCACGCGCCCACGGACTCCCGATTGCCGCGCTTTCATTCGGAGCTCGGCGCAAAGTCAGCCGGGGCCAAGCACTGCAGGGGCCTCCGGGAAGAGGAGAGGGAGGGCGGTGCCACAGCTTTCGCTTCCACATAATGAGATCAATGGAACAATCTGCCGGCGCTCTCACTTTTGGCCGCGTTGCGTAATTCCTGTGTGTTTTGCCGTTGCGGCGGCGTAGCTTTTTCAATATCGCTTCGCGGATTTTATTTTTTATTTTTATTTTCAGCTCTTATTAAGAAAATGAATCCCAAACACAGGCTTTGGCCCTCACCGCATCGATGCCGCCTGTTATTTCGCTTCTTCAATTTTTTTTTCCTTTCTCTTTTTAAGGTTCCTGTGGGCGCTGAAGTTAACTGAACTGAACTAGAATTTAAGCACAGGCACAAAAAGTATTTCATTTTTACTTGGAGAGGATTTAAGGATAGAATTTGTGCCTTTTTCCTTAAGGTAAAAAGTGGTGAAAAGAAATGCAGCTGCTTTGTTTTCTTGTGTGGGTTTATTATTGGGCTGATTTCTTTGCACCTATAACCCTGAAATAATCGTTTAAAGCTGGATAATAACATGTATTACATCTCACTGTTAATATCAGTCAAAATCAGAAGAAGACCGTTCATTTATCAATTCTTCAGAAAAACTAGGCCTGTCACCCCAGGAATTCTGATACAAACGAAGGAAAATATCAAAAAAGAAAAAGGAAATAAGGAATGACACCTCTACCTTACAAAAAAAAAAACAGAAACGGGAAACTAGAAACAGGAGCATTTTGGAGGGCGGTGGGTGAAAAAAAAAAAAAAAAAAAAAAAGAGGAATGACGGCGTTTAAGGCTTTATCTTCTTTTGTCTCGCTCTCTCTCTCTCTCTTTCACTTTCTCCCTCACTTTTCCCTCCTCTCCTCCTCTCTCGGAAGCGGGACGAGAGACAAAGCTGCTCTAAGCCAACCTGTCACTGTCCACCCACATCCCAAGATCCAACCCCCCCCCCCCCCCCCCCCATCACCCTGAGACCCCCCTCCACCCCACACACACACACACACACACACACACACACACACACACACACACACACACACACACACACACACTGCCCCGCACAAAACAAAACAAGGCTCCGGGGTTTTTTGACGAGGAGACCATGTGGGAGATGGGCTGCCGCGTTGGGCCGGGCCAAATTTCTTTCTTTCTTTTTTTCCTTGGCGTGGGAGGATTTGTGTTTTTTTGGGGGGTTTTTTAGGGGGGGTGAAATGTGGTGTAGGTGGTTCCTTTCTCTCTATTGACGCTGACCATCAAAGCTCGCCGTGATCTGGTGGAGGGGGAGGTGGGGGGGTGGAGGGGGGGGGGGGGGGGGTGGAGGGAGATGGTGTGCGTGACAGGAAAAGGTAGAATTACCGACCGGCGCTTCCCTCCTTTTTTTTTTTTGGGGGGGGGGGGGGGGATTATCGTGACGTGGCCGGTGTCCTGTCAGAATTATTGAGCTATTATTTTATTTGGAATAAACATAAGCGACTATCTGATTAGCGCCCGGCAAACAAAGCAGTTATTCTGGGAGAGAATGATGGACGTGGGGCTTTGTGTTTCGGTCCAACGCTAACCTGATTAATTTTGCGGCTATTCGGCGCGAAGCCGATATTTTTTCGCGCGCGGGACGCACGCTCCTCGACGCAACAATGCAGATTACAAACACAAATAACAATTGGCGATTTTTGCCACGCGATTTTGAGAGACTGCGAACACGAGAGCAAGTTTGTAAGGTTATTTGTGTTTTTGTGTGCGCCGAAAATGTTATTATTTGTCTGTTTAAAGCAAAACTCCACAACGGCCAATAAAGTCTGTGATAAATAACTTTGTACCCACACAGGAAATGATCTGGAAACAAAGAAATAAAAAAAGAATGCAGCTTTTCTGCTCACTAAAACCTGCCATCTAAAATGGAAGAGCCTCTTACTTTTCCCAAACACAAAACTATCCCCCCTCCCCGCCCCGCTTTTTAAAAGTACTGCCAATACACACCGCCTGGGATGATTCTGACTAAAAGCCTAAAATCCCCAAATCCATGAAGTTATTAAAGCACAGAGAGAGAAAACAGAGACATTCACTTCTAAAGGAGTTGAACGCAAAAAGCTAAAAGCACAAACATAGAACTCCGGAAAAGGTGGGGGGGGGGGGCGGCGAGCAAATGTATCAGAGACTGCAATATTAATATACTATGATGAAATAGTTCTTCAAAAATAGGGAAGTAAGACGTACAAACAAAACAAACATTTTATCTCTTTTTCGGTCCTGCAGATCAGCTCTTTCGGGCGCAAGGAGCAAGAAGTTGCGCCGCTTCCTACTGGCAACCTGCTGCAGCCACCGTTACGCTCTGGATGTACTGTGCCAATCGCAAAATAAAGACCTTTTGAATAAAATGCGATATTACTGTTGTTCAAAACGTGTCTACTGTACTACAATAGACGTTTGAGGTTTTTTTTTTTTTAAAGGCTTAAACCTTTGCCCCATTGGACCGGACACTGGCTGCAGCAGAGTGGGTTCTCAGCAGTAAAGAGTTCAGCGGGGTTGTGCTGTGAACAGTTCTAAATGACCGAAACCGACCTTCTAATAAGGCCTGGGTTGAAGTGAAATTTTCTAGATTTAAAATTGAGAAGCCCAGGGGAAAACCTTAAATTGAGAAGAGGAAGTCTCATTTTTTTTTTTTTTCAATGCACGTCTTTGGCATCAAAGCTCACAACACCAGCAGTGTCAGACATTAGATACTTCCGTTTTTACTTTAGGTTGCCTTTCCTCGAGTTGTGACTTCCAACCTTGGCTATTACTTTTATGACGACGACCTCGGCCCTCTGCCTTTATTCCCACTCCGCTGCCCGTTGGAATTTTCTTCCACCGGTTTGGCTCCTTCGGCAGACAAAGCCTCGCTCCCCCTTGTTTGGCCTCGCTCCATCTCCAAGGGAGTGGAGGATGCTTCTGCCCACCTCTTCTCATCCGACCCCCGGGCGTGAAAAAGGGATCAGCCGAGGCAGCAGGGAAAGTGTGTGTGTCTGTGTGTGTGTGTGTGTGTGTCTCGGGGAGGGGGTTTGCTAGAAACAATACCGGCGGGGAGCGACACAGACACAGAGTGAAGGATCCTACTCTCTCAAAGTTCACACTATCGCTTTGACATTGAATTTGTCACGGAAGTTGTCGCTTTTCACACAAAAGTGTGCGTGTGTGTGTGTGTGCGTGCGTGCGCGCGCGTGTGTGTGTGTGTGTGTGTGACACACGCCGTCCACGCTCCCACTTGCGGTATGCGTCGGGTGGGCGTCATGGCATGACAGGCGTCTTAAGGAGTGTCCGCCGCTTCCCTCCGCCTTTTCATCGCTGGGTCATTTTCTGTCCATCACAATCAAATTTGTTTTGTCAAAAAAAATGTTTTGTAAGAATGTTTTTCTGAATTCTTTATAGATGCTATGCATTTGGGAAAAAACTCCACTCCAGACCAACAACAATGTATCTTCTACAAGAAAAAATCCTTTAATATTAGTATGAGAATTCTTCGCTTTATCATGTTGTTTTATCCGAAAGAAAGTCAGTTTGTGATGTAACTATATAAATAACATAATAAAACCCTTCTCCTCCACATTGCTCTAAAAAAAAACGACAGTTTCTACAAAACTATCTATAAGGCAAACCTCTCGTAAAATCACCAGATGAACCTAGTATAGATAGAAGTGAGAATAATGGAAATAAATCTTGCACAAGATAAAAGTGGTAATCCGTAAAATTATTTTGTTAAAAAAATCACATATTTAACAGCCATTCACTGTGTTTGCATTATGCATGTGCTCCTCTATATGTTGTTTCCATTGTTGGTGGTGGGGTCCGCCTTTCTCGGTGAGAATGCAAAGAGAAATAAAATATCCCCGCCAGGAAACAAACACCTGACCGTCTTAATGTTAAGACAAGGGTAAACCCAGCAAGGGGTAACACCCCAAAAAAACTTTGGGAAATTGATAAGGTCGGGCTTCCAGGCTGTTCCACTGAATGGCTGGAGACACATTTTTTAACAACCCTTGTCCTAAATTTTGAACCGACGTCTCTCTCTTGTGATTTTCTCTGCATCAGATGAACCAGACCACACGTCGCCGTGCCAGGGATTCACCCGGTCGGGACTAATCGCGTCGCAGTCGCTAAAACGATCCCCCTGCATCGGTAATTAGGCCGCGCCCGCGTATGAGCGGCATCATTGACCTTTGACCCCGCGGCAAAGCATCGCAAGGCTCTAACGATAATCTCCTGAAGTGATCATCAAAAACCATCTAAAAGATCCCTCTCCCAGCGTCGGGGTCAGAGTCGTTGGTTTGAGGCGTGGAGGGTGAGAGTGTGGTGGACTGACCGGCGGAGACGGAAAGAGACGACCGGATCCACTGCAGAAAAAAGGAGGAAGAGGAAGCGAAGCTCAGTCGGAAAAGAGATGTTTAAAATTCACATATTCAACACCAAGCTCTGTGGTATTGATTATCTTATCTTATTGTCACTCAGGCGTTTCAAACGCTTGATCTCAGAGATTATTTGTTTTGAATGTAAGTGCTTTTTTTTTTTTATTATTATAACAGCTGCTACATTTATTTTCTTTTTATTTATTTTATTGTATTTAACTTTTATATTTATTTATTAGTCATATTTACTTTTGTATTTATAAGATATTTTATAGATTTATTTATATTTGAAAAAAAAATTGGTATATTTTATTCGTCCTATTTTAAAGGCATATATTTTTATAATTTCATTGCATTTTAATTTCTGTTGTAACTTAACACCATTGTAAATGAGGATTCTTCGTCAATGGTTTCCACAGGTGATATACGGTATGGTTTTATCGATTGATTGATTATTGTTTAATCGTTTTAATCATGACCTATAATGCAATAGCACAAAAAAAAACAAAAAAAAACAAAACATT
>NC_137207.1:12530884-12596911 GCF_960531495.2 Zeus faber
GATCATTCCATTTCCTAATCCCAACCATATTTTATTGCTTTTAAATAAAATAAACTTTTTTTTAGGGGAATTTGGGAATTTATTGTCATTACTATAAAATTTACCTCATGGTCCAAATGATCCAGGTCTAATAAAATGCCATTCTAAGGCCCCGATCCTTGCGCCGTCCACAGTACTACCTATATACAGTAGACCAGCGGCTAATACTTCCCTGCCGCGGCCCTCTCCGGCTCCCAGTCGCTTCCTCCTCAGCAGAAACTCTCTCAGCAATTATCGCTGACGTCTTGTCGCTGGCGTCTTGTCCTGTCGTGCCGAAACAAAGCCCCCTCCTGCCGACGCCGGGGGGTTGGGGGGGCTCTGTGTGTCTGCGATAAGGCTGTGACAGCTCTCACCCTGAGTCTGTCGCGGTTACGCTGGACACTCCTGTCCCAAAAAAAACACCATCACTATCTTCCCTTTTTTTTGTGATCAGGGCAATTTCAGATTTAGTGAGTGTGATAAGCTCCATGTAAAGAATTGATGGTACCAGGAACCCTTCGCGAGATGCCCCCTCTCAAGCGGCACAAGGTCAAAATTTCCAAACTTTCCAACCATTTTGGTTCTATTGATCAATCCAAATATTACTTTGAGATCGAGGGAAAGGCTGCGAGTTCAGATTGAAGTTGGACTTGTTTTCTGCGATTAAAAAAAAAAAACATGCAAAAGGAACTTGGTTCAACTTCCTCTCTGACTCTGCAGGGCCCGACGCTCCAAGGTGCTTGTGAGGCTCGGCTTAACTTTTGTTCCGCTCGACCGCCTCGCGTTTCCCATCCGTCGGTGTTCCTCCCGGGCGGCGCTTCCTCTCTCCCGGCAGCTGACCGAGTTCCTGCTCCGGTGGAAAAACGCCACGCGTGGTCATTATGGGTGACGGGTCGTCGCTCCTGTCTTGTTGCGTCCGGGCGAGACAAAGACGCCCGGAGATGGATGGACAGGCCCCCGTGGGTCTGTGACGAGCCGAAGACGATCTTATCCTGCCCATTGATGAACAGCACGCATGCGGGGATGATTTTCCCTTTTTTTTTTTTTTTTTTCATATCGCCGTCCCTTACTCAGCCCTTCTGAGAAAAAAAAAAACTTGTTGTGGTTTGGGCTGACCTGCATTGAATTCCTACTGAATCTTGGAACACTGGTATACCTTCATTGTTTTGCTTAAATAACATGTTTTAGACAGCCCCAAGCCTACAATTCAAATGGCTTTGATAGATAGATAGATAGATAGATAGATAGATAGATAGATAGATAGATAGATAGATAGATAGATAGATAGATAGATAGATAGATAGATAGATAGATAGATAGATAGACAGACAGAGAGAAAGACAGACAGACAGACAGACAGACAGACAGACAGACAGACAGATAGATAGATAGATAGATAGATAGATAGATAGATAGATAGATAGATAGATAGATAGATAGATA
Source organism: Zeus faber (assembly GCF_960531495.2). Classification (NCBI taxonomy): domain Eukaryota; kingdom Metazoa; phylum Chordata; class Actinopteri; order Zeiformes; family Zeidae; genus Zeus; species Zeus faber. The sequence continues at coordinate 12,532,346 of NC_137207.1, forward strand.
GATAGATAGATAGATAGATAGATAGATAGATAGATAGATAGATCAGCAGCCACACTGACTCAGATCATTGGCAGTGGGGGGCGGTGGGTCCTGCTGTGTAACAAGCTGGATACAGGCATGGATAAGAGCTACTGGCTGTCAGGGGGGAGACAGATGAGCGGAGGGGCTAGGCCTTTAGTCCTTCCAGAAGTATTGCCTCAGGAGGGAGGGAGGAATATGGAGGAAGAAGGAGGCGGGGGTGGAGTGATCAGGAACAGAGTAGGAAACAGCGAGTGGGGTTTTGTGTGGTCGAAACGTTCAGCACCCTGCACCAAATCCACACCAGCACACTCTCATGTTTTGAGGAAACCACCGAGAGTGGTTGGAGTTAGTGTTAGTGTGTGTGTGTGTGTGTGTGTGTGTGGGAGGGGGGTATGAGGATGAGCGGGTAGGGGAGGAGACTCTGTTCCCCCTGGTGAAACCACCAGCGTGAGTTCCTGTCTCTGGTTGAACATTAACTGGTATTCCACCAGTGGGGCCTTGGCTTGGCTTGGCCTGTGTAGACTCCAATGAAGGTCAATGGAAGCCAGCAAAGCACCAAGCCCCGCCCCCACCCCACCCCACCCGCCCGACACTTCCCATCCTGAGGCCCTGCCGGGCGGGACAAGTGACGGCAGGAAGCGTCCGGGAAGCCAGACCCAGAATGGGCGCCATCAGCGTCCAAACACTCAGAGAGAAAGGGCCTGTCGAAAAGCGTCCTCTCGTCTTTGTTTCTCCGGACGGGACACGGCGGTCGCCACAACGCGTCAGCCATAATGGCCACGCGTGTAGTTTTTTTTTTTTTTTGTGATTGTTTTACAGTAGCAGGAACTCAGTCGGCTTCCAGGAAGAAACAGGATGTATGGAGGTGGGATGATTCTCAACCTCAAATTTGTTGTCTTGCGTGTGTGTAGTATTCTGCCATCTTGGCCAGGTCTCTCTGAAAAAAAATGTTGAATACATAAGAAATAGCAATAAATATAGAATTTACCAGATTCATCTACCAACAATGAAAAGAGACGCATCACCGAAAAATTCACTGTCGTCATTACTTGGTTTTCAAGGCACTTCTTAAAAAAATACAGCTATTGTTACCACAGGAGAAAAATAAAAACCTTATAGTCTGTGGAGTCTGGTCGCGGGCACGCAGAAGGCCGTCCATCTCCGGGTCCTTTTGTTTCCCCGGGAGGGACGAGACAGGAGCGACAACGCATCAGCCATAATGGCCGTGTCTGTAGTTTTCCCTTCTGCGCTGAGGACTTCGGTGGCGGGGGTGCGGGGGCTCGGGGAGGAAGCTCGTCGGAGGAAAGGGAACTAAATGAAAAAGTCATACGCGTTACCGGGAAACAAAAGGGCTGCCGAGCCGGCGAGAGGAGCTTGGCCTGAGAGCGTCATCATTTCGGAACCCTGACATCGACAAGACGGCAGTAGAGCATATGGGACTATTGGTCCACATGATCAGAAAGGAGCAAGGATAAGGCCTTTTCACACCAAGTCATGAAAAAAACAAACATGTCATTTTGTTGAAATGAACTCATGGGTTGTCACAGTAATTGAGTGGTCAATACTATAAGTGACTTTCGGGTAAACGTCCAACGAGCTCATCATTTTGATGTCCGAACGTTGCTTTTCAAACATTGAGAGACGATCAATTGCAGCGGTCCCCTCCAAGTCCCCAACGGACCTCCAAAAACAGCCAACGAACCGATCGCCGTGCATTGTGGTATCTTCAGTTTTTGGCTGAGCCTGCGGTATTTACGAATCGAGGATGCGCCCAGTGCCGCCGCCTTTCCACTTCGCCCCTTCCCCCTACCCCAACACCAATGAGCAGATCACTTAATCTGATCGTTCGTTTACGTCTGTAGTCCCCTGACGGATTTGGCAGCATCGATCAAACATTCTTATGTCGGCCCACGTCGGATAGATAAAGGCCTCCGAATTTATCCTTTCAGAGGACAGGGTCATTGATCGGTGATAAGTTATGAACAGAAGGTATTGACCCGTCCAGGACTGCGGCTGCAGCCCTCAGACCGTGAAGGAGAACTCAGCCCTGACTGTGAATATCTAATGGAGAATTCTCTTTTTTTTTTTTTTTTTTTTTTTTTTCCACGGTTCTTCAACCAATTAAGAAATCTATTAAAAGCTTAGTTGCCACAAAAGGTATCCCAAAGCAGAACCTGGAATTTGTGGATTATAGAATCAGGGTCTCGTAGCAGTGAGTTATAAGCAGTAGGTATTGATCTGGTCGGCATCGTGACAGAAGAACAGCCGAACCCGCTATTGAACTGAACACACAGCTGAGCTATGAAACGTGGCGAATGAGCCAGTCAGAGGCGACGATCAAGTAGATATTCAATGCACTCCCTGTGTTTATACAACATTATAATGCATGCTTTAAAACCAGCGGTTCTCAACTGGTGAGTCCAACGCAAAACTGGGTCGCGGATCCATTTCGAGTGGATCGGGGATCAACGCATTTCCTCTTTTTTTTTTACCAAATTCTTTATTTCTTTTTAAAGTGTACCGATTTTCTGACACAGTGCTTTCATTTGAAAGACCTTTTATTTTACAACTGCGGTCGAATTAAGATACGTTTGGGTCGGACCAAATGTGGATCCGATGACCACGCCAGTAAGGAACATTTCTTTAAAACGAACCCACCATCATTATGAGCTGTGGCCATCTTGAAAATGGAGCGTTGATCCTGATTTTCTACTTATCGTGTTAAATTAATTACAAATAATGTTAAAATTTGGGTGACATTAACAGTGAGATTGAGTTGAATTATCACCACGGACAAATAGTAATAAAGGAGAGAGAAGGCAGGTGGAGCATGTTACAATAACAGGGTAACACGGTATCTCCCCTGTGGCACACCCTCCCACTAAGATAATATGACGCCTCACATGCATCATGATACTCAATAGCTCCCCACCATTATTCTGTCTTATCACATTAATAAAATCACATGCACTTCTACGAGCTACGAGGACATCTGCACCCTAAACCCGTTGCAAATTAACAGCATATGAAGTGTAATGGATATTATCCCACATTTTTAAATACTTATTTCTCTTTTTGGCAGCAGGAGATGTGGTATGAGTTGTACCTCACTCAGTGCTTAGACTGTTTCCCTACCAAATGAGCTTCTTAACCAAAACCATACATTTTATCGATTGACACCATTAGAAAGAGAATTTGGGACACTTTTATGTAAGGTAAGGTGAGTTTGTAACGCCAAATACTGTAAATGATTGGTCCGTAGAGTTTGTTCATGAGATTTGTGAATCAACATAAGTGAAATCCAATAATGACGTACACTGTAATCTGGGTGTCCTGTCCCATTCGTCCAGAAATGTAATTCATAAAACTAGCATCCATGCACAAAAATAAGTCCTCAGTCAGATTTGAACGCCTTGCAATGAAGAAACCGCTAAAATCGAAATATGCAGCACCGTTGCAGCACATCACTTTTGTTGGCGATGGACATTTAGTGAAAGCTGCACACCTGCAAGTCATGACTGGACCCCGATAAAAGTCCGGTGTATGCAGCTATGCTCCCGCTATTAGCTCCTGGAACCCTGAAAGCTTTCCCAGTTCTCGCCGCTCAGCTGTTTTCACGGGCGCATGCCATAATCAAAGCAAACCGACGGCGAATAAATCAAGTGACTCCTGGTGATTTAGGCCTGATAGAATACACATAAACTGCGAGCAAGTTTTCTTTAAAATTCTATAACTATTCCACGTGGTGGCGTTTATGCAACAAAATTGATGGAGTTTCTGAGGAATCCTGATTGGATAAGCACAAAACTAATAAGGTGAATTGTTGCGGAAGTTTTGCTGCTGCCGTTTATGAAGCCCTCAGAGACCGCACTGTGATTAAGGGCCGTATAAATAAACTCGGCTTTTCCTGACTTACGCTCATTTTATTGTGAAAAAGCAGGGGCAGGGGGGGGCGCCGCGGTGCTATTTTTGGTGGCCGCGAACCTGCGATCACATGATCCGCGTCATTCAATACTCGGGGTAAATAGATTGCCTATCAACTCCGAGGCCTCTCTCCAGAAGCAGGGAGACTTTATAAAGGATGCCAATGATCCTTGATGATTTTCTAATAGGGTTTATTCCTCGGCCCCGTCATTAGTCAAACGATGACAAATCCATTTGATCTCCGCCGCGTGATGTTATTTGAACTTCACCGGGGAAGCTCCCGCCAATCCAAATGAGCCTGAAACCCAAATCTTGCGCGCCGCTCTCTGCCTTAATTGACGCGTCGAGAGGCAAATTAAACAATAGCCCGGTGTAATTAAATCTCCGCAATACCCTGTTGTGGTAGTTTAAGGCCGTAATGATGTTTTGGGTTTTTTTCGCCGCACTCCTCTCCATCTCATTCCCCGCCAATTAAGACCCGCTAAAGAGTGTAAAGACAGCTGGATCGGGTTCTGCTTATTGCCGGTTCTGTGGATCCGGAGCCGTCCTCCAGTGGTGTTGAAATCCAATAAATGTTATAAACGCGGCCCCTTAATGACGAGTCGCAGGTGCAGGCTGATTTTCACGTCTCTATTCGGCGAGAAGGATGAGGTTTTCACAAGACGGGAAAAAGTTTGAGTGTTATTATCACTACAGAGATGGACGAGATGTGACAGTAATGTGTGTGTGTGTGTGTGTGTGTGTGTGTGTGTGTGTGTGTGTGTGTGTGTGCGTGCGTGCGTGCGTGCGTGTGATGTAATTCTGAATGATTTTCTACGCCTAAAACACAGACACTTATTTGAACATCATTTCTTATTTTACTTACTCAATTTGAACATTAAAATGATCAACGTTTGTTAAATCTCCATTTCTAAAACTTCATATGTTATACCCAGAGAAAATAAATGGTTGCAAATTGCATTTGATCTGTTTTTCAGGGTTTTGTTGACTCTTTTGCGCGTCTGCAAATCAGCTCGCAACTGCGCTAGCGTGAGAGTCTAGAAACAGGAAGTTGCGCCACTTACTACTGGCAACCCGAGTCAACATTATATTTTGGATTTAATGCAGCAGTTGCAAAAAGTAGTTGAATAAAATGTGATATTGCTGTTCAAAACACGTTTAAAAATTACAGTAAGCCACATGACTTTCCTGCTGCAGCAGAGTGGTAAGTTTCTGAACAGTAAAACATTCCGCGAGGTTGAGCTATAAACAATGGAAACCAATATTTGAAAATATTTTTAATGTCCACGGTTTCAGGTCTGTTTAGACTGCATTTGGAACCTATGACACCAAAGCACCTTTGACCTTTGACACTTCTTGCTCGAGGAAATCTCCCTAAACGAGAGGCTACGGGAACAAACTTCAGTTTCAATATGTGTCTAAATATCACGCCGTGTCATGTCATGTCATGGGTTCCTCACACTAGAAACTCACCGCTGTCTGCTTTCTAAATGCTGTCAAATGACAGCACGGCACAGTGACAGCTTACCGCTTAAAATGGGGACAATTCCCCTCTATTTGGCAACCCTCTGAACCTCGGATACAAAGGGATCATATTTGAAATGATGAGAAGCAAAAGGGGAGAATATCTGAACAATGTATTCAATTCTTTTTGATAGTTTTCTCTTCTACTTTAATTCTATAGTATTGTATAATTCTCTCTTTATATATATTGTATTCTCGCCGCATTCTTTAATTATTTGAATTATTCGTATGCGACGCTGCATAGCGGCCAGTTGTTTAACCAGTGTCTGAGCGACTGAATGGCATTCAATTATAACCAATATTAGCAGCCGGGAGGTTCGGGACCTGCTGTCTAATTTTACTCCTACTCCAGTTGTCAAAACATTAGGACTCCCCCCACCACCACCCGAACCACCACCAGCACCACCTCGAGCTAAACTCCACACATCGTCTGTCTGATAATTAGACGCTTGATGATCTCTCTCTCTCTCTCTCTCTCTCTCTCTCTCTCTCTCTCTCTCTCTCACACTCGCTCTCTCTCGCTCGCTCCCTCTCTCCTTTCCCCCTCCCACTCACTCACGGAGGCCAAATGAAAGAGGGGCGCATGCAAGATTCCCCCACTGCGCCGCTCCTACGCTCCTTTAACGCCATTAGGACGACTTTCGGGGCAGGTACGGTTTCCTATCAATTTTGTTCGGGCGGAAATGCGAGACGTGCCCGCGTCATTAGCAAGCCGAGGTAATGGAATCAGTCAGAGTGTGTGTGTGTGTGTGTGTGTGTGTATGGGGCAGGAGATTCGGGCTTATGTTACCATACGCTCATCTATGGCAGTGGTTATTAAAAGTGAACTTTTTGGAGAACGAGTGAGTGAGTATGTATGTATGTGTGTGTGTGTGTGTGTGTGTGTGTGTGTGTGTGTGTGTGTGTGTGTGTGTGTGTGTGTGTGTGTCTGCATGCATGCGTGCGTGTGCGTTTGATTAACATACTTCATCATTAGGAAGGGTCATTAAAAGTGAATTTGTTCCAGGGATGCAGCATCAAGGGGATTGTAGGTCAGAGGTCACTCATCAATAACTGGAACATGTCAGATTTTGGATTTTCTGGGGGGAATATTATTGGATGCACAGGCACGCACATATCAGTATAAAGTAATATGCAGTTTGTGTACATCTACATTAGACCATATATTGAGATCTATGTGTAAATAGAGTGTATAAGTAATAAAACACTTTTCTAGCCACTCATTCAGACCACACACACACACACCTTAATACGCTGATAGAAAAGTCCCAAAACCAGAGGGCAAGGGATAAAAGCATCAATCCTAAAACATAAATAACTCCTGTCTTTTCAGAATCAGAATCAGAATTAGGAACAGTTTATTACGCCAGGTACATTAACATATAATAGGAATTGTCATAAAAAAGCTGAAAAGTCTGGAAAAAAAAAATGGAGATTAAAATCAAACAGAATTAAAAGTGAACAAAAAAAAATAAAAATAAAAAATAAAAAAGGTTTTTGTGCAGTGATCTCTGTTGTACTGTCAAGCGTGTCAGTGCCTCCAAAAAGCACACAGTTCAAACGGAATAACTAGGTCTGTGGTTTTTTGACAACCACACTTCCATTCACACAATAAAAAAAAACAAGTTAGTGATTACGAAGCATACAGAAAGCGCTCAAATCCACTAAACCGGTCCATGTTAAAGTTCCCTCTTTTAACCTCAGATGTTGTTTCTGCGTGGATTCAAGCAGACAGACAGACAAATAAACAAACACTCATACACAGAACTGAGTGGAGAAAACAGGGGAATTTCCCCCAACCCACCACTGGCTGTTGTGTGTTGTGTGTTGTGTGTTGTGTGTTGTGTGTTGTGTGTGCGTGTGCACGCGTGCTTTAGTGTGTGCTTTTGTTTGCAGCGCAGTTTCCTGTGGTTTTTTTTATTTTTAAAAATTGACATTTAGCGTTGCCCTTCTTTTTTTTTTTATTTTACTTGAACCGGTGTGGAGAGTAAATTTACATATTTAAATGGGTTTCTCAGCAGACTAAAAATAATAAGCATTAAGCCAATAATGTCATGTGTCATGTCATGCGATCACTCTTGGTTTTTTTTTATGATATACCTAACAACACATGACTTCCCTTCTAAAAGTTGATTGAATTCGATTTTTTTAAAGCTATTTTTTTTTTTCCAATCGAATTTTGTTTTTACTGATAACTTTACTTTTCATGTCCGTGCAGGAGATACTCCTCTAAAAAATAAATTCAACTAAGCTGAAGTTACTTAAACAACGAAAACAGTTCAAGTTGACTAAAGCCCCCTAGAGGCCACTATAGTTCACTGCACCAAACTCACTAAAGGGAGAAGAAGAAACAAAAACAACAACTGCTTCACTCCATTTTAATTACTTCACAAAAATATCTAAATCTTAAATTACTTTTCGGCTCACAAGATTGTATTCAGACCCGATTACACATCAGCAGTTTTAATAAGTAAAATGAATCATGTACAGTATGGGTGCCGCCACTCCTCTGCTCTCCTTAAATGTCAAGTGACTGGGGGAAGTAAGCGACAGTTTGGTGAAGACACCAGCAGAGCATCCGCTGTTCCAAGCAGGGACATTTTTATTATTATATTTTTTTAAAAGTGCTTTGAGGTAGACTGATTCATTTTTCTTTTCTTTTTGTAAGCGTACACTGATCAGCCACAACACTAGAACCATGTGTAGGTCCCCCTCGTGCTGCCGAAATACTGTAGCTCTAGCCCACCTAAACAATGTAGGTGTCAAAGTGCCAACTTTGATTTAGATTTTTTCTCACCCGCCAGGTGGGTAAGAAACCGAAAGGATAAATACAGTCATAGCTTTATTATAGATAGCTTTATAATGTATCAAAAAATATCAAATAACACTACGCTGTATTTCTTAGTTATGTGGTTTTGTAGTGATCGCATCAATTACATCCATTTTAAAAAACTGAAAAAAGATGAGCGCAGTACCAATGAGTTAAAGGGATATTCCACTCAGAACCACCCCGTCATCACTCCTGCAGGGCTCCTCTGTCGGTGCAGGCTCCACTGTCGTGACAACAGTAGGTGACTGATTTGCATTATCCAAAAAACTGGAAAAAGTCTGAATGCATGGGTCTTGCATATGTTCGCCTTGAAAATGGCTCCCGCTTTCAATATGTGAAAATCTAAATCAGGCAAATAAACGAATGTTACACATATCGCCTTTTTTTCTGTGGATAGCGTAAGCTGTTTATATTACTATTATCATCATTATTATTATTATTATTATTATTATCTAACTATGTGTTCGGCTTTATAATGCCATGGACACACTACACTTTCAAAGTCTTCAGATCGCTGTACTGTTCACACTACACAACTTTCTGTCTTATGATCAGGAATCTTGAAGTTGTTGTGGTTTTACACAAGATAACTGGTCGGTGACAGGGGGTCACACATTACAACATCTTTCACCAGGAGGAATCCCAGACGAGTCTGTCGGGTCTCCCAACTCCACTTTGTCACCAAAACACACGCGAGAAGTGACACCGTAAATAACGCGATACCATGTGTGGCACAGGATTTTTTTTTACTAGATTCTTGATTACTGTAAAAAAAACAACAAAAAAAAGAATGAATGCAGAATTTAAATAAGAAGCATATTAAAATGTAAAATAGGTATGTTGTGTGTATATATTTGTTTCTGGCTGCTGCTCCTATTCCTCCCCTCCCCCTCACCCTGCGTCTGCTCTCATTGGCTGTAGCTCGCTGCCTCACTCCCGAGTCGAGCCCGACGCGACCAGATATCGAACCTGCTTGATGTCTCTTTGCCGGCGATCTGGGGCTTTGCTCTGCCATCTCCAAAAACCTGCCGGTAAAGTGGAACATTAGGCCAGAACCACGTCGTCTGAACTCGGCATTAAACCCTTTTGGAAAGAGTTTAGCGAGGGCGCAGCTCTGCATCTGTCTCAAGATGTTGACGACGACGCTCAGGTTGGTTATTTATCGTCCAAAAGAAGATGAAATGAAGATTTGAAGTTTTCTATCGTTCGCTGTAGACGAAAATGGATACTGAAATAAGCCGTTTCCACACATAAACAGCGTGCAAAGGCTTTGCTGGCTGGATGAATGAATCCTTTTTTAAATTGAGGTATATTTTGTGGTCTATCTGAGTGGCTTTATTCCTCCACATCCATCCTCATCACATCCTCACAGTGCGTTTGGAGTGATGGCTTCAATAGCAATAATAGGTAAATGATCAAACTCAATCTCCCTCTGTCTCTCTTTCTCTTAATCTCTCTCTCCTGTCATTTCTCCTCACTGTCTTTGGAGAAAAAAAAACAAACAAAAAAAAACAAAAAACAATTATGCGAACACACACCACATCCAGCCCAACCCCCCCGTAGCGTAGCTATATTAACTTCTTTTATTTGCATAATTTCTCAGCACCGTGGGCGTCGCCAATTGGATTTGTCAATTTATCGCCTTGTGACAAATTGACCTGCGTGAGCCGCGTTGCAGGACCGGAGGTTAGCGGAGTCGGGGTCGGGGGTGGGGTAACCTCGGTAACCTCGGTAACCCTGAGGTTGGCAGAGCCCACGACCGGTGAAAAGACGGAGTTGAGTTTGGCCCTAACCCTCCGGCCTCAAAGTCAGAGGCCTCATTAGTTACTGTCCGCCGACGTGCGTTAACAGACATGCTGCCCGAACGCGAGAGTTTACAATGAGCAAGGTCTCCCTCGCGCTCTCATTCGCTCTCCATATGTCGTTCATGGAAACGTTATGAAGTGGAACATTTGCGAGATTTCACCCCTTGTTTGTCAGTGGGAAGACGTGAGCTGTTATTCTCTCTCTCTCTCTCTCTCTCTCTCTCTCTCTCTCAGCCGGAGGATCACCAGTGTTCTGCATCATCAGATGGGGTTTGCTTTTTCTTCTTCTTCTTCTTCTTCTGCTTTTGCAGACGATGTGGATGTCAAACGCAGAACCTCGGGGAAGGGCGTGTTTTTATCTCGACACGTCTTCACTCCCTCTGTCGTCATCGCTCAAATCTTCGCCCGTTTCCCGCCGGGTGGTCCTGAAAAGGGGATCCCTTCCTCCGCGACGCTCCTCGCGTTTACGGATCTAAGGCGGCGTCTCATTTTACTGTCGCTGCGATTGTGATCAACAGCTCCCAAATGAAGTCGGTTTCGGAGATGTTTTTAAATATGTTTTTAAACATCAGCCATGACTCAAAGAAAAGTGACAATGACAAGTCCCTTATTTCATTTAATATTTAGCCCTAACTGCCTTCAAATATATGAATGTGCATTATAAGACATCATACTCAAATGAAAGCACATATTGTCAGCCGTGCCCTGATTGGCAGCTTTTCTCTGATTGACTCAGCAGATCACCAACAATAGAGCGGGACGTGCACCTTGCTCCTATTTTAGCTGTGATGCCTGCTCTCACTGACATGACTCAAAGGGGTTTCCACTCGTGTGGGTGGGGAGCGTGGGCTTTCCCTATACAGAGCGCCACTAAAGACCAGCCCACGCACCCGAAAAACCAAACCTCTGTTCCTGCCCCCCACCCTGTGTCCCCCCCCATGCCCCCTGGACCCCCCTCCTTTCAGCTGGAAACTGGAGCAAAAGTGAAAACCTCCACATAGGCAGAAAGCTTAGAGGAGGGGGACAAGAGGGTGGTGGATAGATAGATAGATAGATAGATAGATAGATAGATAGATAGATAGATAGATAGATAGATAGATAGATAGATAGATAGATAGATAGATAGATAGATAGATAGAGAGGGATAACTAGATAGACAGACAGACAGATAGATAGACAGGAAAATAAAGACAGAAAGAAAAAAATGTGTGTCGGTGTCACAATACAGGCATATAGAATAGGTCCACTCCCACACACACAAACACACACACACACACACACACACACACACACACATTCCTGTGTATTGTACAGGAGTCACATCCTGCACCCCGGGTGGCGCAGAGCCTCAGCACCTTCAGGTGGAGCACAGAGGGAAGGACGGTGCGTAGGAGGAGACGGTCCATAGAGCTGACCCCTGACCCCTGACTCCACCCCACTCCCCCAGGCCGGGCCTCTCAACCAGCAATTAGACATTGCAACACCAGAAATCTCCACTGCACCCAAAAGTCGGGGGAAATTTGTCACATTTGATAGTAGATTAGGGAGGTGACATATATTCAAAAAATAATCATTTTAATGCTGTTGTTTTGTTGACGTGGAAATCCCTAAGATCCCTGTTCCCAGAATTCCAGTTCCAGTCACTTACTTTTCTCATAAGTTTCCCTTCATCCATTCCATTTTTTTTTTTTGTCTCCTTCCGTGCTCATCGGAGGTGGCGTGGGATATTTGTTGTTCCTTTTCGCGTGAACGTTCCTCCACCTCGACGGTGCGCCAACCACAACGAAGTCGCCGCTTCGCCAACCTCGCCGCGGCCGCCTCTCGCTTCTTGCGCTCGGGAGTGGCGGACCCCGCGAACGCGGCGCACGGGGGGAGCGCGCGCTCAAACACAAACACGCCGAGCGGCTGTTCCTTATCGAGTGCCAGCCCAACAAAGCATCTCAAAGAGGATATTCCAAACTAAATAATCGGACTGGATCGGACACGCGCACACACGCACACACGCACACACACACACACACACACACACACTGCTCCGCTAAATTCCCCCCCCATTGATCAGCTCTCCATATTTCCATTTGTTTCATGTGCTCTGAGAGGGAGATGGAGGGAGGTGGAGGGAGGTGGTGGGAGAGGGGGCTTTTAGACCCCAGTGAGAGGCCACTACAGGCTTGCACCGTGCGGCTAAAAGGAACAATGACACCACTGTGCTACTCAGGCTTTGTGCAGTCGGTACAGTAGCGGCGTGAGAGGCCAATATTCCTCTTTCTGCGTCTCTCGCTCTCTTCTGAGCCACTTACAACTCTCGCTCGTCCCTGCGGTGAATGGTGACCCCCCCCCGTCTCCTGCCCCTCCACTAACCTCCCCCAGCACCCCGCTCTGCCCCGGCCCCCCCCCCCCCCCAAACAAGACATCTCGCAATTACTCGGCCTTCTCTTTCTCTTCTTTCCACTTCAGATTCTCTCCCTCTCTCATCTCTGCCCCTCCGCACCAAACGCCACCCATCCGTCTTTTTATCTCCCCCTCTGCTACTATAATGCGGTGATTGATTCAGAGAGTTATGACTCAATCCACATGGGTTTGCTGTTTGCAGGAACGCCCACAGAGTTCCACCCGTGTGGCTCTTCAGCACCGCGTCTCCGGGGCCGGAGGGGATCAAGGAACCCTTAATGTCAGCACAGAAATAAATGTGTTCTGTACTTATGCTACGGGTTTATGTTTACCTAAAATTCCATAAGGGGGGGGGGGTATATTATTGGGTTTGAATTATTTACATGTCCTTGGCTACTTGGGTTATTCCCTTTCTTTCAAATTTCAACTTTTTTATTTTTAAAATATATTTATTTATATTTCTTATATTATATTATTTTTTTATTTATTATGTTTTTAAATTATATTTATATTATATCATTTTTTTATATTACACTTGTGCTCAAGAGTTTACATACCCTGGGAGAATTTATGATTTCTTGGCCATTCTTCAGAGGATATGAATGATGAATGATGACCTTTCTTCCACTCATGGTTAATGGTTGGGTGAAGCTTTTTATTGGCAAACAACTGTGTTTACTCTTTTTAAATCAAAATGACAAAAGAAAGGACCCAAATGACCCTGATAAAAAGTTTACATACCCCAGTGACTTTGACCTGATAACATGCACAAAAGTTGACACAAACAGGTTTGAATGGCTAATCAAGGTTCCCATCCCTACCTGTGACCTGTTTGTTTGTAATCAGTGTGTGTGTGTGTATAAAAGGTCAGTGAGTTTCTGGGATTCTGACAGACCATTGCATCTTTCATCCAGTGCTGCACAGACGTTTCTGGATTCTGAGTCATGGGGAGAGCAAAAGAATTGTCAAAGGATCTGCGAGAAAAGGTAATTGAACTGCATTAAACAGGAAAGGGGTATAAAAAGATATCCAAGGAATTGAGAATGCCAATCAGCAGTGTTAAAACGCTGATTAAGAAGTGGAAAATGAGGGATTCTGTTGAAACCAGCCACGACTGCCAGGAAAATTGTTCGAGATGCAAAGAAAAATCCACAAATAACTTCAGCTGAAATACATGCCTCTCTGAAAAATTGTGGTGCGGCTGTTTCAAGATGCACAATAAGGAGGCACTTGAAGAAAAATGGGCTGCATGGTCGAGTCGCCGGAAGAAAGCCATTTCTGCGCAAATGTCACAAAGTCCCCCGCTTACATTACGCCAAACAGCACAGAGACAAGCCTCAAAACTTCTGGAACAAAGAAATTTGGGGTGATGAGACCAAAATTGAACTTTTTGGCCACAACCATAAACGCTACATTTGGAGAGGAGTCAACAAGGCCTATGATGAAAGGAACACCATTCCTACTGTGGAACACGGAGGTGGATCACTAATGTTTTGGGGATGTGTGAGCCACAAAGGCACATGAAACTTGGCCAAAATTGATGGCAAGATGCAGCATGTGATCAGAAAATACTGGAGGAAAATTTGCACTCATCAGCCCGGAAGCTGCGCATGGGACGTTTTTGGACATTCCAACATGACAATGATCCAAAAAGGCCAAGTCGACCCGTCATTGGCTACGGCAGAACAAGGTGAAGGTTCTGGAGTGGCCATCTCAATCTCCTGACCTCAATATCATTGAGCCACTCTGGGGAGATCTCAAACGTGCAGTTCATGCAAGACAGCCCAAGAACTTACAGGAACTGGAGGCTTTTTGCCAAGAAGAATGGGCAGCTTTGCCATCTGAGATAAAGAACCTCATCCACAACTACCACAAAAGACTTCGAGCTGTCATTGATGTTAAAGGGGGCAATACACAGTATTAACAACTGGGGTATGTAAACTTTTGATCAGGGTCATTTGGGTCCTTTCTTTTGTCATTTTGATTTAAAAAGAGTAAACACAGTTGTTTGCCAATAGCTTCACACAACCATTAAACATGAGTGAAAGAAAGGTTTTTGTGTTATCATTCATATTCTCTGAAGAATGGCCAAGAAATCATAAATTCTCCCAGGGTATGTAAACTTTTGAGCGTGTGTGTGGGTGTGTGTGTATATATATATATATATATATAAAATATTTAGTATGGGAATGGTGCTCAAATGTTGTTTTTCTTTTTTTTCAGTAGAAGTATGTGGGTATATATTGCATGAGCATATACGTGCAATTCTCTATTCTTTCTTTTTGAACTGTTCTAAATCATTGCAAATGGCCAAGTCCCTCCTGTGGTTAGTGCACGTTGTGGAAAAATCAAATAAACTAACAGTGGGATTCGTCATCCAGGTGTTTTGAAGGCTTTTAAACATGGGACGATGAGATCCATTTACCTACATTTAACTTACCTCAGTCTGGCCCTACATCAGCTCTGCCCTGCCCCACCACCCCAGGGAAAAGGCCTCTAGAGGTGGGAGAGGGGGTGGGATGCCCCCGCTGCAGGCTGGCGATCTATAAAAAGAAGAAAATGCATTCAATGTATCTAAAAAATAAAAATATACGACAAACGGAGCACTAGTGGTGTTTTGTTTCCCGTCGGATCCATCACGTCATCATCACCCTTGGAAACTTGTGGTGCACCTGCGACACAGGGGGCGAAGTCAAGGCTCTGGCGCCATCTAGTGGCGAGATGCAATATTGCTCACAGTCACTCTTCACAGGGCCTTTAACCTCATAAATAATAGCATAGAATAATGACAAATAATATTGACTGTAAAATAAAAACACAACAATATTTGCAAGAGTGGGGGAGCAGGGGAGGAATATGGTGAATATCATGTTTACCATATTGACCCAATCAACACAATGACAATATCATTGTTAGAACATGTGTGACATCATGTAATAACAATATTACATGATGTTACGCGCTATAGTCAATTATAACCGGCTCGTGAGCACAATAAAGAGTTTCTATGATTGATTTAATGTCATTTTATTTGATCTTAAGTGTATGGACTCATAATTAATAATCAATTTAAAAAAAAAACACCATCAAAGAGTTATGGTCAATAAAGAAAACAAAATCTGGAAAACAGAATGATGCATGAAGATAAAAACGTCAATGCACATATTAACCGCAAAACTTCACGTTTCATTTTCTTGCACGTAGACGTCTATGTTTCCTATCTCTACATATTCAAAACCACGAGGGGTCCTGTGCAAAAGCCACAAACACACAGTGAAACTAATAGAATGAAATACTTTTTAAATTTTGGTTCCCCAGATGTTCTCCTCATAGGGATTCATCATCAAATCCTCCTCATGTGAAATTTACTGCTCCAGCATTTTAGCTGCAAATCAGATTATAGATTTGTTAATGTGATAGTGACATTTTAGTAGCTTTCCTTCTCCTCTGAAAAAAAAGACGTGACTCATAATCTGTTGTATTTATACTTGGGAGTATATACTCCTGTATTGTCAGTCTGCGTGCCTCCATCCCAGGCATCTGGACCTATATTTACCCTCATAATCACTCACTATTAACACTGAATATTTAGTGCTGAAGATGACAATGCATGCAGAATTGGCAAAAACCTTTAAATTTGTTTGACCAAATACTGGCACGGCGACTCACAAAATTCAGCTCTTTTCTATTAAATACGGTGGAAACACAAGTAAAAAAATAAGAATGATTCATCAACAACAACAAAATCTCAGCCATTTATCAAGACACATTTAAGTAAATTGAAATGCAATGAAAAAGAAATAAACACATCAATTGGTGAGATCAAACCTTAGTGCAAAAGCCACGAGAAAACTGATGATGACAATGCTGAAAAAGTGATTTGACAACCGTTCCACTTCAGCTTCATTTAAATGTAGGGAAAAAAGTGACAACGTATGAAAGGAAAAAAAGAAAAACTCTTATAAAGAGGGTTCAATAAATCAAATGTTTCCTAGAAATCAAAACACGTGCAAGAATAAATCAGCCCAAAAAGCTAAAGAGCGACAATAACCTGATATTAAGGAACATTTTTACTCGCAAAATAACTCAATTGACTTAAGAAAAAAACAACTGTGAAGTTTTCAAATTAAGTCATTTTTTTTTTTTTTTTGGATCGTTATTTGAGTAAATTGGAATCATGAGACAATTTATGCCAAAAGGTTATTAAAGGTTGATGATTTTAACCAACTTGTGAATGTGTTATATTCCATGTGGATTGTAAGCCCAGGTACGGTATATGCATACAGAACGACACGTCATTAAAAAAGGAATACAGGTAGTCCTCACATAACGACCTCCCTGTTTAATGACCGTTTGGACTCACGACCAGCTCTCTGACCAGTCTGTATTGTACGCTGTGTACAATACTGCGGCGTGCGCGCTGCGTGCGCGGCGCCTCAGCGTCAAGCATCTCAACGCGCATCACTGCTCTCAGTCTCAGTCTGGTTCCCGCAGTCTGTCAGTATTCACGACACTAGCGTTGGCAATGGCCACGCCCCCTTACCGTGAAATAACACGGCTCCTGGCTTATCGACCAATTCGCTTAACGACCTGGCCCTGGGAACGGAACTCGGTCGCTGGGTGAGGAGTACCTGTATAAATCACCAGATGTACAGTAGAAGTAACGTAAAGACACTTTTTCTTTAGTCATGCCTTAAAACTCGCTTACGTGCCAGTGAGATGGAAGCCGATCGCGTTTTTTTCAAAATTATATCTTTGTTATTAACGCACGCGCAGCCTTTCAAATGAGCGCGGCCTTGCTGTAGGGGGGGCTGCCGTCGAGGTTGAAGGGCGTGTACTTCTGCGCTTGCTGAGCGCCGATCTCGGCCACGTACAGAGCCCCGGTCTTTAGGTCCAGGTCCACCAGGTGGGGCTTGACCTCGTCGGCCAGCTGGATCACGCTGACGACGCGGCACTGGCCGATCACGCCCACGGGGGGCGCGTCCAGCAGCGAGATCTGGTTGGTGTTGAGCTGCGCCACCACAAAGTACTTCCTGTCGGGCGTCAGCCGCACGGAGAAGGGCGCGTCCTCGCCGAAGCAGCTGCCCCACATGCCCAGCCAGTCCCCCGTCGCGGCGTCAAACGCCTGGATCCTCTTGTTGCCGCGGTCGGCCACCCACACCCGCTGGAAGCCGTCCACCGTCACGCTGTGGGGGATGTAGAACTGCGCCATGCCCTGGCCCTTCTCCCCGTGCATCCACAGCATCTCCAGCTCCTTGGACAGCTTGACGAGCCGGTTGTTCATCCCGCCGTCTCCGTCTACGATGTAGATCTCTCCCGAGCTGTGGACGAAGACTTCGGCCGGCTTGTCGAATTCCAGGGGTTGGAGGCCGGAGCCGGCCTTCCCTGGCGTGCCCAGCACCTGGACGGACAGCATTGGTTGCAGTCACAAACTCTCAGAACACGCTACTTTCTTTTTAAGATTTCCATAAGTCAGAGTCGACAATCCAGCTTTTCATATGTGTGGGTCGTCAGACAGAAACGTGAGCAGAGAAGTGGGAAACGGGGAACAAATGCGCAAAGCGCTCTTATGTCTGGAAATTTAAAAAAGGAATAAGGAAGGAGTTTTACATAGTAGGGACTCTGTCTTGCAATAAGATGTCTTTTCCTATCTTTAAAAAAGCAAAATTAGGCTGCAGAAATGCACAAAATTTCAGAAACAGTCGATTTCTGGGCAGGAAATTTAAAGCACACACATGGAAACAAATCAAAAATATTTCGACATAGTAGAATTTGTGTTTGGGTGTCATAGCAGCTAAGCACTAACAGCTTATTATCAGCCCCCATGCACCCATCGGTCGGATCAGCTCAAAACTGGACTAATCTAATGAAAGCTGAGCTTTTTTTTTTTTTTTATATATCTCGTTATTGATGTTTTCTTTCAGGAAAATCGCCCTTACAAGGTTATTGATTATAAAGACAGCAGATTGAAATGCAAATTGACGGCGTATGGTCAAGGCCAAGCTCGCACCTGCAGCAGCTTCCCGGACGGCGTGTACTGTTTGACGCAGTGGCCGTACGGGCCGTCCCCCACGTCTGTGATCCACACCGTGGGGTTGGACGACTCCGAGTCAGCGAGAAATATCCCGTGAGGCATCTCCAGGGTGCTGGTGTTCCAGGCCATGAGGAAATCCCCGTCCGTCGTGAACACCAGCACTTTGGGCACAGCGTCACCTGAGAAGAGGAGAGGAGAGGTTTACAAGGGGACCGTTTGTACGATCAGAGCAAAATGCGCATGGTGAGACACCCTGAACGCGCTTTTTGCACCGATTGTACAAATCAGGAATCAGAGAGTAAAATGGAGTTAAATGTAAGACTCGTAGAGAAAAATCGTCTCTCTGTTATTGCTATTTTAATATAAAAAGGTAAGCTCTGTATATTTGGAACGGGGCAGAGTTATTAGGCAGAAATAGGGTCGATTATGAACTAGTTGGTTCTATGAACTGTTATTATAACAGTTCCCCTGAGGTCGGATAGAAAGCTACAGTCAGTTATTAGGAACTGGGATAAATCTCACCGACACTTTTCCCGACAGAACTTCAGTCAGACAAAGTAAAAGTATTTCCATGGATTTCTACCCAACAGCTAAGTATGAAGACACTGTAAGTAAGATGAGTTCATCTACAACAGGTAAGTATGAAGGATGAAGTATGGCAAAGCATGTATAAGTATTAGTTCAGTGGTATTAGTTCAGTAGTATTAGTTCGGTTGTATTAGTTCGGTTGTATTATTCTACTAGTATTATTATAGAAGTGGGGATGGTAGCTCAGGCGGTAGAGCTGGTGGTCTAGTGATCTAAAAGGTTGCTGGTTCGATCCCAGGCTCCTCCTGCTAGCATGCTGTAGTGTCCTTGAGCAAGACACTTAACCCCTAATTGCTCCTGATGGCTGCGTCCGTCGGTGATTGAACAATTGTAAGTCGCTTGGGATAAAAGCGTCTGCTAAATGAAACGT
The DNA here is from genome assembly GCF_960531495.2 of Zeus faber. Taxonomy (NCBI): domain Eukaryota; kingdom Metazoa; phylum Chordata; class Actinopteri; order Zeiformes; family Zeidae; genus Zeus; species Zeus faber. The sequence goes on from NC_137207.1 coordinate 12,551,833, forward strand.
AATGTAATGTAATGTATTAGTTCAGTAGTATTAGTTCAGGAGTATTATTCTAGTAGTATTAGTTCATGGGTATTCATTCAGTAGTAGTATTCTAGAAGTATTATTCTAGTAATATTAGTTCAGTAGTATTAGTTCAGGTGTATTATTCTAGGAGTATTAGTTCAGTAGTATTAGTCCAGTAGTATTATTCTAGTCGAATTAGTTCAGGAGTATTATTCTAGGAGTATTATTCTAGGAGTATTATTCTAGTAGTATTATTCTAGTAGTATTATTCTAGCAGTATTATTCTAGTAGTATTATTCTAGTAGTGTGCTGCTGTTTAGGGTTTTATCACAGATGTTGGCTTTGACAGGATATATCAAGAGACCCTTCGAGGCTTTAAAGGGTTAATTATTTGATAAATTAAAAAAAAACCCAAACTGAATTGAATGTATTCGGAGGTCGAATGACCCCGGAACACACTGGACACAGCCACCGAGAACGAGATCCACGCATCCGCCGACCCACCTCTCTGAGCCGCGTACACCACCCCGGCGTGCGCGTCCACGGCCACACCGAACACCTCCCCGCCGAACAGCTCGGGGAGCCGGGGCCAGGACAGGTCCAGCCTGTACAGCGGCCCGAGGCCCAGCAGCCGGTGGTCCTGCCGGAGCCCGGAGCCCTCTGGCCGCTGACTGCTGATGGAGCCGTACGGCACCGTGACCAGGAAGAAGACGGCCGCCATGGCGGCGGCGATCGCGCAGCTGTGGCTCCTCTTCTTCATCGCGCTGCTCTGCGCCCCAAGTGTCAACAACGACCACGTGACGGCGGCCCCGGCGCCGAGGCGGAAGTGGCGTCAGACGTGACGCCCGGTGACGTCAGTGCACCGAGCTTTTCGCGGCATTCCAGTGCTGTCGGAAACCGGGAATGTCCCGAACGCCCACCGCGAAAGGCGCGTTGAATTCGCAATTTCTTGCCACGTCACTCGGGCCCGAGTCGACCGAGACAGCAGACGTGCCGCCACGGCAGCATGGCGGATTACACCGTTCACGGTGAACAATTGTCGGCCTACATCGTTTGCTTCTGTGAAAACACGGTCCTTAGCTTCGCTCGAAACGCGTGGTTTTATGTTGGGTCAAATGCGTCGTGTAGCCGGTAGAGTGCCCGCGCGTTTGCTGGAGGCGTGCGCGTTCTCCCGAGCAGAAGCGGCGCAGCGCAGTCGCGTCGGAAGTCGGACCTACGCGCGGAATTACCGATTTCCGAGCTGCCACACAACGCCGCATTTGTCAAGCCGCGGTCTCGCTCGTAGGTACACGGAGACATAGATCCGCCAGTGCGCTGGGCAAGACGCGGCAATACCGCCGCCATCTTGGCACGGTGTTCGCCGCACGACAGCTGCTCAACGAGCCAACGCTTTTATATCCCTGACGATGTCTTATAAACATGATATATGCACATTGTATTCGTAATGTTATTACTAATGCTACTATTAGTTGTCTGTTAGTTTATACGGAACACCGTATTATATATTATTATACATGATCAGATATAGAACTTGAAAACAGTGCGACGTGTGCCCTCGTCTCACGGTCGCGCCCGTGCTGCGCGCACACTCGGACGCCGCGGCAACGTGGCGGCGCCACTGACGCGTCACCCCCGGCGGCTCCAGATCTAGGTCTCTGTATATCTATGATGTCGCCACTGGCCACCTAAACGGCGAGTCTCTCTCAGTCCTGGTGCCGTTTCAGGCTTAGCGGACAGCGGCGGACGACAGTCCCCCGGGGACAGAGACGCCGTCCATGCCAGTTTAAGCCTCGAAGAACCGGCTCCATGGAGGTGGCGGACAGTCCCCTCAACCTCGTAAGTGCCCATGGATGTTGCAATAGCGAGCTAACGTTTCAGCGGCTGGCTGTTAGCATGCTAGGCTAGCTGCTTTAGTTTACCCGGGCGTTGACTGTGTTGAGAAGCGCTAGGCTAGGCTAGGCTATGCTAGGCTAGGCTAGGCTAGGCTAGTGGAGTGTGTACTCGACACATGACACATAACTGACGGTATAAACACCCTTACACCTCCATACAAAATACGCTGCTCTCATCGTTGCTTATTGTATATACATATATCTTTTTTTTCCCCCTGTCTCATTCTGTATTCCATCAAATCTTCACTGTATGTTTCTTGAGCTGCTTGACAAATGTTTTATTTCGTAAATATTTGTTAATTTAGGGTTGTGTACAGCTTGCTTTCCGTTCTGGCCCCCCCCCCCCCCCCCCCCCCCCCCCCCCCAGGGGATTGATAAAGTAACTGTAATCTTATTTTGAAAGGATCCTAATCTGATTTATTTTATCCTAATCTTAAATGACTAACCAACCCAAAAAACAACCGAAGACTCCTAGTAAAAGACACTCATAACAGGTTCTAAGAGTGTCAGCTAACTCAGGTCCACAGGCTCTAGACAACATGAGGAGGGTGTGAAAGCCTGTCTCTCCTTTCCCTGCTCTTTCATGTCCCTGCGCTTTCATGTCCCTGCTCTTTCTACTTTCCCTGCTCTCTCTCCTTTCCCTCTTTCCTTTCCCTGCGCTCTCCTTTCCCTCTTTCCTTTCCCTCTCTACTTTCCCTCTCTACTTTCCCTGCTCTCTCTACTTTCCCTGCTCTCTCTCCTTTCCCTGCTCTCTACTTTCCCTGCTCTCTTTCCTTCCCCTGCTCTCTTTCCTTCCCCTGCTCTCTTTCCTTCCCCTGCTCTCTTTCCTTCCCCTGCTCTCTCTCCTTTCCCTGCTCTCTCTCCTTTCCCTGCTCTCTCCCTTCCCATCTGGTCTAATCAGAGTCCCCGTCCCTCCGTCTCCTCCAGGCTCATCAGCAGTGCAGGACTGCCGACCGTCTGCTCGCGGCGGGGAAGTATGAAGAAGCCATCAGCTGCCATGGCAAAGCTGCCGGTGAGGCCCCTTTTGGCTTTTAAAAAAACAAACGTTGTTCAAATCAAAGTCCAGGTCCAGTCACAGTGACATTAACATCACCGTGACATTAACATCTGAGTTCTAGTTGTCCTCTCATGGTGGGCCGCTCCTGCCGGTGCCTTTTTCGTGGTGGTTGTGACAGTGGTGACAGGCAAAGCAAGAGAAGTAAAAGGAGAAGTGAGAGCACGGTCACCGTGTGGGAACTTGCAATGCATTCCAGAAAAATATGATATTAAAGTAAAAACAGCCATAATAATAATAATAATAATAATAATTTGAACAGTGATAAGTTAAGATAGTACTTTATTGATCCCCAGTTTGGGGAATTCAGCCGTTGCAGCACCTCAATGGGGAACATGAAGTACATAGTGAGAGGATTCAGGAAGATATACATCAAGATATACATCAAGAATATACAGTGTCGTTATTTTAAATCCAATGCAAATAGAATGGTATATAAAATATAAGATGAGCAATGTAATAACAGGGTTGGTAATACTAATGATGGTAATTATAATAGTAATAATGGTACCGCCTAATAATAGTATTTAATTATAACTGCAAAGAAAGAAAAAAAGAGGCAATGTTGAGTGAGAGGAGGGGTGTGATCTATTCCCTGGGATCACTGTGAGGGCATAGCAGTAAAGTTGTCACAGTTTCCATAGTTACACTAATATGTTAATGCCCCCTGTTGTTTTTTTTCTGTGTTCAGACTTTAGATAAATAACAATGTAATGCACAAATATACAACTGTACAAAATGTTAAAAAAAAAAATAATAATAAAAAAAACAGCTGAGAGGTGGAGCTGAAGTACATTTTGACATTTGACAAGTTCTACAACATTTTCATCCTGACATTTGCACCAAAATACACTTGGTTGTATTATGTGTGAGGTTTGAACTAATTATAGATGAAGCAGTACATACACAGCGATCAGCCACAACATTAAAACCACCTCCCCAATATAGGTCTCCCTCGTGCCGCCAAAACAGCTGTGACCCCTTGGGGCATGGACTCCACAAGACCTCTGAAGGTGTCCTGTGGTATCTGGCACCAAGACGTTAGCAGCAGATCCTTTAAGTCCTGTAATGCCGTTTTTACACCAAAATTAGAGCCGTTGAAAAGAATCGGATCGTTTGTGAACGACCCAACACTACAGTAGAAGCGGCGTATAGTATCCATGCTGCCGGTACGCACCCGCGTACCGGTCCATCGGGGGCGGGAAGCAGAGACGTTCCTCTGGTTCAGAGACCGGCTTGGGCCGGTGGTGGAGTGGTAGGGAGGGTGGAGGTTCTCCGCACTCACAACATTTCATGGTCCCGCCTGAGGGGAAAAAAGGGCAATGACTTCTGATTTTGATTTTGGATTCTAAATGGGATGTGAAATAATTGAATGACACACGGATATTCTATTTACACGTCAACGTCGGGACTCTAATGCGTGCCACATTGCGCCGGTAAAGGGGCCAAAATTATTGTGTTGGCCCAGGTGTTCTGTTCACAACAGAGCCGATCGGAGGTGGAGCCGATTGTTTATTGCAGGGTCATTGGACCCGGGACTGAAACAGGGGTTTTTCCTTTCCCACTGATGATAAATGCTGGATGTTAGCGGGTGTTACCAGGTTTTTGTTGCAGTGGGAAAGGGGTATAAGTTGCGAGGAGGGGCCCCCATGGATCGGCCTTGTTGTTTCAGCACATCCCACAGATGCTCGATCGGATTGAGATCTGGGAAATTCAGAGGTCAAGTCAACACCTTGAACTCTTTGTCATGTTCCTCAAACCATTCATGAACAATTTTTGCAGTCTGGCAGAGCGCATTATCCTGCTGAAAGAGGCCACTGCCATCAAGGAATACCATTGTCATGAAGGGGTGAACTTGGTCTGCAACAATGTTTAGGTAGGTGGTACGTGTCAAAGTAACATCCACATGAATGCCAGGACCCAAGGTTTCCAGCAGAACATTGCCCAGGGCATCACACTGCCTCCCCCAGCTTGACTTCTTCCCGTAGTGCATCCTGGTGCCGGGTTCCCCAGGTAAACGACGCACATGCACCGTCACGCGCCATCCACATGATGTAAAAGAAAACATTATTGATCAGGCCATGGTCCAGTTCTGACACTCACGTGCCTATTGTAGACGCTTTCGATGGTGGACAGAGGTCAGCAAGGAAACTCTGACCAGTCTGTGGCTACAGAGACCCATACACAGCAAGCTGTGATGCACTGTGTGTTCTGACACCTTTCTATCATAGCAGCATGAACTTTTTCAGTAATTTGTGCTACAGTAGCTCTTCTGTGGGATCGACCAGACGGGCTAGACTTCACTTACCACGGGCATCAATCAGCCTTGTGTGCCCATGTTGCTCGTTCACCGTTTGTCCTTCCTTGGACCACTTTTGGTAGATACTAACCACTGTATACCGGGAACACCCCACAAGACCTGCTGTTTTGGAGACGCTCTGACCCAGCCGTCTAGCCATCACAATTTGGCTCTTGTCAAAGTCGCTCAGATCCTTACACTTGCCCATTTTTCCTGCTTCCAACACATCAACTTCAAGAACTGACTGTTCACTTGCTGCCTAATATATCCCACTCCTTGAAAAGTGCCATTGGAACGATATGAGCAATGTTATTCACTTCACCTGTCAGTGGTTTTAATGTTGTGGCTGATCAGTATAGATCCTACTCACTTTTTTTCCCCTAGATAAAACTTCCTTTCAACCCAGTGGACCGTGTAAATTATCTCTTTACGGGAGGAAACCAAATTTATTGTGGTTAAAGTCCTGGGACCAACTTTATGCCTTTCGGTCTTGCACCTGTAACATGCCTACATTGATTTCCTGTCTTTGTTTAATCAATCTCCTTCTCACTTTCTGTCAGATCTATTGAGAGATGCCATGAAGTTAACAGAGTGTGAGCAGGTGAGAACCATTACATACTTGTTTGTGTGTTTACTACCGGGCGCCATTATGTTCTGTGTATCTGTGTATAGTTCATATTTTTAAACACTTTGTCCTTAATAAGGCTTGGCGAGCTATAATGATGATGTAAGAGTGATGTGTTTCTGTTTGGGATGGTTTGCATAAGTCCGGCTTGTCATCACCTTATTTGCCTTGGTTTGTTCATGTAAATCCAAGGTTTTGGACTAACAGTGTTTTCTTTACTACTGATGATAAAAGTGCTACGACGATGTGTTTACAACTGCTGTTTACGTTGTAGTCGGATGAAGTACAACCAGTAAACATGGTGATAAATCAAACATTTAACTAAAGTCATAGTAAAGTAAATTGTTTTTCAAGAACAGGGTCAGCACTGCTATCTAAACCTCAAACTTCCAGTTACCTGTCAATGCTCAGGTTGAAGTTGACCCAAAATAGCAGATTTATATTAAGAACAGAGTAGACTGTCTACGTACCATCACTTTAGTGTCACCAAAAGCACTTAACACCAATACAGACATTATCATACATAGTCTACGTCAGTGTTTCTCAACGTGGGGTTCTGGGACCCCCAGGGGTCCTTCAAGAGTTTCCAGGGGGTCCCCAGCAAAATTAACAGTTAAACTTCACCATTATTTAATTTACGAGACCTCAGCACCATCAGAGAATGGACAATAGTTACTGTTTTGATCCTAGTTTCACTGTTGTCTTCCCAAACCATAGAATAGACACAATCATATCCAATAATAAGAATCTTCTCAGAATGGGCTCCCAGAGACTAAATCTCCACAAATGGCCTTGGCCTCTGGCGTATCAAACTGAGGGTCCTTCACTGATCTAAGTTGCACATGGCCTGTCTTAAAATGCTCATGACCGTCGCTGCTGTGTCTTGCTCTTTAGCAGGTGTTCCGCCACACCTTCCTACTCCTGACGCCGAGGTTTGTTTTTCTGCCGCAGGCCCGGCTGTCCATGGAGCTGCAGAGGGACAGCCACATCAAGCAGCAGCGTCTCATCCAGGAGCGCTGGAAGAGAGAAGCCCGCCGCAAGGCCAACAAAACCCGCCCCGCCCTGTCCCAAGCCGCCGCCTCCGAGCTGGACTCCCAGGCGCAGGGCTCTGGCCGGGTGGGGCCAGGGCGCGGGGCCAGCGGGGAGAGGGAGTACGACACCCTGCTCTACCAGCTCCAGACACGCTGTGCCGGAGGCGCCGCGCTCCCCGCCCCCGGCTTCCCCGCCAGCGCCAAGACCGCCAAGGACGACAAGACGCGCCTGGAGGAGCAGCAGACCACCATCGAGAACCTGCGGCTGCTGGTGGAGCAGCTGATGGACGAGAACCAGCGCCTCGCCTCCGAGAACCAGCAGCTGCGCGCGGAGAACGCCCGCCTGCGCTGCGAGGCCGCGGACGCCGCCGACTTCGTGGAACGCTCGGAGCTGTGGGTCCTCCCGCAGGCGGGGGGAGTCGGGGGAGGAGGGGGGCAGCCGGAGAGGAAGACGACCGGGAAGAAGGAGATCTCCATCCCTCAGCTGCCGCCGCTGGAGATGCCCGCCCAGGAGGACCTGTGTCTGGACGACCTGCCGCCCCTGGAGCTCCCCGAGGACATCCAGAACGAGCTGCAGGAGCTGCTGGACCGGGACAAACTCTGATTAGAGACCAGCCCAGCGAGACACATTTCAGGCGTAAACAAACAGTGCATTTGACATAAAACAGGTTTGTTTTTCTATATATTCAAGTTTATCGGGCCAATTTTTTTTGTTGAGTGTGTTTGATACCTCTCCGGCCTGTTTAAAAAAAAAAAAAAAAAAAAAAAAACAACAAAAAACAAAAACAAAAAAAAAATGTCCAAACGCCACTTTCAATTCCACAAACAAATGCATTTGAAGTAAAAAAAAAAAAAATAGGCAAATATGTTTTTATTTTCCTCCATTACTTGTTTTGGCACAACGGTGGCGTCTTAGATTAAAAAAATAATAATAATAATAATAATTAATAATAATAATAAAAATAAAAAAATAAAAACAATCCTGAGGAAACGACCGGTTGTCAAACCCGGACGGCGTTTCGTGACGAATGAGATGCAGCTGGTATCTCCACGCAGTACCACGCCAGGAGCGTCCGCCCTCGCTCCGGCTCCTTCCCTCCGGGCAGCCACAGCACGGCCGCCGGACCGCTTCTGCGTTCAAGAAACCCCGTGCCTTGAGAAAAAGTTATACTTCTGTTTCTTATTTCATTTTATTTTTTATTTTATTTTTTTTAAATTTGGTAGCAGTCCGGCGTTTGGATCCCGGGGTTGTAAAGGGAGCGGCCGTCTGGATGGACGGACGGGGATCCGATCGCCTCCGTCGTCGTCGTCGTTTTGTTTTTCCCTGTCGGGGCAGAGTATCAAACACCTGAATCTGAGCCGCAGCGAGTTGTCAACAGCTTCCAGGTCGATCTGAGGATGAGCTCGTTGTCCGATCAGTGTGCGTGACAGTTTTCCTTTCAATGCAAGCTACAGAAGTTGTGACGTGCTTTTTTTTTTTTATTTTATTTTATTTTTTTTTTTTTCGGGAACAGCCTTGACGAGGTGAATCGGGTGCAAACTGTGATCCCTCATGCGAGGAAACAGATGGATTTGAAGACAACGTGATGTGCGATATCTTTTATTTATATTTAATTGTTATTAAGGATGGGGCTGAAGGTTTTGCCATTCATCAACGTTATCAAAAAATTGCTTTCATTTTAATTCTATAGAAAATAGCTTTTTTTTTTTTTCTCGTATTTTCAACAATATACAAAAATATATATATATATATATATATATATATATTTAGCCAAAAATGCTTTTAAGACTCGAGGAAAAAATAATTCTCAAAAAAAGTCCCAAGTTTGTACCTCCATAGTTGTAAAACAATCTGTGGATCATGGATGATAACTGTACTTGGGAGTTGAAGTTGGTTTTAGAAAATACCCGGAGCTCGCTCTCTCTCTCTGTTCCTCTTTACGTTCCAGTTTGAAGCTTTTGATCTGCCTCATTTTTCAGGTGGAGTCTTGTCTCCTGGAAGACTGCTGTGCGAGCAGCAGTTTGAATAAAACCCTTCCTCCCGTCTGTCTCTCTTCTCCTTCGTCCTCCTCCCTCCGTGACCCGTCTCACATGAAATCCAGTGCGATGCAAAGCCGGTGGCTCGAGTTACGACCTGAGCAGCTGAAAACACTTCACCTTTCTGTGTGTGCGGCTCCTTAAGTAAAGGATCGCAGGGAAATTAACGTTCGGGAGTGAGGTTTATTTAAAAATAAAAAAAAAAATAAAAAAAGAAACGTTCTTATGTCTTGATTATTGCTACTTGAGCCCCTCTTATTTAAAAATCACTTCCTGCCCCCCTTCATTAAAATAAATCAGAATAACACGACCACAGCCCTGAGCAGGAGAAAAGGACAATAAAACTCCTGTCTCGGGAACGGGTGGCTTTTTATTCCGTCCTCGTTGCCGTTGTGTATCTGCTAACTATTCACTGGCCATGGGGCATCCAAAATGGGCATTATTGGGTTTTTTTTAGCAGCGACGGAAAACAAAACAAATCGGGCAAAATTCTTGTGGTTTGCTCGCGAAAGAGAAATTGCGTTGGTTATGACTCTTAACTTTGATTAGTGATCGCTTCTAATAAGGGGTGCCCGCTTTGGCCTGGATAACGTGTAGCTTTCACTTTTGTCTAATACTATGAAGCAGAAATGTGTGTTTTTGGCGACAGTGTAGTGGGAGCAGCTATGAAGAGAACAAAAAAACAAGCCTGTCTCTGGGTGAAATATCAATAATATTCAACTTGTAATCGTGACATAAGTCTAGGATGCTAAATCATATTCCAATCAACTTCACATTAAGCTAAAACTGTTTTGGGGGAAATTGGTCTATGGGTCTCCAGTGTGCTTGACATGTTAAGCTTCGTATCAGTCTAATATGAACCGGGGAAGCTGACAATTCAGTCATTTCAAAATACATTTCTACAGCTGCCAAAATGTTTTTTGATCACGCTGCATTTTTGTGATCAAGGTTTCTTTGCATTGACTTGAGATCGTGAGTGTAACCTTGATTTGAAAATTCTTATTTTCGCATTTCTTCCAGCTTCTTAAGTGTCCAAACGACATCCCTGATTGCTCTGTCGTAGCGAAATGACCAGAAATCTACTTCTATCAGCCCACATCAGGCCGGGCCTCACTAAAGTGGTGATAAAAGTGTATTAGGATTTGATAAGTTTAATTATCATAGCCGCCCCCTCCACACCCTGCTACACTGTGACCCCCGCCCTAACGACTGAAGAGAGATCTATTCGCTTCTCGGTGATATGAGGCGGTGCAATTGAAAAATCAATGTCATGTCTGCTTTGTTTTTTCACTGCAATTCAACTTTGAAAAAAAAAAAAAAAAAAAAGTTTAATTACAGTTTACAAATGTAATCAGGGGGTAAAAGAGTTACCATTTTGGTATTTTGGAGTGCGTGTGCTATTGAATCTCATACTCAATAATGGAAAACGTTGATTATGTGTTAGTCCGTTTGTTGTTGGTGCATGAATGACAATGAATTTTGATTGTTTTAAGATATTAAAAAAAAAATAATAACTTTTACTCTGTAACTTGTTCTGCGTCTCTTTCTCGGCCTCGTTCTTTAACGTGCCGCTTGAGATATGAAATTATTCATCCACAACCAATGCAGGAACTCATCTTTCTCCTCGGTTCGCTCATGAATCATTTTTGGAAATGTGTGCCGGGTGGTGGCCGGTCGATAGGGGGCGCTATAAGTCCGCGTCTGTCCAACAAAAGGATGTTCTGGGAGACGGGGACAGGGAGGGGCGGGACGTGCGAGCGCGGCGGCGCTTCAGGCCCGACCGCGACCTCAAGCTCCCGCCGAGCGTCCACGGCTGGGAGGAGTTTCACCTTCCTGGGGCGAGAGGGGGGGCCTGCGGTCTCGGGTCACACGCTGCGCCTTCCGCTCCGGGGCGGAGCTCTAGCGTAGCCAAACCTGAAGGGGTGGGCCGCGTTTACGGGAGGCCTCTTTGTTCGCGTCCGCTTAACTCAGAAAGAACGGGATTCCACGCAGCTGCCCCTTTTGTCGTTTCTCACCCGCACTTTATTCAGGCATACGTTTATTGCACCGATAAATACATAGTCACCCACATCTTCGAGTAAAACGGAACAATCCCAGAAAAAGTAGACGGAGCTTTGGTATCATTAGTCAGTTATAAGCACGGGGGGGAAAAAAGAACAACAAATGTATAAGGCGACAATTTCGCGGTTGGTTTTTGCACATCACTGAGTGTTTACATCCGCGTCCCCCGCCAACGGCTTCCCGCGGGGCGGGGTCCACCACCGGCTCGGACGCCGGGCTCTCACGGGCGCCTGATAATTCAAGATGGAAGCCGCGTCTCGGTGTGGCCGCAGCGGGACGGCCCGGCGAGGTGCGAAAACCCGAAAAGAGGGAATTCCCAAAACCTGGCTCGAGCTCGCTGGCGTTTGTCAATAAGTACATTGTTTCTGTCTGAGCGCGTTCGGCCCCTTCTGCAAGTGGTGTCTTGATGCCGCTTGGATTCCTCCCCTGGCCGAGTACATTGTTGGATGAGATGAGGAGCAGGAGCTTTGGGAGAGGAGGCCGCGTGTGCAAAAAAATATATATATATTAAAAAAAAAATAAAAGAAAGAATTAAAAGTGGTTTACATCACACAAAAACAAACACATTTTTTTTTATATCTAAACAAGATGGCGCGCAAAAACAACAATGCAGTCACTCGAAAACACACTGAGGCTGGTCTGGAAGGACAGATTATTTACAAACAGGACGAAAGCAAATAGGATGATGGAATGAGGTCCCGCTGAAATACCAGGGAACAGCCTCCGAAACAAGCGGAGGAAGCCAACGGAATATTCATTCTTGCGGCCCGTTTGTTCTGTCGTCGATCTGAAGGTCGAAGTCGTTTGGAAGTCTCCCCGGGGGATCGGGACTCATGATTGGTTCGGAGCGAGGAAAAGCTGCGGAGAGCGAGCGCCGCGTTGGACCGGTGACCACGGCCGGCGCCGCTCTGCCCTGTTTACACACAAACACCCGTGGGTGTGTGTGTGTGTGTATATAATATACACACCTGGAGGCGTCAGAGTGAAATTCATCATTCAGCCCCGAAGGAACGGTTCCTCCCGGTGTCGGTAGAGAAAACAACTCCTTGTTTCTATTTTCGGTGCACGCTCCCTGCGGTGAAGGGAATATTCCTTCAATCCTAATGGAGGAGCCAGGATTACTTTTTTTCCTCTCTTCATATCAAAATCAGAAATGTAGCCCGTCCTCAAAATGAATGGGCTGGTTTTACTGGAAAACGTTACCATCTCTTTTCGGTTTAGGGGAGGTGGCGATGGGGCCTTATTTCTACTCCAGGACTCCCAGTTCACAAAAATGTAAAATATAATAAAACGACACAAAGAAAAAGCATAAAAAAAAAAAATAATAAAATAGTTATAATAAAGAAATGCTTCTCTCGCCGCTACTCTGAGGAAACTGAGCGGCGGCTTTATCTCGCACTTTGGAGTTCAACCCTGATAGAAAGAGAAAGTGACGCGAGAGGAGACGGAGGGGAAATTCTAGAACAGCAGACCTACTACAGCAAGGTGATAAAAACAACAACTACCTTGAAAAGAAAAACAAACAAAACATGATTAAAGTCTACACAACAAACAACCCAAAGGAAAGCTTAATAGTCGTCTTGGGAGTACAGCTGCTTCGGAGCCACGGAGCGGACTCTGCGTGACCTGCGCTCACGATATGGAGAATACAGACGAACGAGGCAATAAATATGTTTTAGTAAACAAATACAAAAGGAAAAGAGAGGAACACGAGTCTCCTTCCATGTTAAAAAAAAAAAAAAACAACAACAAAAAAAATTCAGCATAGAGGAAAGTTTAAAAATCACTGGGAGTTTGGCAGTTCCAGCCAACGCCACACTCCCGGATAGAATGTCCCTGTGTGTGTGTGTGTGTGTGTGTGTGTGTGTGTGTGTGTGTGTGTGTGTGTGTGTGTGTGTGTGTGTGTGTGTGTGTGTGTGTGTGTGTGTGACAGTAGTCTTCCTCGGTCCTTGTTCACACTCCATAGTTGACGGAGCTCAGCGTTGGTCTCTTCTTGCTCTTGATCTTCAGGGATCCATAGCGAGCCTGAAAATGTTTGATAATAATAATAATAATAATTATTATTATTATTGGGAAGTATATTTCTGTAGCAGTGGTATTCAAAGTGTGGGGTGCGCCCCTAGTGGGACGCGGAGGAATTGCAAGAGGGGGGCGAGAATGAAAGTGACATGAAAAATTACATTTCATGAAATAGGTTTATTTAAAATGAAAATAAAAGTAATAGGATGATAGTTTATTAATTAAAAATAATATAATAATACTATTTGTTCATATGTTAATTATATTATTATTACAGTATTATTTTTTTCATTAGTTGTGCATATGAAACAATCTTTATTTGTACTTTTTGGGAGGGGAGTTCGTCAACAGACGTTTGAATACCACTGTTCTGTACCATGTGACTGCCACAGTAGGAGCTTTTAAATGATTCAACAATTGATGCAATGCAAGTTCAACGTTTCCATCACCTCAACATGCATCTATTCTTTTAACTCTTTCATTGGGAAAACAACACCGGGCGCTGAACCCTGAGATTCTGTCCCCTGTGTGTTCCTTACGTCTTTGCGGACCCTGGAGCGCGTGATCTTGACGCTCTGCGAGCGCCTCAGTCCCCTCTGGGTGACGGCCTCGTCCTCGGAGAACGTGGGATCCGCCTCCTCGTCGGACGGCTGCTCCTCGTCGTAGTAGTAATCTGGACACACACACACACACACACACACCCACAGGTTACATCTTGAAAAATAATATCCTTCCATCTCTGGATGAGGAAAAACATGATTTTGGGATGAAAGATAAGTAACTTGTCTACAGCACCAGGTGGAGCTGATGGACATCATAACTACTTGAGACTAGAATGGTGTTATTCAAACTTTTATTTCTGAGGAGGCCACTATGGAAGGAACGGCAAACCGTCGCAATCGAACTCACGGAAAATGTGCATGAACAAATATTTCGGAATATTTTTTCAGAGCATTCATTTCTGCATTAAACGCTGATATTGTAGTTTGAATATGTAAACAAACCATTTCTTAGACATAAAAAAAATGTTTGATCACCCAATTTTGGTGTTATCGTAGACCGTATTTAAACATTTTCCATACAGTATACGTCGATAAATAAGGTCCAATAATTTTTGAGGTTGTATCTTTTTTTATCAGTAAAACAAATGCTCTATTCATGGTGTATTTTCACTATTAACAGCATGTAGCCTCTACCTTTTCATAAAACATTGAGTGTTATTATAATCCATTAAAAAGACTAAAGGAAGAAATTCCGCAATTTGATTTGCCGACCCAACATAAAATCACCTGCTACCCACCGGGGAGGGGCGGGTCACAACCTAGAATTTGGAAAACGCGGGACTAGATGAACCTCTTCCAGCGCATCCCTGGACAACACGTACACTGCCTGATGCTCTTTGTGGCGCCGTGGTTACAGACATGGTGTCACTAATGCTGAATGCCTTGTGTTCCCCGGTGTCTCCAGCAGGGGGCAGCAGTGAAACGAGAACCGGGCTTCTCTCCCTCTTCCTTTGTCTCCCGGCTCTGATAGAATTCGAAGACGGAAGGGAACTTCCTCCTCGCAGAGAACATGGGAACACAAAGGAAATGCTGCTGCCAAATCGTGACAGCACCGTTACAGGCCATGAATTACAATGACGCAAAGCCCATTCCAGGAGAAAATGTGTGCTGGTGCTGGTGTGGGTTCCTCGTACTAAGTCTGAGACTTAACGCCGCGCACTGATGCTTCATTTATGTTGATGCTGTGACCCAAGGTTGGCTCTGCCCTTTCCTTCCAAACGCCGACATAAAACAGAAAAAAAAAAAAAAAAAAAAAGCCAAACCACCGCAATGTTAACAGGACGTCATGTCATGTTTGATAGTGTGTCTACTTAATCCTGCATGTGTGCCGTGTTTAAAAACGGTCATCGTATCTCGATCCGACGTGTCTGCGTGCGGCTGTAGCTCCTATATGAGCAACGTTCCTCGACAACGTGGGGATCGGTTTGAATTTCAGTAACGGGCTCCTCTTTCTATCCCGCCTGGCTCTGATCCCCTCCCTGCCACTGCTGATGTTGCCACATCTGGAGTCTATTTAAGGCGGAGAGGAAACAAGCTGCTTCCAGGGAGCGGAGAGTGTGCGTGCGTGCGGGTGTGCGTGCGTGCGTGCCCGTGCGCGTCTCAGAGGGAGACAGTCATTTCTCAAGACGAAAGGGGCAGCGTTTGAATTTCTCGGGGGGCTGAACGCTACCATCAAACGTGACGCTTGTTCCAGGTGAAGTGCTGGGATGCCGCTGCTCAGGTCGGCGGCCTCTGTTTAGAGCCGCAGCGGAGGAGGCCCCCGTCCCCGTTCTCCACTCTAGGGACACGCGGGTCCCACCCCCCCACCCCCCCGTTCCATTTCCCAGAGCTGGAAAACTACGCTCAGGGGGCCATCTGGAGACCGTGGTGCAAAAAAAAAAAAAAAAAAAAAAGAGAGAGAGAGGAAGATGGAAAACATCTCGCTTCCCAGAGTGTCTGGCCGTTTGTTTTTTAAAAGGGCTTGACGAGGAAGTGAGCCTATTCCAGCTCACACACCACGACCCCGACACAGAATGGCCTGTGATATGAAGGTAGAAACAGAGGGGATTCAAAAGCGGAACATCTCTGATCTAAAGCAGAAAGACAAAAGATGGCCGTATCTCAGCTCCTCCCAACATTCTGGACCTCCTTCCGACATTGCTCCGAGCTCCAAAACTAAATTTGAAAACCCGTTACTCCCAAAAATTCTGTATGTCACGGCCGGGCGTTGTATCGACCGTGTGATCGGAGACGAGAAAATGGCTGATGTTATTTCTCAGGCTGCATTACAGTACGGGTAATGCAGTTCTCCGAACTTTGCTGTCAACATCGTGTGGGTGTGTGTCGTGTGGGTGTGTGTCCTAGGTCATGCTCCATGGAAAAGGTAGACGGAGCCACGGGGGTGTGGGAAAGGACACACGTGGTTATTTTGAACTTGCAGAATTTCACGCCGTGTAGCTTTCCTGACAAATTGACGGTGCCACTCTTGTTCCGTTTTGCAGAGTCAGGCAATTAAAGCCGTGCTCCTCGACAGCCGCGTCTCGCCACCCTGCCCCCCCCCCCCCCGCCGGGTGCCCACGGTCCTGCAGGCTTTAGTGCCAATTCCATTCTTGAAGACCAGATTCAATTAGGGGCCAAACATTCCCACGAGGCCTTGTGTAAAACTAGAGTTAGAGCTGAAACTTGCAGGAGAGGAGGTAGTGGAGGACTGGGGTGGGAAACGCCGAGCACCGAGGCCTTTCTTTCCCCTTTCCGAGGGAAACGTCTTGAGGTCATGCCGAAGTGTAACTATTAATCATTTTGTTGCAGACCCCGCTGAGGGTCCCCGGAACCCACGTTGAGAACTACCGGCTCCTAAACTCCACTTGTGATCAGAGCTAATCCTCCCAATAGCAGAAAGATCAGACGCTCGGCCGTTCATCCGACCCGAGTGCTCCTCACCTACCCCCCTGACCATCGTTTGAACAACTTTTTAGTTCCATGTCAGCATGTTAAAACCCCATCGCACACCAAAAAAAAACAAAAAAAATAAAACTGGAACGTGCTGATGTTCTTCTGCCAAGCCGCAGATTCCAGATTCCAGCCATTCCACGACATTACAAGTCAATTCTGTGGTCTGAATTCTCCAATTTCCTGCCGTGTTTGGAGCAGACGGCTTTGGTTAATCACAAGCTCTGTCTGGCCCGTCCCGAGCAAGCACCCCCCCCCCCCGACCCAAAATAAATAAATAAAGGAGAAAAAGGGTCGTCTGTGATTTCACTGGGGCCGGCTGTATATATTACGACCCGGAATCCTTCGAGCCCTCACAGGTTTGCGCTTAACCACGACGATGTCTCTCTTCGCATTTTGAAGGAGGACATTAGCGTTCGTTAGCGTCGCGTTTGCAATTCGTGACCTTTGGCCAGTGCCGACGTCAGGAAGAACCGCGCCCGCTCCCAAACCCCTTAGTCCGCCATGATGCATAGTGCAACTCTGCTGGAGGACGTGCACAGGTTCGCAGCTGGACGGGCAACATGGAAGCTACGGTCGGCCCAGCAGGATCGTGAAAAGATATGTCGCCCCCGTCTCCCCGGCCGTATTCTCAACCTCCCTCTCCTGGCTGGTGACTGAGCTGAATACCTAATGGCTTCTGTTCTCTCTCAGTATGCTAATGTCGTCTTCCCTGCTCGCCTCCGCTCCAACCCTCCATTCACATCCTCCTTTAATCCACTCCCCCCGCTGCTTCGCTCTTCCCCCCGAATACATCACTTCTAACATTTCCACTCTGTACAACTACCTGACCACCCATCGCCCTATCTGTTCTTCCACCTCAAGTCATCCCTCCCCCAACCACCCTTTTATTCTTGGAAGTGTGTGTGTGTGCGGATGTGTGTTTGTGAGAGACCATCCATTCCGCAAACATGGAAGTGGACACACACACACACACACACACACACACACACACACACACACACACACACACACACACACACACACACACACACACACACACACACACACACACACACACACACACACACACACACACACACACACCTCATTGAAATGCCAGCCAGCCTCTGATTTAATTGAGGAGGGGGAAAAATAGAACAATTATGAGATGAGTGTTGTTTGACATTGTCAGAAAATCTGAATGATGATGCCCTGTACTGTGAGCGTGATGGAAAGGAAAAAAGCGTTTGTATGCAGCTTCATCCACCCCACTTAGAGAAGCTACGGCTTTCTCGTCACCACCGCTTTTTATAAGAGGCGGGAAGGGCCTCACACACTCTTTTCCTTCCGACACTCTGCTAGACTGAAGATCTGCTTCAGTTGCCGCTGACTTCTGATCAACTGGGCAATTCTCAGCTTTCACTTCAAGTCCAGAACAAGTCTTGCACCGCAGCTGGCACATTCTCAAAGATTAGACTGCTGTAGTCTCTGTAGAATTGTTAAAGGGGCAATAGATAACCTTTCTTCGCCCCACCGTCTGCCATTTCCCCTACTGGTTGCGCATTAGTTGACGCACTTCCCGTGACACACTGCCGTAAACCAATCACTTTCCCGGGAGTTTGTGCCCGGTGGCAGTCCCAACGCATAGTGATATGGAGGCTTATACAGAACCGATCTAACCGCCAATGATGTCATTATTCCATAGCCATTACACATTGCAGTCAACATGACCTTAATGATAATGATAATAATAATAGTAATGAAATATAACTATCTATAAAATATAAAATATCCTTTTTTTTTTTCCCTCCATGCTTGAATGGCAGCGCAAAATTGTGTTTGGTGCCATCCAGGTGGTGAATCTAGTTTTAATTTATGTAGATAACGTCCCCAAATAAAAAGAACACTGCCTGGGAAGGCCACCCTGACGACTCCTCTCATCTCCTATTGAATTTGGACACGAAATGAAACAGCACAGCTCTGAAGCACTTCCAGTCACTACTGTCGTTCTGTTTGGGTGTGTGTGAAGGTACCTGCTCCGTCGGGGGCGTCGGTGCTCTGCGACCTCCTCATGGCCGGGTTGGATGAGCGGGAGCTGTAGGGGTACAGCTGGCCCCCGGGGGCCCCTTCCTGCTGGTCGATCTGCGTCAGGTCGTGCATGCTGAGGCTGCGCAGCTTCTCCGTGATGGCACCCTGACCCTGCAGGTTTCGGCGGACACACAGGAGTTAGGAGGGTGGAAAAGTGAGAAACATAAGCCAACGAGAGGAAAGAGACAGTAAAGGAGAGGGTGGGAAAATACACATGCAATGACATATGTACGCATGCAGTAAGAAACGGAGAAAAGCATAGACACAATCACGTCAACAAAGAGATGAGAGGAAAAACGGAAGGAACGGAAGTAAACAAAACTGGAGAAAAACCGTGACTACCACGTCACCAGTGTAACAAGATCAGATCACATTTTATGTCATGACAGTCACATGGCAAATGGAATGCAAAAAAACAAAAAAAACAAAAACATGATGAGCTGTTTGTACCGACACACAACAAGAAAACTACTCATGACGACAGCTTAAGTCAATAGAAAGCAAGGAAAAACACCAAACGGTGTTGCATAATTGGTTTAATTGTTGTCTTTTACACAGCATTGAACTAGCCTCCACCTGAACTAGCCTCTTGCCTACCCTGAAGTGGTAGGACGTTGAAGTAAACCCAGAGCTATATTGTATACAATACGCAGGTCTGTGTGTGTTCCAATATAGGAAAGTAAAATAAGGGGCTGAAATCGTGAGAGATGGTTATGAACACTTTGAAACAAGCATAAATCACAGACCTGGAGTCAACCGTATTTACAAATGCTTTTAACGGCGTGTTTCAGCTGGTTGAAACAATGCCTGTCTAGTACAAAGGCAGCACAGTGGCGGAATCTATCAGTACACGGATATTTATTCTTTCAGACCTAATGAGCCTTAATACCTGGAAGAACGTCTCGCATTAGCGAGTCTACCTTGCTATATCCAGCACGGTGAAGAAAGGGTAAAAATAAACTATTTGCAACTACTGTTTGACCCAGATCTGCGTTAAACTCATGAAAGTATGGATTTGTCTAGTGGCATGTTGGGACCGTATTGGTATGAAATGATAGAATCTGTCCATGCTGCTAACACGGTTTGTTTTTACCTCCCAGAGTAGCCAGATGAAGCACAGAACCCCTAAAGAAAGCAGGGGGTCAGTAGAGGAAGCAAGAGAGAGAGAGAGAGAGAGAGAGAGAGAGAGAGAGAGAGAGAGGGAGAGAGAGAGAGGGAGAGAGAAGAGAAGAGAAGAGAGATGGAATGACACCTGAGAGTAGATCCACACTAGGACTCAGCCATATGGAAAAAAGTAGCAGAATAATCAAGAGGAAATTGTCGACTATTATTGCATCTGTATCTGTTATTATATGTGAGTATTGGCACATATTATGATATCTGCTTCTCTATTCAAAATCCCACGTAGAACAAACCTACTGATGTTCATCAACGTTGAATTATACGGTGATGTAAAATACATTATCCCAAAAACCCGTTCAAATAAAGGAGACCCAATTAGAAAGTCATATCCAACCATCATTAGCTTGGACAAAATTACACTGTCGTAATTTTGATGAAGTGTATAGACTGATGCCAGACACACAGCAGTGATTTAGCAGCACTATTACAAGTCTGGTTAATATCATCAACTGCACAGTTGTGTTAAGGAATCATGTTTTTTTTTTTGTGGTTTTGAAAATATTACACATACAACCTTTCCGTTACAACACATGAGGGTGAGACGCCCTCATTAAACCTTAACAGTGAACACGTCAAATTAAGAGATAAATACACTGAAATAATATTGGATTTTGAAACGGCCTGTTCGATTAACAACAGAGAAACCTTGATTCATATGTTGAGCGTGACATCCAATCAGAGTCCCTTCATTTCCATCGGAAAAATAAGTCGGTATTTCCATAGGCCTCCATTTTCCATCCAAAGTTCACGGCTTGAAAAAGGTGCGTGTCACGGGAATAAAGTCGGATAATCTGCCATGGTGGACGATATATATATATAGTTGAAAAGAAAACTCCCCCAAGACTGCATTTCCATTGCTCTTCCAAGAAAGAAAATGAGCACGTTTGGCTGAGTCTGAGTCTTCTGACGGACGGGGCTTTTCTGCTCAAGGCGAGCTTAATCAGGTGGAGCAAAAAGTTTCAACAAAACATGTTTTGGGGCATTAAATTGAACTCAATTGCACAGGCCGGATGCACAGTTATGACACAAGGAGGATGTGGAGGAAGAGGGAGAGCAATAGCTGCAAAGAGAAGGAACTAAAGAATAACGTAGAGATACAGAGGGAAAGGAAGAGATTGAGCAATAGGAAGAGAAGCCAGTTTGATGACAAGAGAGGAAGGACGCAAGGTGCCGCTTTGATGCAGTGATCAATAGCGTGGTTAATAAGGGTGGTGTGGGCGGGGGGGCCTTTTGCAAGTTCCCGACTGCTGTCATCATTAGGAGGAGCGGAGGAGATTACAGACAAGGCACTTACACCTACACAATCCACATATACCCTTAAAAAGGATTCTGCAGAGTGCAGTTCCATGAATACTAGAAAGCCCCCCAGCTTCTTCTATCCTTGTTGTCGTTGTACAATTACCAGGTGGTTGAGTTTTACACTGTGATGCAGTCGTAAAAGGAAAACTGGCGAATAAGACAAATTAAACTAGAGCAGACTAAGAGGATAAAATACACTAAATAAATTAAGTAGACGGAGCCACTGGTTAAATAGCAGCACGTCGACTACACTGCGCATGAGATACAAGATTATGAGAGAAAAGAAATCTTGCTAACGGTGCACAAATGTTAAAGCGGCCATAAAAATGTGATCGGGTGGGGTATGTGAACTGCAGCAGCATGTAAGCCAGTAAGTCAGGCGGTGCTGAATGGTGAGCCGGTGAAATTCCCAAGCAGCCACTGGGACAAATCAGCTCTTTTTTATCCTCCCCAGGAAGTAGAGAGTAAGAGGCCAGGCGAGGTCGTCAGCGATGTGGGTAGGGTGGGATATAGTGTAGAAGGGGTTGTGCTCCATGTCCTCGGACCTCCAGAAGTCCACGCTCTTTTGTCTTCCTGATGTTAAGAGCGCATTTGTTTTCAACAGCACAAGTTCTGCACATCCTCCCTGTAGGCTGACTCAACACACCCACCGCAGTGTCATCTGCACACCTCATCAAAGCCTTTTTAGTCATGGGAGGGATGAAACTGGTAAGTAAGGAGGGAGTAGAGGCTCAGCCGCACACCCTTGGGGCGCTCCGCTGTTCAAGGTTGAAGTCTGGGGTCTTGGCCAGAAAGTCAAGGATCCAGCAGGAGGCAAGTCTGCCTCTTTTACTGAGACTCTCGCTGTTTAACTAATTCATTTTGGCAATAACGTGATGTGTAAAAAAAGGGAGGGCCGGCCAATATGGAAGAATTCCTTTCCCCCCAATCGCTTTATCCCCGCAGAGCCTAAATAACAAACAAGTGACAGAGATGAGCTCAGTGGAAAGTTGGCCAAATGGACCCAAACATGACCAAATTCCCAGATCTATTAACATATTATCCATCCAATAAGAATGCGAGTATAAACAACAGGACGCATTGACAATGTAAATGTAGTCTTGAAAGAGAGCTGAAAGTGGATGTTGTAATATTACACCCAGGGGGTATACAGGGTTATTTAAAATACCATGAAACAGTCAATAGCACTACTAATTCTCAAATTGAACTGTTATTGTTTTATCATATTGTCTTATTGATGTATGCCTACAGGATACCACAGAAAGATGGTGTCACCTCTGCGTGGTACTGGCACTGTACAAGAAAGAGGTCTGAGAGATTAAACAATATGCTGCAGTATTCATGCAATGCTGGTGAAACTGCTAGCGTTTAGCAATGTATATCACCGCTGTGCACATAGCGGGAGTCAGGGGAACACCAGAGAGAGGCGCACGCACGCACACACGCACGCACACGCACACACACACACACACACACACACACACACACACACACACACACACACACACTTGCCTTGACAGCTGCTGTCACAGCAGCTGTGGCTGCGATACTAAGGCCCTGCTTGCCAAAGTTGACCATGGTCTCATAGCTTCTCTCCTTGGCCTGGACTATGTACTCATCGATCTCCTGGAAGGCAGATGAGGGGGGGGGGGAGAGAGCTCAGTAGTACATTCCTAGTAGATGGTTTTAATCAGGTAAAAGCACTTTCCAATAATGTGCACCCAGAGACAAAAGTGTGAGAGCCATGAAGAGAGAGACAGGCATTGGATGGATAGATAGATAGATAGATGATGGGTGATGGATGATGGATGGATAGATGGATAGATAGATGATAGATGATAGATAGATGGATGGATGACTGGATGGATGGATGGATCTTACCTTCTCTCTGGAGGACAGGAGTGGGTGCAGACACTTCCTGTAAATGAGACTTGCTCCCCGGGTGTAGGGAGACAACAGCCAAATGACGATGGCGATCTTCAGCTCGTAGTACAGCGGAAACCTGGCGGGGGAGAACAGCGCACATGCAGTCGATGCCCGTGCTTGTTAAAGACGGACCAAACTCATGAGTCAGTGTTCAATTGTAATGTCTGGAATCCTTGAACAAGGCAATATAAAACATCCAGCATCAACATCCTATTGCGATGCTGTGAAAATATCACATATGGTGGCAAATATCACAAAATTCAATATTATTAAATATCGGCCCTAGCCTAGGTTTCAGCCCAATTAATATTAGCTTACCGGTGGGTGTGGCCCCGAATATTATGATTTAATTTGAATGGGTGGATGTGCATCTGATGATACATGAGAATCAGGGAAAACAATCAACTGAGATTAATTCGGGGGCGCCCTTTAAAGAAAAAATGAAAAATAGGAACATAAATTTCCACCTTTAAGTCAAGAGACAGAACAAAACGATGGGAAAAGTTATACGTAACGGTAGAAAATATTGCCGTTTCAATTCTTATCTCTCACACACACACACACACACACACACACACACACACACACACACACACACACACACACACACACACACACACACACACACACACACACACACACACACACACACACACACACACACAGCATCTGTTCCCACACATTCATTTAGCTGTCATACCCATTACAAAGGAGCCATCCTAATTCCATTAGTAAACTGATTGGGCTTTACACATTCTGGAGCCTAAAACATAATCACCACACCGAAAAGGCTTGTGAATGCGTGCGCGTGTGTGTGCGCGAGAGTATTAGAAGCCCTAATGATTTGTTTTGTTTGCCCGCTCGCACAATCAGGAGCGGTCAAGCCAGTATGACAACATTAGCATAATGTTTACACTGCTGGGGAATCCAATATGATAGATTTGATAATATAATATCAGATTTGCCATTTGGCAATTATCCCAAATATCATTTAAATGTGCAATGCAAAATAAGTGTATCCCCACAGTTATCTGTAGTAGTATGACATCTCAGATGAGGTTATTTATAAAGGCTAGGGTCAGGATTTGGTCTTTTTTTGTTCACCTGCACAATAATTGTATCTGCAAAATAACATATTTGAATGTTTACCACAACGCTTCAAGTTTAATAGCTTGTCATAAACATGTTGAGATATTATTGCATATTTCATCTTTTTAACATTTTTGCATTAGTCTTTCCTAATGGAAGCTGAAACGGGCATTTGCATATTGCCCGGAGACGTGTTGAGTCCAGTTGCTGCGCACTTTTTTTGCAAGTTGAAAGTGAAGTGGTGTTCATGTTTCATTTCTGATATGTGTTATTTGTAGGGGTGTCATGATAGAGTCCCCAAATCCACCATTCAATTGACTTATGATTTTAAGGTCAGGATTCGATTCTCAATGTATTTTTTTCCCAGCACTGACAGCTTTGCCACTGTTAGACTATTGAGTCTTGATTTGTAAAGAAAAACTTTGTGCCCAGTCACATTAATCATTATAAATAATGGGGGTTTTTTTTAAGTGGAATAAATATAAACCAATTATCTCATACAACTGCATCAACTAAATAAATCGTCATCATCAATCGTTGTTGATCCGCGCAGGTCCCCGTCCCCCCCCACAGTTTAAGTGCTTTTTTTGTTTTGTTTCTGTTTACTGTTTTCTTTACAAATAAAGACTCGATAAGGTTAGGGCTGAAAAAAATACATGTGTTTAAATCCAATTGTGTATTGAGAGATACAGACTTCTCTAACACGACGACTGTACCTCACATCGTTCAAAAGCGATTTTCGTGAAACATAGTTTGTTACAAACGTGATCAATTGAACAAGAAGGTAGGAAGAAGGTATCCTGCGTGCCTGATATTGGACTTTAATTGAACAATTGAGTATTGAAAGTTTTATATATTTGAAGATTTTATTTAAAACACTGGACATCTTGAATGTTCCTTGCTTTAAGTGTATGGAAAGCAAAGTTATATTTGCCCGCGCCCCTTTTTTGTGTGATCCGAAAAATGATCCGCTCCGTGACTCAGAACCGTGATACAATCCGAACCATGAGTTTTGTGATCCGTTGCACCCCTTAAACAAAGGCTCGGGAGCCATAAGAGTCAGCTCTTTTCAGTGAACGGGATCATCCTGAACAATACAGCACGCAGTTTATTTCCGGATAACTTTACATTAGAGATCACATTTATTTTGTCTTGGCGGTAAGGATCAATGTCGGACAGTATCACCCACAAAAATACGGGGAGAATCGCGAAGCTGCTTGTGATCTCGACGTTCGAAATCGAACGCTCATTTTGATCAATTTTCGATTTCAAATCGAGATCCCGACACCCCTCGTAATTTGCCTTACCACGCCAGTGTGAGGTCAGTGACGGTCTCAACCACAGTGTAAAGAGCGAAGACGATCCAGTACATCATCCATCGCACCTGCAGGGACAGACACAAAAACATTCTTTATGAGAATCTATTGTATCAAAGCTTCTAGTAGACATACAGTACTTCTAATACTGACAATACTGAAAATGTGAGCCATCATCAGGAAAGTGGTTAGGGTTAATGTATGTAATGTTAGTGTTGAATAGTAAACAGGTTGAAACTCAATTTGAGTTGGTATGGTCCTAGAGCTAAACCACAAAAGGTATCCATTATTTATCCAGGGATAACTTTCAAGGAGCAAGGAGCACTCTATCGTTCAGTGACAGCAAGGTTCATTGAGTTTGCACATTCAGACCATGAAGCTGCCACCACACTTTACAAGCGGTGTGTACCTCATCCCAAAACGGATGGCCTTTTCTCAAGTTAGAAGAGGACATCGACAACGCTGGCCCCAATAAGAAACAAACATAGGAAAACTGCGTAAATGTGTACAATTGACAGCAGAAAAGTATGTGCAAATGTTCCGTACACCTCCAGCACATTTCCGCATTGCAGTGGTGTGGTTGGTGTGAATAGACCAAGACCAGCTTTACCCCCCACCTCCCACCCTTCTAAAGGGCTTTCCAGGGTCTCTTGGTTGCATTTCCATATCAAAGCCAGCGGTGGTCCTCTGGCAGACAGACAGTCGCATGAACAGCTGAGGTATTTACTGAGCCAGGGGCTCCCCTGCGTGAGTGCACACTCACAAACACTGGCTAATAAAGTGCCACTGTGGCTGTCCACACACACACACACACACACACACACACACACACACACACACACACACACACACACACACACACACACACACACACACACACACACACACACACACACACACACACACACTCATCTATTCTCTTCCACCCCGTCTGTACCTCTCTGTCTCTGGTGTGTGCTGCAGTGCCTGCAGCAGGAAGGTTGGGCGCTCTAATTGGCGGCCTCACAGTGAACCCCCTCGCACACATTTCTACACACAGAACACATGCACGCTGTAAACCAATTGATAAGTGTGTGCCAAACTGCAGCTGCCTCTATTGATTCTATCCACGTGCCGGCCATTTTCATACCCCCTCTTACCATCCCTCGCCCTCTCACTGCACCCCTCCTCCCTAGTTCCCTCATCTCATCAGTCGGTAGGACATTAAGATGTGACCTCAGTGAAATATACGGCGGCCATTTTACCTTCCTGGGGCTATGCTAGAGATTTACTACACCCCCCCCCCCCCCCCGCCCCGTTAATAATGAGCTTCCATTAAAAAGAGAAAAGAAACACCTCAGCTCTTTCAGCGTGGTGATGCTGGCTTCTCCGCGGGAGGCTTGAAACTAACTTTGTTGTTGGCCTGCATGCCACGAGCTTCAGGATTCACCATTTCATCAAACACATACCATCAGCCACACAATTAAAACCACCACTTATAACCCCTAATATTGTGTAGGTCCCCCTCGTGCTGCCAAAACAGCTCTGACCAATCAAGGTATGGACTGTACTCTATACTTCGCTCTCCACGCCCAAGGCTCATTGATGAACTCATGACCCAAACTTGACCCTGTTGCTGGTTGCAGCTGTCCTTCCTTGGACCACTTTTGGTAGGTATTAACCACTGCATACGGGGAACACCCCACAAGACCTGCTGTTTTGGAGATGCTCTGACCCAGTCGTCTAGCCTCACAATTTGTCCCTTGTCAAAGTTGCTCAGATCCTTATGCTTGACCATTTTTCCTGCTTCCAACACATCAACTTCAAGAACTTATCGTTCACTTGCTGCCTAATATATCCCACCCCTTGACAGGTGCCGTTGGAACGATATGAGCAATGATATTCACTTTTGTCAATGGTTTTAATATTGTGGCTGATCGGTGTACCATCAATAGAGGTGGAGTAGCATTATTTATTTTAAATTAGGAACGAGTTACTGAGTAACTGAACTAAACAGTTTGACAGGACTTGTCAGCAGAGATGATGTACAAGCTACAATGGAACCTTTTGATTAGGGGCCAATACTACCCCAATACTAAATCAGCATTCAGCAAAGAAGAAACCCAAAGTGATTCATTAAATCATAGCAATGTGCCGTGAGATGGGGCTCCAATACATTAATATAATGATTTTTATTAATCTGGACATCAAATTTTGGAATTGGACAATGCAAGACCTATAATTTAACGGTTTACAATTTTGTGGCCTCAATAAATACTGAACTGAGGCTACATTTATTTTAATTGTAATTAATTGGGTGACCAAAATATGGAAGCAAACCCATAATCGACAAAGAGCTGATAACACTTACCACGCCTGGAAAACCTACACTTTAAGTAAACGAATTTCAACACTTTATCTGGGGGACCACAATCTGGTCATTAAATCAACCTGTCACAGCTAATGCTCCTTTGCATTGTGATGAAATGCACCTGGTTTTCTTTCCGGCTCACAGATAACACCCGTCATACTACTAGACTAACATGTACATTAACTTTTGACCCGGGTCTTTCCATCTTTCCGTTCTGTCGTTATTGGACAGCAGCTTATGTGTGATGTGCCACTGTGACCTACTCCTAGACCTCAAATGATCTGTAAATGGCCAAAGGATGGATCCAGGCCTAAATGATTACATTGGAAACACTGATAGTACAACTAAATATAATAACTACAAACAGAAACTAGTACCAAAAGGAAACAAAAATGCACAAATAAAACAATTCGATCGGGAGAAAAACCCTGAAACACTTGAGGCGGTCAGACAAATCTGCACTGGCCAGGCCTAAAATGAAGAGAGATTTCAGCATAGAAGCTCCATTTGTCAGGAACAGATTGTGGGAGTGAAACGGTGCAGTCCAGAAATAATGATGATCATTTGAATAAATTGAATGAACGACAGGTACAGGTTTGCTACGGTACCTCTCTTTGTTTTGTGCTTTGCGGATACAGTTTGAGTTACGTTGTCAAAATAGAAAAAAAAAAAAAATTATATCTATCTACTGTATATATACACACACAGTATAAATACACACTCACCGACCACTTAATTAGTACACCTGTTCAATCGCTTGTTAACACAAGGAGCTAATCAACCAATCACATGGCAGCAACTTATTGCATTTAGGCATGTAGACATGGTGAGGATGACTTGCTGAAGTTCAAACCGAGCATCAGAATGGGGAACAAAGGGAATTTAAGTGACTTTGAATGTGGCATGGTTGTTGGTGCCAGACGGGCTGGTCTGAGTATTTCAGAAACTGCTGGGATTTTCACGCACAACCATCTCCCAGGTTTACAGAGAATGGTCCGAAAAAGAGAAAATATCCAGTGAGCGGCAGTTGTGTGGACGAAAATGCCTTGTTGATGTCAGAGGTCAGAGGAGAATGGGCAGACTGGTTCGAGACGATAGGAAGGCAACAGTAACTCAAATAACCACTCGTTACAACCAAGGCATGCACAATACCATCTCTGAACACACAACACATCGAACCTTGAAGCAGATGGGCTCCAGCAGCAGACCACCACACCGGGTGCCACTCCCGTCAGCTAAGAACAGGAAACTGAGGCTACAATTCGCACAGGCTCATCAAAAATGGACAATAGAAGATTGGAAAAACGTTGCCTGGTCTGATGAGTCTCGATTTCAGCTGCGAGACTCAGATGGTAGGGTCAGAATTTGGCATTAACAACATGAAAGCATGGATCCATCCTGCCTTGTATCAACGGTTCAGGCTGATGGTGTAATGGTGTTGGGGATATTTTCTTGGCACACCTTGGGCCCCTTCGTACCAACTGAGCATCGTTTAAATGCCACAGCATAGCTGAGTATTGTTGCTGACCATGTCCATCCCTTTATGAGCACAGTGCACCCATCTTCTGATGGCTACTTCCAGCAGGATAATGCACCTTGTCACAAAGCTCAAATCATCTCAAACTGGTTTCTTGAACATGACAATGAGTTCACTGTACTCCAATGGCCTCCACAGTCACCAGATCTCAATCCAATAGAGCACCTTTGGGATGTGGTGGAACGGGAGATTCGCATCATGGATGTGCAGCCGACAAATCTGCCGCAACTGCGTGATGCGATCATGTCAATATGGACCAAAATCTCTGAGGAATGTTGCCAACACCTTGTTGAATCTGTGCCACCAAGAAATAAGGCAGTTCTGAAGGCAAAAAGGGGGTCCAACCTGGTACTAGCAAGCTCTCCCTAATAAAGTGGCTGTTGAGTGTATATATACAGTATGTGTGTGTGTGTGTGTGTGTGTGTGTGTAGGCCTCTACACACAGGCCTCTACACACAACTGGTTGCCATGGTCATAAAATTGCCTGCCTGCCTCTCAACCCGAGGAGATAGTTAGAAAACAAAGTGTGTCTGAGCTTGTTTGAGTAACACACCACGCACGCGCACACACACACACACACACACACACACACACACACACACACACACACACACACACACACACACACACACACACACACACACACACACACACACACACACACACACACACACACACACAATGCACCATAGAATTACACGGTGCAGTAAGGTTATAAAAAATTTAATAAAATTAATTAAAAAAAACCAAATACACACAAAATAGAATTTGAACATTTCTAGCACTACATTCTGCCTCAACACCAAGTCCCTGAAGTTCAAAATGTGACAAACGCTCCCACTCTACCACCCTTGTCTATAAAATATTTTTAAAAATGTATAACATTTTGGGGATGATTATTGGTGTTTTTTTTATATGATATTTAAACACAAGTAATATTTGAGAAACAATCTTTAGAAATGTAGATATTATGATGTCGGTTTATAGATTTACTTCAAGAGTCTTTGAAGTCCAGAAAATAACATTACTTTACTGTAATGCAGCCTTAAAGACAACATTTAACTTAATCTCGATAACCAAGATCCCAGACAAGATCTAATTTCATATCGCAATATCAATATTACATTCATATATCGCCGAGCCCTAGATAACGGACCATGGACGTAACTGGCGAGTAGTTATCTGATGGTATCAGCAGTGTCATGCATCTGTCCTTTAATCTAACAAGACATAACAAATGTTTCGGTGGGAGATTCAGAATGACTTTGCTCAAGAGCGACACTAGACGTGAGCTGAAGGGAGACAAAAGACAAAGAGAGAGAAGAACAGATCGAAAGGAAGGACTAGACGGAGAATTCAAGCTTAGCTGTGCCTTAACCTTTGAGCCGGTGTGTGTGTGTGTGTGTGTGTGTGTGTGTGTGTGTGTGTGTGTGTGTGTGTGTGTGTGTGTGTGTGTGTGTGTGTGTGTGTGTGTGAGAAAGCTGGCTGCTGTTAAGCTCTGTGTGAACGTGATACTGCACCCCGCCCTCCCCCCTCCGGCACCGTACCCAACAGGCTGGGATTTCACGATCTCTGCTATCGGTTACATCACTCAGCCCGAACCGCCTCAAACACCTCTCAGCCTGGAGAACTAGATTTGCCTACGAGGGACAAATGAGACCAAACGACCAAAAGGAGAAAAAAAAAAAAAAGAAAGAAAAAATCCCAATCGACCGCATACGGCACTGGAACATTAAACACCTTCCTTGACAGAATTATCACTGTGGTTAACTTCAAACAGCCAACAGGTATGCAGCATGAACAATTTTAATCAGTGTAGGTAACAACACTACAGCATATGTTACCTCTTGCTTATGTTTGATTGTGACGATCCCGTTGTGTAACCGGAATTTAAGCGAATAAACTTTATATTTAACCCCCCATTTTAGTGGCACCACCCTGCTCATTTACATCCACTTCATCAGATCATAATTTTCCTAAGGTCTCATATCTTGAGGTTTAGCCATGTGTGCAAGCAAGCTGTACACAGGCTTGCAAGTCAGCACAACCGGGACTGTTTGGCCTCATGGGCAGCCAAAAGATAAGAGAACGGAGAGACCGACAGATAGGAGAGAGACCTAAGCCCCTTTAAAAGCCTTTTACACAGCCTGTTTCAAGGCGGAAATGTTGCGCCATTATACGGCCTCGCCGCACTGCGTAAAAGGTACGAACATGGAATGGGGGAACATTGTTGGGTAGTCAGTAGCCACAGCCGAACCGACATTTGCGTGACGGTCGGCGAGGAGCTGATTCTACCGCGCTTGTCTGCTGCAGTTGCCTGCAGGTGCAGAGTTTTGCAGTGACTGAGCCGGCCATTTTCTCTGGAATATCGCACCTAAATGGCTAAAATAAAAACTGTGGATTGATATAAAAGTTGTTTTTGGACGTGGTGGGGCAGATAATCTGGTGATTAAGTTGCGGCTCCAGGTTATAACTTACATAACAATATAATTAAATATGAATAATTAATACTGGTAACGAAACAAGGGCTTCTATGGCCAGTGGAAACCAGGTGATCAGCTATTGATAACTCCAGATCATTGATGTCCACTGCCTGACGTTGGCTATGTGTCACACTTGAGGCCAGCACTGTTGTGTCGTCATGCCACATGATCACACCTCTGAGTCCGTAACGCCGGCATGCTATCTAAAAATCGCACACAGGGGCAGCATTATGACGGGGATGGTAGCTCAGGCGGTAGAGCTGGTGGTCTAGTGATCCAAAGGTTGCTGGTTCGAGCCCAGGCTCCTCCTGCTAGCATGCTGTAGTGTCCTTGAGCAAGACACTTAACCCCTAATTGCTCCTGGTGGCTGCGTCCGTCAGCGTTTGAACAATTGTAAGTCGCTTTGGATAAAAGCGTCTGATAAATGACTAAATGTAAATGTAAATGTTTGTTGGGGTCATTGTAAAAAAGCAAAGCCGCGATATTGACGGGTGTTCTTTACGGGTGTATTGCGGGATCTCTGTATAAATACGGCTCAAGAGAGAGCAGAGGGAGAGGGGAAAAACAGGTACCACCCTTTTTCACATGCCTGAGCTCGTACTCACTTAAAGTTGGCCTGATGCGGAGACGCACGCACGCACGCACGCACGCACGCACGCACGCACGCACGCTCGCACGCACTTCAAAATTCTCCTTTAAACCATCTTTTCTCCGCCCATGGACAATTTACAAGCTAGAGTAGAGTGACCAGAAATCGCATAGGATTTTCTGTATTATAATACAGTTAAAGTGTTGTCTTTAACGCTGCCTTTCAGTAAAGTAATGCAATTTTCTGAACTTCACAGAATATGCTAGCTGACTAATCAACGCCTCTCCCTGCTTGGGCATAATATCCACAAAACTATTGAATACTTCTCTATGTAAGTATTTCATGACATCTCAGGAGAGCACCAACAGTCAGTCACTCAGTACTGGAGGTTGCACCACTTGTAGGTCGTAGCACAGGGATCAACGAGAGGCCTTTCACCAACTATCCTCACAAAATAGAGCTCTAAATGGACTGCACCCCGATAGCTAATATTGCTACTTGGACATGGTTTCATAACATTTTGGAATTATCCACGCTAAGGCAAACGGTAGGGTTATATGAATAACCTTACAGTCGGTGATTGAATTTAGTGGTGAGCAATTTTGATGAAATCTCACAGGCCTTTACCAATTTGATCCACCTAAGATTGGAGCAGAGTCTCACTGCAAGACAAGCCACACTCGGTTCAGTTTTAAAACCAGGAACTCACAACTAGCCACAACCACTGACAACTCACAACTCTCATAAGTTCAGGACATGCATGAAAACATCACTCGGTGACCATACACCCTGAGTGTTGACGCTCGCATACTTACATATTCCTTGACGTTTTTGGTCTTGACTGCTTTGTAAGAGTAGTATGCAGGATACAGGGTCCCAAAGACCAGCCTGGAGGAGGAAGACAACGCGGCAACATTAAATGGAGGCCGTCATGTAAAAATACAATTTCTTCACAGAATGCATTATTTTTTGTTAACATGACTGTATGCAGATAGTTGGGCCAAAAAGACCTGCTGGCAGAATGACATAAACCGCCTTTCTACCAGTTTCCAATTGTGTTATACCACTTAAGAACATAGAAATACATTTCAAACTGTAACACTCCAAACAGTTTGGATTCCCTGTGAAATCTCAAGCTTGTGTACAAGAACTAGAATTTTTCTTGTTAAAAAATATTTGTAAATGAAATATCCTAAATCAAATACTGTATATAAACATACACTAAAACATAAAACAACTCATCGGCTGTCTCTCCGGAATAATTTTGAGGACTCATTTTTGTATTTTGCCTTCAAAAGAGAAAAACAAGCCAACGTAGCTTCAGTCCCGACGCTGCCTGTGAAAAACCACGGTAATAGAACACAATGACTCAGTCTTTCCCCTGTAATCGGGAGCAGCAGCAAAGGCATTGGTGGTTAGGGGTTTTGGGGGGAGAGGGGGTAATTTGGGTTTTGGTTTCCAGTCTGCAGCCGTCATGACTTGACAGGGTAGGTCTCTGCACCAACTGAGCCAGTGTTGTTGTCCTGTACATGTGCTCCAGTACTGCTGGGATTTAACAGTTTGCTCTTTGCTCTTAAGCAGTGTGGCTCGTCTTGTGGTTGTGTGCCCTGGGCATATTTCTTGCCCCCGTCAAAGGCAAAAGGTGACTTATTAGAGCTATATATTTAGGGTCAATGCTATTCTATTTCAGTTTATAATGCTTTACAGAGGACAGAAGCAAAACTAGTACTAATAATAACTAAATAATAGTAACTCAATAATAATTGTGGTAAGTTATGGAAAACTTGAGGGGAAAAACATAAGTGATGTGTGAAACATAACAATGCTGATTTCTTTTGCATGAAGATTGAAAGAGAAAATACCCTTAACAGCACCAAAACCTCTGTAAGTATCAGTCTTTGCTTGACTAGCTGCGTTCTTTGGGTAGTTTGTGAATCTTCCATTTAGCCTATATTTAGCTTTTTATTACAAACATCGGCTTGGTGTATGTGTTGTTGTTGGGTTTTTGTTTTGTGTTTTGTAGATGAATTACATGTTTGCCGTCACTGCTGAAGGAATAGTTTTAAGCGAAGCAGAGATGACGTACCAGGACCCCGGCACTGATGGTACAGACGAGGGAGGGCAGTTCCACAGAGCATAGTTGCCACACTGTCCAATTCCACACACATGCATTCACAACTACAAAGCTCCCCTTTTATTACACAGCGTTAGCAACGAATACACATGTGCATACACGCTAAGGGGCAAAATGATCAGCTCTCCCGCTCACGCACATCCATTTACAGCAACAAGGATAGTCTGTTTGACCTCTCCCCTCTGCTGAGCGCAATATATTTTGCCTCTGACAGATCTCACAGAGATGCCTCAGCAATAAGACTTGCCGAAACAATGCACTCAAGGACACTCCCCTCCATTCCTCTGGTTTTTCCCCTCAACCCTCGCCACACTACCCCCCCCCCACATATTTTCTCTCTTTGCTTGACTTCTCAACTCCTCCCTCCCCTCCCTGCCTTTCTACAACTGGCCCGGTGCCTTCTGGCTTTGATGGGTTACCATTTTATACAGCACAGTCTGTTCGCTGCAACTGTACGGCGTATGGACGACGCACACCAAATCGAGAGCTGTTCCACTGACGGAAAGAGGGTCAGCTCACCAGACAACTCCACTTTTCACCACACTGTAATGTGTGCAAGTGGGGCTCTTTTGGCTCTTGTACGAGATCCATTTTAAAAATCCCCCTATGTCGACTTGAGATACAACCTCGATGGATGAGATTCAAGCATGCATTGAAGGTGCAATGCATGTGCCCAGGTCCACTGAGGAATAGGCCAAAACCAAACTTAATCCACCGTAGTTCATACTCTTCTAAATATATAAAAAAAATTAAAATGTGAGGATCAGCGATCATCCCGTGATCATCTGCCTTAAAGGCAAAATACACGGCTTACAAGGACATATCGCACTTATTTTCTTTCCGACGAGTCATGTTTGATGGAGCTTGTGATTTCAGATGTGTTCTTTCTTTATCAAGGAAGAGGTCTGTTTCATCCACTACTCATCTACTATTTAAAGCTAGATATACATCAAGTTATACGATTAGAAGAAGCTATTCTCATCCAACCAAGTTATTTAAAGAGAACAATGAATAAACACTGGACTGACAAGCACAAACAGGATATACATAGATAGAAAACAAAAAAATGTCATCAAGTAAATTATAGCATGAGTAAACATCTCACGATGATGATGACCATTATGGTTGCATCAATAAAGGGGTTGTAAAAAGGCAATGGCTGAAAAGAGAAGCCATGCCCTATATTCACGGGAGGTAAAGACCACTTTACTGGCAGACCACTTTACTGGCAGACCACTGCCAGTAGTTAAACATGAACACCTTGACTGTTGCCTACAGCACGTGTGGCTGTTTGTTTTACACACAGGAGTGGCTGATGGGGTGTACTTTGCCCCCCCCCCCCCGGACCATTCAATAGTCCTAGCGGTTTGGGCTTGCTGACTCACGTTACCTATTAAGGATAGATACCAGAGAGCCCACACACTCAACTGCGAACAAAAAAAAAACAACACATAAACACTTACACCTGAAACATGAAACACTATCCTCCAGGGCTGCCACAAGAAATAGTTTGATGGATTAATTCATTATTTTATTGATAAATAGAGAATACATTTTCATCCTATTTTTTAATTAAACATAGTTACCTTCAGTAATAAAGCATGCTAGTTACGTCTAACCAACAGCATGCTAGTAGTCCAGAATGAAATGATGAGAATTAGGGGCCAAACAAACAGTAACTGTCAGCAAAAGCATACGAAAACATAGTTATCAAATCAGACACGATATAATAAGTCTGCATTGTATAGGTATTATCCTGTATTGCGCTATCAAGAGAACACTTTTGAGGTGGCTTTATGTAGAGTACCGCAGGCATAGAGAGTGCTTGACAATAAATACCTGCATGATTGTGTTATTTGCATGTCTCTCCACATCTACGCAGAGCCCCAAGCTACAGTTTGACAGTCTTTCCATAATGTATGCAGCCCTCACCCAGTATTTACTATGCAAAACATGTAGTCAGTGTTTTATAGTGAGATATATCATGCTCAATTTAAATTCTGCTCGTTATGTAAATTCATACCACAAAAAAAAATTATATGAACAAATGCATCTGAAACTAATAGCTTAATAGTACTATGTATTTCAATTCAGTGTTATCAGTTGCTGGAGAGATCGGATCAGCTTTCTTGTCTTGCTGCCCTCCATGGAGGTCAGCACACCGCAGGCCCACAGAGATGGTCGACAGACGCGTTGTCAAAGGTTAAGAAAGGCAGGTGGCTTGCCGGGTCATCAGAAGTAGGAATGGTTATCTTAAAACTGCTTTAAGTGGCCTGTCCTGTTTCTCTCCTTGACAACTGGTGGGATTTGCAAGAAGAAAAGACCTCTACACCTCGGATGTAGAGGTCTTTCAATTATCACCATCTAGATTCACCATTACTTAAATCATATACATACAACTGGAGCCCCAAATATTATTTTTCTCTAAGCGAAATCTGAGGGGATAGTTACACTTTTTAACTGCATTTTGACTTTAGCTGTAATTAATTTGGTTTGTAACATATACAGTGTATACTATAACAATTTGTGAGGTATGTCCACCACCAGCAAGCAAAAGCACAATGTCATGTCTAGCAATTAAGACATACAGGTACGTGATAACTTATGTCATCTGGATGGGATTCCCTATTAGCATGCATTTACTACTCGTAGACCAAGTATTGACTATTCGCGCCTGTTCACATTATATTCAGATTATGTAGAAATTAAGACAACAGCGCAGTTTTGGAACAAAGTTAAACAACAATTGTAATAAAAGGAGAGAAGTCACCAGTCACCGATGTTTGTATGGTGGTGTAACCATCCGCTAGAAACCACTAATTTCCAAATCATCTGTCAGTGCATATTTTTTAATGAGAAGGTCCTATACAAAGGTTTAAAGGGATACAATATAAACCGATTTGTGAGAGATTTATTTTCAACGTTTTTATTTAAAAGTTTGCATTATTCAAAAGTTTCATTTCCACAACACTCCATTAACTTAATCATGACCTAAGTCCAAAGGAAAACCAGAGAAAATCCTGAAAATGTGCATGCCTAATGATAACACTGTCTCCTAGCAAACAAGATGTGGAAACATTCCCCACCCATCAAGTGATCCAGACCTCCTCCTTGTGGAGTCCAAGGCCAACCGCTTATGTAACAGGATCTTCAAACCCTTTCTTGTTTCTTTCCCAGTCGCCGCGTCTTGTATCCACAGCTCTTTTCCCCTCCCAAGTAGGCCTGTCTCCTCTTTTTGCCTTCTCTCCCCTGCCGCTTGCTGAATAGGGAAAAGGCAGAGAGAGCCTTTTCCCTATTCAGCTTTCCCAACGCATACATAAGATAGACACACTGGCTCACATGCCGCCACACCGCTCCCAACTCCCCTCTGTCTGGCTCTGATCCAGGGAGCCACCTCACCGAGCGGCAGGCTCAGTGCCAAAAGCCGAGTTTATTTTTCTGCTGTTGCTATGGAAACAGCAGGACAGCTCTCTCACTCTCTTTAACAATAGTGGACAGCACAGAGCAGACATCTCCTCTCAGAGGCTGTAATTTGGAGGCCAAACTGTTGGGCTAGCTAGGTCTTATTCCCACTAATAAAGGGCCATTGTCGCTGCTGCAATAATAAGTAGTTATCCGAGTTTCCAATTGTTCCTAATTTGCTTTGACTTAAGTGGGAGTCTAGCTACACAGCCTATATTCACTTGCACAAGGCCATGCCAATGGTGTGCATGGAGTAAACTAGATAAGAATCATCAACAGGATAAAAAAAATATCATCCATAAACATATCAAAGACATGACTCACAGCACTTGGAACAAAACAAAATCGATTTTGTAAACGCGCAAAATAGCAGTGTTGAAACACTATCCGTCAATGTTTCCCATGCAATTGTAAAGACCTCGCGGCAGCCAGGCCATCAGATTTATTTCTAATGGCAAAAATAAAATTAAAATATGAAAGCATCAAACTAAAATCATTTGTCCTAGAGCATCTGGGGGGCATTCTGAAACAACTGTGCTTGATTTTCTTTTTACGTTCTAGTTTCAAAACACTCAACATTTCAATGGGATTAGATGTTGTGTTGGGGACATCTACTGGTTCCCGATACATTGGGTCAAAGCGGATTGTGCCGAAATCATGAGTTTCAAATTTGTTTTGACGTAGGTTTACCCATGTGGTTTTCCAGTTGGCCTGCATTACATACATAAGTTGCTTGCACTCAAATTTAAAGACTAAAATAATGAAGAAAATAAAAGATAAAAGAAGCAGTCTAAATGATCTATGCTCCCTGAGGTCTGCAAATGAGCGGTGGCTGGCAAAGCCCCAATGGTGGAACGTAGTACCCAGCTCTTTACGCTCCCCAGAGACACTCACAACCTTCAAAAAACACCTGAAGACCCTGCTCCTTTGGGAACACCATAACACCTGATACTATCTTAACTATGACTAACTATTCTTGTTGACTCAATTAGTTCAAGTTGTTGTACTGGCATATTGCACTTACAAATTGTTTATTCTGATTCTTTACAGCTATCTTGCACTTCTGGTTGAATTTAGGAACAGGCACTTAAATTCCAGGTTGCTCCAATAGTCGACGTATGCTTTGATTGTTTCTAGCCTCTCATGCCTGTCGCTTTGGACAAAAGCATCTGCTAAATGGATAAATGTAAATGTGAGGTAATCCTAAATAAATGAGGAAAGAGTTCACTAGTTTGGAGACACTTGTTGACTTCAGAAAGTGAACTAGCTGGTTGTGCAAAATGCTGAGAATGCAGGGCCCTGATTGAGAGCACTTTGTGACTGAAAATAGTTCAGTCTCGTTGCGTTTAAAGAGGGGGGTTTTTTGTTTTTTTTTTTTGTTGTTGTTTTTTTTAAATGGAGTTTTGCTTTCTTAAGTTGTTCAGCAACATTCATTGACGAGTCTATAACCACATTCTAGTGAAAACTAGTAAGTCAGGTTGAATTTTTTTTAACCGTTTTTGGGTAGGGCCATAACTTCTACTCAGTGGGCATTGCAAAAGCCAGGATTTGTCCTGTCCCTCTAGTGCCAGTTTTATACAAATTGTCACAACACTGTCCTTCGAAAAATATTCAATTACAACATCAGAAGAAACTACATTGTTGTTTTTATCCCCATTTCATTTTTAGTAAAGAAGGTTGTGAACCAAAATTTAGTGACCCAATTCCTGAGTGTGGTGGACCAAGGGGTGTGGTTAAACCGCGGCTACAGACGGCAGCAGGGCTTTCTTTCCTACGGGCGCACAGCTTGTTCCGAATCGGCCAAATTACCGCCCGCGCGGTGCCGATTGGTCCGATTCGGGACAGGAAGCTTTCTTAATGTTTGTCTGTCTTGCAGAGGGGGATCGGCGTACAGGGCTCATCAGCCAACCATGAGCCGCGCCCGGAATGATTGGCGTTATTATTATTATTGCTTATTACTTAGTGAGCCTTTCCGTTCCCTTCTGTGATAACTTACACCATGTCGGCGCCCCAATGCCAGAAAGACTCCGTCTCCCTCCATAAACCAATACCGGTGGGTAGAGACACCCACACTGAGGTTATATTAAAATTGGATCAGAAGCCACTATAATATTTCTGAGCTTTAAGAATCTTTTTGCGCGTCTACATCTATCCACTGTTCATAGCAACGTTTCCTGCTACCAAAGAGGTATGGGGTTCAGGCTTGTTTTGGCTAGCAACACCAACATCAGAGCAAAGGACAGTATGACAAAGAGCATTTCTACAGACCTATAGGACATCACCAACAGGTGGCATACACACCAACACAGAAACATGTTGCCACTGTGTGGTGTAGATTGATTCAGGGGTAGCTTGATAAATATGGGAAAGTGTGGTTGCAATTACCAATGCAAGCAAGTAAATCAAGTAACTTTGACAAATATATGACTTACTGTAATTGTCAGGAGGACCAGGATTCGTCGGGGGTGGGGGAAAAAAAATAGATACTGCACAGTGTTGCAATATTTTCCATAGCAATATTGTATCGATACACAGATGTCAAGTATCGATATTTTATATATATATATATATATATATATATATATACATATATATATATATAATTTTTTTATTTAAACAGTTTTTGGTACTAGAATAATACAATCAATTAAACTGACTGTTCTTGGTTACTTGTTTTCTAATGGAACAATTGCGGAGCTGAAATCAGCACCAGTAAGAATATTTTTATTGCGTCATAGGACATAGGACTTTTTTGTGAACACCCTTTGTAATGAAAAACAAACAAGGACAGAATCAGACTCTCACCAACACCCAGCAGGTAATCACAGTGAGAAAAAAATCCATTAATAAAAATAATCTACCAATCAACCTGTGAATAACTTTTTATTTTGATTTTTTTAATTAGTTTTGTTATCAGATCACAGACAGAGGTAGAGGACAAGCAGAGGCAAGGACAGCAGAATTAATGCAAAATAAAGTTTATCATGAATTATAAGGTCTCAATGCATAAATAAAGGATAATCAAATAACAGCAACATTGTCTGAGTCTGTCCTTTCAATAAAATAAAGTCCAACTGGTATTGTGGCATAGTCAAACTAAAAAGGATGTTCAAAGGCAATTCAAAATAAATCAGGAAATCAATAGGATTGTACATTAGTGAGGTAGACAGTTGTTTCAAGTCACTTGTGATTCATGCTCATGTGAGTATACTCACAAGTGACTTGAAAAAGCTGTCTACCTCACTAACGTACAACCCTATTGATTTTCTGATTTAGAATTTTTTTCCCCCAAAGATGGAATTTTACCATGGTAAAAGTTACTTTGAGTTTTTATAGCAATGAAAGATAAAATCTGATATCCTGCCTAGTATCAATAAACATGTTCTACCATTGGGAAAAAAAGGTTGGTTTTATTTTAATATTCATTGGTGAAAATGGGTGGAAAAACGGAAAACACTGTCACACTGAGCTTGTCTGATACGAAGTGAGTATTTTAACAATGGCACCATCTTAAAATGTATTATATTTTCTTCGTCATTTTCATTCTTTATTCAATAGTGACAGTGTGGGGAGAAAGGGAAGGCAGAGGACAGAGAGAAGGGATGACATGTAACAAAGACTTGAAAATGGTGCGCTCTACCCGCTGAGCCACGGGGGCGCCCCCATTGGATGTAAAGAATATGTATCTGATGTGACGTCTTCATATTGACCACACTGACGCATGCGCAAGTTTACGTGATGACTAGCGGTGTAACGGAACGTAGTTGGTCCATGATCCGTACAGGTCGCCCCCCACGGTTCGGCTTACATGTGGAACGCGGATCAATTGCAAAATGTAACCATCATAGCGAAATATGGTATTACTGCCGCTGTTACGTCTTAAAGAAATAATTCCCTAAATCTCGATGCAGAGTTGCAGTGAATAGAAGATAGACAAGACAGGTGCGTGCTGTGTTTTACTCTGAAGCGCAGTGATTGGTTGACGGTACATCACGCTACGTTGCGGCTACTTAACCACATGTGGCGAAACAAATGGATCTGCTAGTAAACAACATACAATGTGTATTGAGAGATGCAGACTTCTCTACAAAAATGGCTATAACCCGCTTAATCCTGAACTGATTTTCATGAAATTTAGTTTGCTATAAACGTGAGAAATCAAACATGATACTGGAATAAAATTCAGTTATTGGGGGCGGATCTTATCATGTTTTTTCATTCACTACTATATTCAAAGGAAGAAGGTATCATGCGTGTCTCATGTTGCACTTACTTAACTTAACTTAACAATTGAGTATTCAATATTTTATGATTATATTTAAACATTGGACATCTTCGATGTTGTCTTCATTTAAGGCCATGGGCAAAAGTTCCTTGCTTAAGTGTTTTACAGAATAAATGGAAAGCAAAGATTATATTTGTCTCCCCATGTTTTTGCTGATCTAAAAAATGCTCCGATCCGTAACTCAAAACCGTGACACGATCGGAAGTCATGACATCAGCGTTTTCAAAAAGACCAAAACTGAGAAAAAATTGTGTCTTAACTGCAGTCAGGTGAGAAAGAAATAAATAATACATGGCAATATATCACAGTATTGCATCGTATTACTTGGCACATTGCAAAACATAAAAAAATTGCAGTATTATCGTATCGGGATCCAAGTATCGCGAGAGTATCGTTTCGTGAGATTCCTGGCGAGTCCCACCAATAATTATTGTAAGGTAGGTTTCTCACCATATCTTTTTCAAAAAGAGACATTATTGAAAATGCAAAATGTGACCTATCATCAGGACAATGGTCAGGTGCGAT
The DNA here is from genome assembly GCF_960531495.2 of Zeus faber. Lineage (NCBI taxonomy): Eukaryota > Metazoa > Chordata > Actinopteri > Zeiformes > Zeidae > Zeus > Zeus faber. The sequence goes on from NC_137207.1 coordinate 12,594,592, forward strand.
GTCAAAGGAGATGGCTAAAACTCCTCGATGATGGACCTTTAAAAACGACGCCCAGTCATTTAATGGTATTGAATGCCACGTCAAAGATGGACCTTGAAAAACAACAACCAGTCATTTAAAAGGTATTGAATGCCATGGGTCATTTTGACCTTTGTTTACCTGTCCTAGTACAACAGTTGCTGATCCAGGATTGTGTGGACACAGTGAATAAGCAGCCAGCTGGCCATTCACCTCCCTTCCACCTCTGGCTTCCATTGAAGGGGAATTTCTCCCTCAGCCACACACAAGTAAAGAGAGCTGGAATTGCTCCGAGAGTTCTTGAAACAATTTGGTAGAAAGCGGGGCCCCATTTTTCTGCCTTGCACCCCCACCCTGCACATTTTTTTCCCCTCCTCCCACAGTGCCATTTCTCCCTTGCTTTATCTTCTTTCCCATTCTCTCAGTTTAAGCACCCCCTTCCCTCCCTTACTCCACGTGCAGCTGAGAAAATAGTCCCGCTGCCTTGGACGAGGCTCTACTCCAGTTTCCTGACATCGTACACCCGCCAAGGTTCCAGGCACGCACAAGGAGTGCAGGCAGAAAGCCAGATGGAGGGAGGTGAAGGAGGAAAGGTTGCGAGAGGAGAGGGGGAGAGACAGACTCATGGAGGGAGAAAAAAGTAAGTGGGAGCAAGAAAAGAAAGAACAAGAGAGATTAAAAGGCGGGGAAAGAATTGCAAGATCCCAGAGATCTGGGTTCCTACCATCTGGTTTGAGCTTAAGGATGAAGAACGTGACTACATGACACCCCCCACCGACATCCCCAACGAAAAAACACTGAGAAGGAATTGTTGAGAGAAGCTTTGCCAAAGCACATACAACGGGCTTCAGTGCAGGTTGGTCCCTCGAAAGCTTACTCATAGGAAAATAAAAATGGCATATGTCAGTCAAATTGTTTTCAGAGTGGGCTGAATCTTCGCTATACATTCAAACAGGGTTACGTTTCAAATGTGCCTGTGTAATTTTGACTTCTCAACAAAACAGCTTTTGCCTTATCTTTAACACCGCCCTTAATCCTGCCTTTGTGTGCATACTAGACGTATACAGTGTAAGCTTTAGTGAAGGCCTTACTCAATGCTATACTAGACTCCTTCACCACCGTTAATGTCAAACAGGTGTGGGCAAACACTGGGATTTCAAAGTTGCTTGACTGAGAGAATCAACCGGAACGTAACTTCCTCAAAGGTTATTGTATTACTCAACTACAAGCCTGTAATACAACTACAATTTGTACATCGATAACAAATCTTGTCCGCTTTCCTTTGGACAGAACTTCAGTACACCTGTAAAAATAGTTACTCTAAAGGAACTGAGTTTTGACTAAATTGTTCTGGTATATTATGCTACAATCTGATGGATATGGAGAACATGTAAATAAATAAGCAAGGCACGCAATGCAAGGCTCGAGTGCCCTGTTCCTCCATGCCCCCCCGCCGAATATTTGAATATTCTCATTGAACAGCCGAATCTGATTTGACTGACAAAATTCTGAGTCGGGTACAGCCCTACTTAATACAGTCAGGGATGCAAACACTCATGCTTGCTTTTTGGCAAATTCTTCTTTTTTCACATCAAGTCGGTGGATGTGTGTGAATCGTCCAAACCAATCTGAAGAGTTTCTTTGGGGGGGGGGGTATCCGTCCGAGAGAATGATGCCGTCCCTGATGGATTTACTAGTGGACCCCTTCTCTGATATTACGTTAGGCGCAGACACCATCCGGGTCCACTCTGGTTGAAAGCGCTCCTGTGAACCATGCTGCGCTCATGGGCTCAGAAAACGAATACGTGTTAGAAGTGATGCGTTCATGGAACCCGGAAAACCGTCGGCAACCACAAGTATTTTTGAGACCTTTTTTCACCATACATGTGTTTGCATCCCTGTACAGTTAACTAAAACTAAAATAAAAACCAAAACTAGGTGTAAAAAAACATTATAGTTAAAACTATACAGAAAAAAATGAAAACAAACTCAAACTATATTATGTACTTACAAAACTAAAATAGAAATATACAGGAAATGTCTTTAGTTTTAGTCATTTTTCTAGTCAATTTGGTCAAATTTGTCAACATGTAGTTGCTACAATACAATAACCAGTGGTGATAGTGGTGCCGCTCCTTGCGGTCGCCAGCGCTCCGTGTCGGCTTCGCACATTTTAGTATTTTTTTCTTTTTTTTAATCACAATGTCCGTCAAAAAAGCATCGGCAGTTATCTCTTACGGCCATGATGCACTCGTGGATATAAAAACTTTCCTGAAAGAACAACTTTGGGACTTTTTATCCG
>NC_137207.1:12597111-12674611 GCF_960531495.2 Zeus faber
CAGGAGAGTCGGGGAAATCCAAGGGCGGAGGCGTCTGCCTCATGGTAAACAGCCGCTGGTGCCCCCCCAACAACATCAGGACTCTCCCCCGCTCCTGCTTGCCGAACCTGGAACAGCTGACCATCTCATCCGTCCATTTTATCTCCCCCGGGAATTCAGCACGGTCATCATTACAGCCGTTTATATTCCACCGCAAGCGGACACCGACACAGCACTATCAGACCAGTATGATGTGTTGTGCGGATTTCAAAACAACCATCCCGACGCGGCTGTGGTGGTGACTGGGGACTTTAACAGGGCGAACCTTAAAAAAAGTTCTGCCTAATTTCTACCAACACATCACGTGTGCCACCAGGGGAGATAGAACTTCGGACCATTGTTACACACCGTACAAGAACGCATGCAAGACCATCTCGCTCCCTGCTTTCGGGAAATCTGATCCCGAAATCCCGCACCTTCGACCCGTTGCAGTTCACGTACCAGCAGAACAGATCCACGGATGATGCGGTTTCCCAGGTACTGCACACCACGCTCACGCACCTGGATGGCCGGAATGGGACCTATGTGAGATTGCTGTTCATTGATTATAGTTCAGCTTTCAATACCACAGTCCCCACCAGGCTGTCAAGCTGCAGGAGCGAGGACTGAATACTCCGCTGTGTGCCTGGATCCTGGACTTCCTCACAGCACGGCCCCAGGTGGTTAGGGTGGGGAAGCACATGTCCAGCTCCCTCACCCTGAACACAGGATCCCCCCAGGGCTGCGTCCTCAGCCCCCTACTGTACTCCCTGTACACACGACTGTGTGGCCAGGTCCAGCTCCGACACCATCATCAAGTTTGCTGACGACACCGTTGTGGTGGGCCTGATCACCGACGGCGATAAGAAGGCCTACCACGAGGAGGTGACAGACCTGTCACTCTGGTGCCAGGACAACAGCCTCCATCTGAACATCAGCAAAACTAAGGAGCTGATTGTGGACTTTAGGTTTGGATTACAACCGAGGACGCACGTGCCGTTGGTGATTAGTGGGACTTCTGTCGACAGGGCGAGCAGCTTCAAGTACCTGGGAGTCCACATCACAGAGGATTTAACATGGACTTTACAAACAGACACTCTGGTGAGAAAGGCGAGGCAGCATCTTTATCACCTCAGGCAGCTGAGGAAATTCCGGGTCTCGATGAGGATCCTCAAGCCCTTCTACTGTGGAGCAGTGTAGAGCATCCTGACAGGCAACATCACGGCCTGGTTTGGGAACTGTACGGCTCTGGACAGGCGGGCCCTGCAGAGGGTGTTGCGTTCAGTTGAACGTACCACTGGAACTACCCCCCCCTGCAGGATCATCAGAGCCTGCAGGATCATGAAGGATCCTTATCGCCCCAACAACGGACTGTTCCAGCTGCTGCGGTCAGGCAAGCGCCTCCGCAGTCACACAGCGAGGACAGAGAGACTGAGAATGAGTTTCTTCCCTCAAGCCATAAGGACTGTCAACGCTGACCTCACCAGGGGTCCTGACTGAGCCACACACATAGGCTCCAATACCTACTGTAATGTATGTAGCATACTGTACTGCATACTGTATCACTGTTCTGGGTTACTGCATACTGTGCTGTATTGCTGTTCTGTTCGGTGTTACAGTATTGCTGCGCCGTACTGTTGTATCCTGTACTGTATATCTCTACACACACTACCTCACTTTATTCACATGCCATTCTAATGCACATATCTGTATATACATAATAGCCTATCCCATATACATAAGTCTATTCCCTTTATTTCTATTTTGTACCCCCACTTTGCATTACCTTTGAGTTCTTATTATATTTTATTCTATATTATTCGACTTACTTACGTCATTACATTTTAGGAATCAGTTAGTTTGTCAAGTAGAAATTTTTAGGTAATTGTTGTGTTCAGTCTAGAACATATTGTGCGTAATCAACGGGTGCGTTGCATTGACATTTCACTGCATATATGTATGGAAGTATGTATATGAATGTGACGAATAAACCTCTTGAATCTTGAACCAGTTCTTATCTTTGTAGTGACAGCATTAATAATGAGCATGGTTTAGACATCATCTGGTGGAGAGCTACTTTTAAATGGAAAGATGCAAATGCAGGATCTTAATTACTTAAAATATAAGGTGACTAAAAATGGCAACCATATTTTCAGTTTTCGGATCCAAAAGCTGATGCCTGATTGTCGGCCTGGCAACCACTTTTAAAAGTGTTGAGTCCTGCCTGGTCCTCCAAGCCCATGACACAGCTAGTTCAACTTCAGATTGTTGGGTTGCTTCATGAGGAACTCAAGAAATGAACTTCTGACCCCTGCTGTATCGACAAAAAGGCCTTTTTGGGGGACACGGATAGCAAACAGCCTCTTTTCCTGGCCTCAGTCTGTGATTGGACATTCGATTAGATTTCAAACATGACATCATTTGTTGATGGTGCTTTTCCAAAACTTACAGGCAAAGTGTATTGTTTTCTGTTGTTTCACCCGTACAGTGCCAGACAAACGAAATACAATAGCCAATAATCACATGTGCGCATTATGTTGGAACGTGACTATATTGATTGAATTTCAAGTAATTCCTGCTATTGTGCAAATATTTTATGTGTATTGAGTGTTAACTGAATAATTTTGCAGATATTGTTTGCCTTTTGCTCTGATGTTCATTGCTGTTGATCTGGTCGGTGTTGTTGCTGAATTTCCCTTCATAAATCATTGTGTATCAGAGGTAGAGCTGGGAAAAGGCTTTTTCAGAGATCATCCATATTAATGATTTGCTGAAGAAGACATATAGTCTTCTTTTGGGTTTTATCAGAAAATCTGAATAGTGAAAATGGTACACAATTAAAATGAAAACTGGTATTAGTTGCTCGTCTAGGGTAAAGCACAAGCATTTACATTTTTATTTCCTTGTACTCTTAGACTGGATAATGTGGCAGCAATGGACAAACTGACAAAACATGCCTGGCACGCCCCATGCAGGGTATGTACACTGTATACATATATATCCTAACAGTCCTGAATGTCTTGTTCTTCATACTCTACTAAAAGTGGAATCTTGTGACTAGGATGTGGCCAAATCAATTTGGCATAATAGGGTTAGTTAGCCTCTGCAAAACAATTCAACACAAAAGCAATGTGTTTTGTTTTTTTTAGTACAGAATGCCCTTGAAATAAATCGGTACATCTGGATTCAAGAGGTTTACTGGAACACGTACAGCCGCTTTTATAGTTAGCACATTATGAAAAAGTGCAAATGTGCTCGTCGCAAGGGGCTGCAATATCAGCCATAATAACGTCATTATCCGTCGCTGTGCCTTGCATGAAAACTGAATTACAGAGAACAGGCGGGGCCTTTGGAACATGTGACGTGAACTACCCACACATAACAAAAGTCAGGTGAAAGAACAAATAAGACAAGTGGTGTGGAGGGGTTAATACCAATAGAAAGAACAACTCATGTGATGCAGAGATACAATGGATGAATTCAAGGGTGTTACAGGATGACTATAGGTCAAAAAAAGCTGTTGGAAAACAGAACCCGACATCAGTTTCACTGTGCACTTTCACATGGCTTTAAAATGAAAATTATGTTTCTCTGATTATCATCAACATAAATAATCATGGAATCTCGTAATTTTGCAAAATTATTGTGACTAACTCAAACAATTGTTATCAGGGGATAATGTAATAATTCCCACAGCTCTAGCAACCATTAAAATGTCTTCCTGGTACAACAGTTACACAACTGCCCTTGACATTGGCTATCATATGGTTACTGCAATATGCAACACATTTTTCAGCTTTACTTTATTCCTATCATGTCGCCCTACCAACATGCATCTTTACGCATCTAATCAGCACTTTTAGTACACCCATGGTAGCCAAAGTTGCACTTCACATATCATCCGCATATCTTCTATTTTTATGACGACTGCAGCCCATCGAGTGATTTGCAAATCGTGCAAACCACAACTATGAGATTTTAAATCACAGTGCATCATCTACTTTAAAATAGCATGTTAAACTAATTTGGTCTTGGTTACATGGATGCCGTCTGTGTGTAGCCCTAAACAGGCTGTCCTTTGTACCAATCCATTCAAAAAAGGGTGTATTTCTCCCATTTCTATAACTGGTAAATATTTCATCCAGCACCATTGGCAATGGGTATTTGAAAAGCCCCAAACTTAAACATGAGGAACATTTTTGTGTAATTAACATTGGACTGCAAAAGACAAACATGCATACACCCAAGATAATGCAGCGTGGGATTGTTGAATAAGAGTAATAATAAAGTTCCCCCAAAACATATCTTGCCCAGCACACTACGAACCCTGCGGGAGCGGATGGTTATGTAACAAAAAGGCAGAGGGTAATAAATTGGAAACAATAAAGAGAGTCGGTGGAACAGAAATAACGGCTGCTGGGCGTTTTCACCGCAGTTTCTGTCTTTGTTCCAACATGCCAAAGTGAATCTCTCAGCTTTGTACTGTTCACGTGGACGTTTGTTGGCTCGCCGTGACATACGGACTGACTGACAAATCTAATTGATGAACAGCTATTCAAACATGAGGTCTAAATTTTCTCAGAACAATGCTGTAGTTGTGTTGGCAAGTCAGGTCGGACGGGGTTTGCCTGCCAAAATCTTTTAGGTGTGAGCTTGGCTTCACACCTTTTTAGAGCTGTTCACATGGCCATTTCACTTAGGCCTGGGTTTTGAATCTGCATCTCAGCAGACTTAAAAATCGTGAATAAATCTAAAATAAAAATTGATTCAATTCTTGACTTGCCAGTATGATGCAAGGCCCCATTTCATGAAGAGTTTATGGCGCTCAGTGGCCTAAGACACAAACCTTAGCAAAAACAACTAGTTTACAGCAGAGCTAGTTTAGCCAGGATGCTTGCTCACCTACATCTCTCACCATTTTACATATTTAAAAACAAAGAGCGCTAGCCATTATTTATATTATATATTTACCACTATTTTGTCGTCCACCCAGGCACACGCTGGATATATTTTATTTTATGTATGTATGCACAATTTCCCATTGTTGAGTGTGGATTGTTGATAGATTTATGGTATTTGAGACAGGTAGGGAAGGTATTGGTATGGTATTTATCATATGGTTTATTGACAATTTTTAGGTTTAGTGTATATTTCAGGTTTTAGTTCATTTTTAGGTTGATTGCATATATTGCCATTTTTTGTAAATATTTAGGTTTATCGCATTATCGTGTTTTTCCTATTTGAAACACCCATTACTTTATTATTATCATCATCATCATCATCATCTCATTATCATCATCGACTGTTTTCATGTGAAGCTGCTGTAACACCGCAAATTCAATCTGGTAATGAATAAACGATCTATCTATCTATCCATCATTTTTTCTAGCTAGCTAGCACTAGCTAGCTAGTATCTGGCTACCTATCCATCTATCTGAAGTCGTCAACACTTGCTAGCATGCTAGCCCACCATGCTAACAAAGCCCAGTCACGTCAGTGCTTTACTACCACAATCCATAAAGAGCTTCTTTTTTTTTTTCCTGCTTCACGACCAAAAGATGAAATCGGTGATCAACTTACACAACGGTTCTGGAGATCATCCAGGACACCATGGCGCCCTCGTTCGTCCTGCAGCACTACGGAGCGGGTCGGAGGGCCGGAGCGGCTACAGAGCGGACGGTAACGGTGAACAGCCACACCGCTCGGAGTGTGGAGGCAAACTTCTCTTCTTCACCCCTCGGGTTCCTGGCATCCAGATAGGTGTGCCGACCAGCCAATAGCCGGTGACGTAGGTTGGCGGAACCCGCCCCCTCAAGCCCGTGATTGGCCAGTCCGATCTGTTTACAATAATTCCGTGACTGCGATTGGTCGGGACGCGCGGCCCGTATGACTTTTGACTTTTGACAGCAGCGGTGTCAAAAAACACGCCCGTCGCAGTTGGCGCTGATTGGTGAGCGTGGGATTCGTGGCGCTTCTGGGCCAATCGGCGCTTCAAGCGACGTGGGGAGTTTCGTTGTTTTGCTCAGCGCTGCTGTTGCGGGCAGGTGTGGCAAGACGTTCTCATTGGTTTTTCCGGCGTGTTTATATTTTTTGAATCGACAAGCTGACGTCAGGAAAGAGAGTACTGTATTTGGAAAGCACTCTAGCTTCTATAAAGTACAAGTACTTTGTTACTGCAGTACTACATGAATCAAATAATCATATTCAGACTTGTAACCTTTATTCCACTTTTTTTTTTTTACTCGACTACATGTCTAACACAGTCACGTTGCTTTTTTTCTCTTGTTATTTGTGCAGAATATCAAAATCAAGCCAAACCAAAAAACTCATCAAGTTGATCAACCAAACTGCTCATCGATTATTCATTTGGCCCATATCTTTGTAAATAGCTATGAAACCACCTATTCAATTGTAATAATTTTTTTTAAATATATTGTGATAAGGATCTGCATGAGCACTGCGATTCATTTCTACTTAATAAGTAGAAATCTCAATGTGGTACTTTCACATTTAAGTAGAGACCTTTTTTCACAGGGTATTTGTAGTTTATTTTTATTCATGTTTTTAAGTTAAAGATCTGAATACTTCATCCATCACTGACATTCAGCTTCCTATTCCATTAAACACAGCACGCTTCTTATGAATACAGAAATACAGGCTGTGTGTGGGGGGGGTAACGCACACTCACAAATAATGATCGCTAAAATAAGTGGGTGGAGAGACAGCATTGTGTATGTGGAATCAAAATAATCTTTACACAAAAAGGATTTTGATCTCTTTTAGCCCAGAGCTAAACTACTGATGTAATAACTGAAGCCATGATGATTATAATATATTAAAACATCCAAGCCTACTGCTCTTGATGTGTCATAGTCCATTAGCACCTCACCTGTGATGGCTTTTGTTTTTCTCTATAGTACAACCAATACTATAGTATAGTGTCTACTAATACTTCTATCTTTGAGGAGATTTGGAACTATTTTTTTTTCCCCAATACATTTTAACACTGATGGGAAAAACAGAAACAACAATTGTACAATAAGTAATATAAGTGTTGCCTGTCATATTTTGAAGAAAACCCAAAATGTTCCCATTATAGTGATATTCTTTGTCACTATAACTACTGCTTGTAGTTACACCTGTACTACAGCTGCATGTCAGATTTTGCAATGTTCCAAACACTTACTGTACTGTAAGGGACCTTCAGTACTATTGATATGACTCTAAATGAGATTCCTGAATGTACAATATTACCTTCCTTTCTTATTTTATTTTTATTTTTTTTCCACAAAATGCACCTGTCAGACAAAACCAAACGAACAGCAGTTTGTGTGTGTGTCTGTGTGTGTGTGTGTGTGTGTGTGTGTGTGTGTGTGTGTGTGTGTGTGTGTGCACGCGTGCATGCATGAGTGTGTGTGTGTGTGTGTGTGTGTGTGTCTGTGTGTGTGTCATGAGCATAGTCACACATGTTACGTGTATTCGTGTTCTATCTGTTTTGGAATGCACACATTGATCGTATCTGTGCAAATACACATAAACAATGGTGCTTGTTTATTAAGCATGCATCATCTATGCATTTGTGCCATGGAGGGCGGGGATGCTTGTGGCTGGAGTCCAGAGCCGCTTGATATTCATGAGAGCGGCTGCTGCACTGTGCAGTGTGAACAGGGAAGATTCCCGGCGGAGCCTCTCTGTCGGAGTCGGAGGATGACACGCTGCAGAGCAAACACACCCAGGCGCCTCATTCGAAACGGCAGCATGGAACAGACCAAACACTCCGTACACTGTGGACCATTCTTCAGAAAAGGCGTGACAGTCCTGTTAGGCTGCATGCCACCCCAGGCGCTCTGATGCCAGTACAGTAGGTGTGAGAGGTGTGTGACCCTGTCATGCACTGAAGTAAGTGCAGACTGTAGACCCCATGACCCAGAGCAGGAAGAAGGTGGTGAAGAAAATGGGTGGATCTGCCGCAGAAAAGAAATATCCCTGCCTTGTTTTAGATGATAGAGGTTTAGGACTAATGACCACATGAGCCCCGGTTAACCAAATAGATGAAAGGATATTCTCACACAGACAGAAAATACTTCTTTAACGGCAGCTCTATTTATTTAAAAAAGAAATTTGACGAAGGCACACTCTGAAATCAATTTACACAAACCTGGCATTACAATTACTGATTAAGACTTGAAGAGCCTCGATGAACCCGCACAAAGCATGGCTGCTGTTGACAATTTAATTTAATTTTTTGTATATTCTGTATATTTGTGTACAGATATATATCTATATCTATATATATCTGACTATTTTAAACTCTGCGTAGATTTCATTCAAAAAAAAAAAAAAAAAAGATTGAATACATTGACTGATTGATATTTAGGATTTTCTCTTGTTTTCTCTGCTTTTCTGCCCCTTGTTTCCTTTCTCCCGCAATTTTTTCTTTAATCTGTCTCTTGTCCCCACTGTATCTCATCTCAATTTGTCTTGTCTGGTCTCCCTCTCTTCTCCTTTTCCCTCCTCTCCACTCCATTACCTCTCCCCTGATGTTTTCACCTTATCTTCCCCTTCACTGTACGCGCTCCCTCGCTCTCTCCCTCCTTTGATTCTTTGTTCACGTGGAGATCATCTCAGCAAGACTGTCTGCTGTCGGCGCCCCGCTCTGTTCTCCTCGCTCACCTCTCTTTATCCGACGCCCTTCCCTCCCTCGCTCCGTATCTGTTTCCCTCCATCATTCTGATCCTCTCTCCCTCTCTCCCCGTGTCTCATTGTTTTTTTGCGCTGCGTTGTCGGCCTTCTGCCGGCCGGCGCTTCACGAGCCTCTCGTGAGCTTTGTGATTTGTGATTCCATCAGTGGATCTGTGTCTTTCCCCACTCCTCCCTCCAGCTCTCGCTTTCACTTTCCTTCTCTCTCTCGTGGTGTATCCGCTGGTCCATCCACCACCCCCTCCTTCTTTTTTTCCTCAAACTCTGTTTCTGATGGTGACGTTCCCCTCTTCCCTACCTGTCTCACCTTCTCTTGCCATCCATGCCTAGGCCGTTATTTGAAAAGAGCCAGTGTCTCTATCTCTTTCTTTATCTGTTTAAGTATTTAAGCATCTCTCGCTCTCTCTCTCTCTCTCTCTCTCTCATACTGTATGTACCCTGACCTGAAGGTCGCTCCAGGCTGATTACCGCCTACATGTCATACACACACACACACACACACACACACACACACACACACACACACACATACACACACGTACACACCGGCACATTCATGTTCTTCTGTTCCTTTTCCTCATTCTCTGCTTCAGTGATTCTTTCTCCATCTCTCCTCCTACCTCTCTTTGTCTCATTGCTCCTCTCCTCCTCTTGCATCCCCTTTCTCTCTCCTTTCTTTCTTTCATTTTTTCTTACCGCCCATCACACAAAATGTTGATTTGATTAAGAGTTGTGACTGAAACAAATGTATAAGTATTATTATTTCTATAATTGTATCAACTGAATGGAGAGTTTTTGGTCAGAAATCTGTCATGACAGTTTGCGATAAAAAACACAACACTGACCTTTCAATGCAATCTCTTTGTTGTTGTTGAAATCATCGTTTTCTATTGATTGTCCACCTTGATATGTTTAACAAGAAATACTGCTCTCCTTTGATTTGTCATTAACCAGGGTGACCATTTTATTCCATAAAATATTTAAATCTATCCATATATATCTTCAAATGTCTTCCTAGGTCATTCTTTTACATGCAACATAAAGGTGAGCGACATCGGCAAAAGATATAGACATTTCTGACCGAATTGCTCAATAATAATGTCACAGTATTTTGCTGATGACTAACGGTGCTCATAAATATTTAACCCAAATGAATAGTGGGCGAAATTGCAAAAACAAAATCTTGTCTGTAGAGTCAGTGTACGTTACTTAAAACACATAGCAACCCCACTATACACAATCACATTAGTTTAAAAAGAAATAATTGGGAAAAAAAACAAAAAAAAAACAAAAAAAAAACCAAGAAATAAATAATGCGCATGTGTTCATATTTTCTTAATATTCGACACAGGCGAAATTGAAGCTCCATCACCACAGATATCAATTCCGCACCGACGTCTCGGCAAAGCCGCATCGCCCCCCCCCCCCCCCCCCCCAAGCAAACGCCGGCGTCGCGGACCCGCGCGGCGGACGGAGGGAGCCGGGGCGGAGGGATACCTCGGCGAGCGAGCGGGCGGCGCGGTGCTGCGGTCCTTCGGTGTTCCTCCGCCCCCCACCGAGCAGAACAGAGGCTGAGTATCCAGCGGGAGGAGAGGCTGCCACACGTTTAAATCCCCCGTGTTCCCTGCGTTCTAACCGGCCACCAACTCGTCCTTTTTCCTTTTCTCCCAACGCGGCTTCTGTCCCCAAAAGCTGGTTTCATGTAGCGGGTGACGGGTCTGTCCAAGTTTTTTTTTTTTTTTTTTTGTTTGTTTGTCTTTTTCCGAGAGGTTAGTTTTTTTTTTTTTTTTGAACCGACCATGGCAGTCGAGGCTCGGCCGGAGCTGGTCGGGAAGCGCTTCCTCTGCGTCGGTGGCGGGGACGAGCCGCCCCAACTCGGCGACATCGGCCGCTGGCCGTGGAGGTCCGGGGTCATACGAGCCGTCAGCCACCGGGACAACGACAACCCCGACCTTACGGTAAGAGGGGTGTGGGGGGGCGGGGGGGTAGAAACCCGCAGCGGTTTTGGTTTTGTGTCTGCTCGTACGCCTGTTATAACATGCAAAGTAAACGGGTGGGGGGGTGGAAGGCTCTGTGGCTCAGCCCCGCTCCGGAGCGGCCGGGCGGCCGGGCAGCGTAGGGGGGCTCCGCCGCGCGGGGATCCAGCTGCTGTGCTCCCTGTATAACACGGTTATTAACGCAAAACACCCCCGGTGCCTGCGGTTGTTTGGTTTAATCGTGAAGGTGGGATCAGTTTCCTAGTTTTTGACAGATTGTGAGTCGTTGATTCAGAGATTTATTGGTTGTGAGTATATATAGTATTTGTAGTTTTATTCTATATGGACATTTTATTTTGTTCTTTCTTAGATATATAGTATATTGCCATTTTTTTCTATATTTTTTTCGTTTTTTTTTAAGTTTATTGTGTGTTTACATTTTTTTTTTAGTTCATTTATGGTTTATTTAATATTGCCAATTTTCAGGATATTATCGTCTATCATGTTATGTAATTTGGACCACAGTGCAGGATGGGGTTGAGGAAAGCAACATTATTCAGGGCATCAAAAATGATCAGGAAAATCTGTCAAGTCAATATCAACAACTATTATTTGTGTGTTAAGTTGTTTCGATGGTGTCTTTTCTCCTAATGTTCCTACATTATTTTGTACAGTAGAATCCGCGGAGAAGTGATTGTGATTGTCAACCCTTTTCATATCAAGGAACCTCAGTTTTGATAGGCATTATCGCACGGGCCCCATTTGAGGAGATTTTTTATCCCTGGGACCCCATTCTGAGAGGATTTTTATTATCAGATGTGGTTTGGTCCAAACTGCTTTACATGCCTGTACTGTAGTTACAGAGATAACGGTGGAACTATCATCAAAACGGTCATGATTGTACAATCTCTGACGGCGCTCACTTCTTGCAAGTAAAATAATGGTGAGTTTTAACCCAGTAATCATTTTGCTGTGGACCACCTGGAACCTCCTGAAGGGACCCCTGGGGGTCTGCGGAACCCGCGTTGAGAACCACAACTAAAGAGGATCTAATAAAGGAGAAACTGAAATAAAAAGCTGTCGACACACAGTGCAACTGGCTATGGACGTTCGTAAATCATGTCCAGGAATTTGAGTTCGGAGCAAGCTAAACATCATAATCTGTCACACAGCAAATCAGCTGATGAGGGTAGGGGCCTTTGCATTCAGCTAATCCCTGCTACCTTCTGGTTATTAGACACAGTGCACTTTACTTTGGTGTTGTAAAGAACCAAATCCAGTGTCTGCTTTCTCAACAACCCTTGCTCCAACTTGGACACAGACCCAGGAATTCCATGACTTGTAAAAACATAAAACTAGCTTTGCTGCAGGCTGAACAATGGGCAGTTCATCTGCATGTAAAATGCTTTCTGTCATTTAAAGGCAGACTTTTGTCATTTTGAGAGCTCGGTTTACGACATCTGAATCTCGCTTTCCCTTTTTTCAATCAAATCACCTCTCCGGGCACATTTTATGTTGTGGTTAATGCAAGGGTTCTGTGGCAATTTTCCTCTCATTTGAGGTATTTTCTATCCAACTGAACAATATAATATTTGCATGGAGATGCCTTTTTACCAACTGGCACATGGAAGCTTGCTGCGCACTGCATGCTCATATCCCTTGCTTTCCTTTGTCCAAAGAAAGCCTTTATCTTCCTATACAGACATTCGGAAAAACAGTTCTGTTAAACCTGATTGTAAGAAGTCATTTATTATACGTCCATTCTCAGACTACAGCGATAGAAATCTTGTAGAATATGTCATTTGATTATAGTGCGATTTTCAATGCTATAGGGTATATTTCATACAAAGCACTCAGCTTCCGAGCCAAATGTCTTGTCTTGTTTCACGTTCTTAGCATTAATTGGTGTATTACATGATAATAAATGTATATTATATGTTGTTTAAATAGAGCATAGCAAGGTAATGTGCAGAAGGACATAATGCCATAGCTAAATACTCTTTGTGGTTGTATGTTTTTAATTTTATTTTATGTCATTACATTAGTTGCAATCAAACACAATACCTCATATTTCACACAGTTATGGATATTGCACAACAGCAATTCTCCCTGATTCCTAATTCCCATGTAAAACTACTACTTCTTTATACGTGATGTGATTTAGCAGTGAGTAGTTTTCTGGTTTAATTCCATACAATAGGGCAAAGTCTCATTAGCAAGCGGCTTAACTAACAGAGTGAATACAGTGGAGGAGGATTGGAGATTAGATTAGGGGAAGTGTGTCAAGCCAAGCTGTCAGGCCTTTGTGAAGCGTCTCTGTGGTCATAGCTTTAATGCAGGCTAATACAAGTGTAGTAGTGGCTCACTAGTGATTGATTGATTGGTTTAGACCGTTATGTCAGCTTAGTAATAGCCCATTTTACTTAATGTACCGGTAGTCCAATAATTTGACCACAGCATTTCACAAAAGTTCATGCACAACAATATATATTCATTGCATCGAGATGTATGGCTTTGATAGCTCAGCAAACGACAGCTGCACTGGCAATTGGTCGTCACAGCATGACTGGCTCATGGCCAACTCTATGTGGGTTATATAGTATGGAACTAACAGTAGAATTCATGGATGATTTGTAAATAGTGATAACATATAGACAGATGAGCAACCAATATGCAAGTTTGGTGTGTGGACTAATATTGGCTATAATAGGATAAAATGAAAGCAATAAAGCATAACCTGTCTTTACTGACGTTAGGTTTTGTTCTACTGGTTGAGCGCACAGAGGTAACTGGATTAACTGCACAACGTCAATATCTTAATTTTATACACTCCAAGTAATGATATTGACAATAAAAATAGTCAATTGTAATAGTATAGTTTCATTAGCAGAGTCTATATGTTACATGCTTATCTTTTTTTATGGTAATATGGTAATAATACTTGTTGGAGCTATCCCCATTGTTCAGCGATGACCTCACAAATGGGTCACTGGTGGCTTCCCCACATGATAAGAGCAGCAATTTGTTTTAATGAGCATGTTTCTCAAGGCAAGAGAATAAATCACATATTTGAATCTTGGAATGAAAAAGCTGAAGATTGAAATGCCATTAATGGCAATGTAAATTCCTTTGCAGCGACCCTGTTTTCGGGCTGCAGGGGGGCAAGAAGAAAGAAGGAGAAAAAAAAATTATTTAATGAGACATTAAAGTGAGATAGAAAGAGACTGACAGTGAGGAGGATCTTTCATGAAATACCTGCATTGTAATTTACTCTCAGTTGTCTTGTTTGCGGTGGGACCTTCAGAGACACTGACGAGGGGTTGAAACAGAAGGAAAAAGTCCCTCAGTGGCAAAAAAAACAATGTTGGCACATTCATCAGAAAACTGCCATGCTCATCTGTATTCACAATGAATAGAGAGCAGGGCCGACAGGTCACTGCCTATAGGAGCCATTGTTTTCCATTACAGCTGTGTGTCTTTGTGCATGTTCGCGCATGTGTGTGTGTACAGTAGCAAGCTATGCTGCTAGTTTATTTTCAGGGCCGTGGCCTGAGGTCATCCCTTTCTTTCTCGCTGTCTTTCTCTCCCCCTTCCTCTCTGTCCCTTTTTTACAATAGTGCTGTTTGACATTAATTCTCTTCTCTTGATTAGCAGAAAATGACCTGAATGAATGATAGAATCTTCCACAGACACAATGCACGAAGGGCAGCTGACAGGAGTTTAGCTGGGAAGCTGCAATAGTGGGGCTTTAGTTTACATAATGAACTGCTACTAAAGTGAAATTTGTTATGTGGTCATGTCAAGTTGGCATGTGGTTGCTTGACGTTGACACATGATGTTTACGCATGATCATATTTTCTGCAAAACCGATATTTAATAATTGCACACACTCAAGTGTTTTTGAACTACCATAATCATAGCGATGGGTCAATTTGCTTTACCCGTACCTATTTGCTTAAACAAAAAACACCCAATGTTTTAAACATTATTTATTATTGTAAACGGTATAATATCAGTAGTTAATAAGATAGAAGCGTGAAGAACATCAAAGTTCTGAACATTCAGCCAATGAGAACTGAGATATTGTGCTGGTTCTTGAATAGATTGCAGTATTCATGCTCCATCCATGGCATGGTTATCTGAGATGCTGAGGTGAGTGAACCTGCTTAAACCCTCTACAACACAGGTGTAAAGGCTCTCATCAGATTATAAGAACAGGGAGCTACATCAGATCCATAATTGTAGTTGGATATGGCAACATATACTAATAATGTGACATTAATTATATTGATTCATATTATGAGTGGGTATACATTCATCGATTCTGTTTGACTGACACTGTAACCCGACCTCAAGGAAGCCTACACTACAGAATAGACCTAACTACCTTTTTCCAAAAGGAAGATGTAGCAATCAGTTTGTGGTCTTTGCTGGTCTAAGGTGGAAGTATAATTCTTTGTAATATACAATATGTGGATTACTCTAAATATATGTGGAGAGCCCAATATTTCCTTTACACGGTTATTTGCTACCCGTAGTCCAGGTCAGGTAATTTAATTATGGCCACAGAGTAATATTATGGTAAACCACGTTCATAAAATCCAAGAGCTTGACATTAAGCCTGGTTTTACTTGCCTGATGGCCAAACTTACTTGTCCGAAATGGAAAATGTAGGCCTATTAAAAAATGTTGATTAAAAATGTTCAATAATCATCTTGACCGTGCCTCAGCGTCTGATGGAGCCTGCTTTTAAATAATAAAAACGTTATGTGAATAAACATTTATAAAAGAGTGTGAACATTTTATTTGAAATATTAAAACATTTAAAAAAAAAATCGATTTAACAACAACGTCTCCTATTCAGTGGCGTAGGTTTCGTTTGAACACTGAATGTGGGGGGGCACATTAAGTGGGGGGTCTGGGCGTCCTCCCCCAGGACATTTTGAATTTCAAACTCTTCACTTCCTGCATTTTGGTGAATTATTATGCACCAAGTTGTGCCTTTTCTTCGTCAATTTATGGCTATTTATTGTGCTGTTACATTTATTTTTACAAAGCCATGTTGGTGTAGGAAAACCATCTTTGTCAGCCTATCAAGTGGGCTCATTTGTGTCAGCTCATTTGATTCACTGCGAAGTCATTGTAAACTCGGTGTATCTCAACTAAGCCCATTTATCACCATGCCTCCTATTTGTATAGTAAGCAGAGTACGGTGCTGTAGCCGGATCCTGATAATGTTTGAGGCTCGTTCTGCACTGTACACTAGTAAGAGTGGAGTAACACGTACATACTCTACGTGTACAATGTTCGCTATTAATCTTTGCTCGTAGGTGCCGGTAGCGAATTCAATAGACCTAATGAATTGTATGACTTGCTTTGATTACACCGACTGATAATAAGGTTTGCAATATATGAGTGTGGTAATGTTTGTGTCTTTTGTGGGGTATTCACCTCGCAGTGTTGCTATGCGCTGCCCAGGATTATGTGGTGTTCTGGCACCGCTGTAACTGGATACTGAGAGTGTTAGTGGTTTGTTTTCTGGTGCCTAAGGAAACAAAATGTAATCTGAAACCAGGATGGGCTAACTGGCTGGCTGGCTGGCCAACTGGAACTACCCTTCCCCCATGCCGCCCCCCCCACCTACATACACAAACACACATACATGTACACACACTCAAACTACACTACAGCCACGACATAAGGCGGCCATAAAGTGTAAGCTGCTATAGGCTGACCGGCTTTCCAGATAACCCTGGGAATACATTAGTTTGTACCACCCACCAGCTGCCGTCGTTTCCTGTAGAAACGGCCGAGACCTGAGCAATTTACAGAGGCATTTTTAATATCATAATGCTCCCGCTGAATGATTATAATGCTTTCAGGAGAGTGCAGACCATAAAACGTATGTACTGGAGGTGTTGGGAAATATTGATTTGCTTGTGTTCAGTCCCATCCTCCCCGCCATCCGCCAGCTTGTATGACTGTACTGTAATAACGTGATATTTTAAAACAATATTGTGTTTGGTGCTGTACTGTTTTCATGAGTGATTCTTTGGTGTCACAGCATGAGCTAAAATGTATATCTTAATATCATATACGTATGGATTATGGTTTTAAGGATGTTGGTATGGTGTGGTTGGCATGGCGATAGAAGAAGTCATTCTGCTTCAATGTCGCGGGAGGTTACTTTGTTTGGCTAAGATGGTCCAACCTCGAGGACAAAATGTTGTAGGATGCCTTTTTATCTGTCTGTCTATATATTTTACTGCATAGACAGCAGATAAAGATATTTTTTTGACATATCGAATTGATCCAGCCAAATATGTCTGATTCCAAATTGCTTCTTAGACACAATGGAAATAACCAATAAAGTTTTGACTGCCGCTGCCAAGGAATGCTGGCTTGGCCCCTGAACCAGACCGGTCCACCAAGCGACCCGTGGAAAGATATTGTGGCGCATGCAGCAGCACAGAGCCAGTAATAAGGAGGTTGGTTTGTTCTGTTTGGAACACCTCCCTTTTCTATCCACAAACTGTGGCTTACGTTTGTTATCTTTATCAGCTGTGCCTCTCCTTTTTGACGGGAGACCAGGAAACCAGTGGCTGTTGTCTGTTTAACGACAATTCGAAATGATGCTCGATCTTTGGCATTATGATTGTATTACGTCTCTCATCAACCGATTTTATTGTTGGGTAAGCACATTTTGACAGACTGAAGCCGCCCTTGTTATCTGAGCCTCTGTGAATTGAGCCCGGGGACACAGGCTGGCCGGCACATTGCTGTCACAAGGAACTCACTTTCTTGGCCAGGAGTCACAGTGCTGTGACTCCTAGCCTGTTTGGTCCCAACCTCTTTGGAGAAAACCTGGGTCTGAAAGAATGCTGCCATGCCTGTCTGTGTTTTTTTTTCTGTCGTCCTGTTTCCTCTTCTCTGACACCAGTCGACCCTGTAACACAACTCGGTTAATCCTGTTGTGAATTAGCTAAATTGATTAGCATAGCTGTCTTGTGCTGGTAGGGGCCATATTAGATTGTGTTCATGACGACAGACCTTCTTCCCAACCCGCTTCCGACGATGTCCAATAAATAGCCCTCTTTATTGTAACTAATTTTTTTTTGTTGTTGTTTCTTATTGATAAATATATTTTTAATTTGACTGAGATAATGTTCTTTCATTATCTGCATCTTTTTTCTTTTAACGCGAACAAGCATTTATTCTGTCGACCCAAACATTGTCAGTCTCGTCAGGACTTTGGATGCGATTTCAAATTCACCAGCAAGACCCGAAATAGACCAGTTATTGGGATGTGTTGCTCAGTGGTGGCTTCCTTCTCTCCTCCCACTGTAGACAGACACTGTAATTGGACTTAACTGGATTAGCCTTGTGAAGGTGGACAGGAAACCTTAAGCCCGGTGGATTTAGGTACCGCTGTACATGAGTTGTTGAAGTCCTTTGGGTTTTCGGAGTATGGATGTTTAGTTAACACAGGTGTAACTAGTCTCCACAAGATGCTTATGAGATGTTACGTTTACGATTTTGGGTCTACAGATTAGGAAAGAAGTTCAATACCTCGTCCACCGTGGGCGTGTTGATCTACAGCCTTCTTTGGAAGAAGCCATTGTGGCGGGAGTTGCCAGGTGATTACATAACGCTCTTACTGGAACTCGCGAGACAATGGCGTCTCGTGTTGCCAGGAATACAATCACCTGGCAGCTCACGTCACACTGACACTAGTGATGTGTCCGAAGACGGCTGTAGATCAACACGGCAAAAACATTTGACAATGTATGCCAAACGTATCGATACACGCATGGCTGAAAAAATTGTTAAGTTGCTCAAAACTGGATTTGGGGTTTTCTCAAGATAACCGAAACAATGCATGCTGACAGCAAATCTCATCAAACCACCAAGTACTGGTGCTCACCAAACATATAAGCCACCACTACCTTTAAGCTAGTTTGCTGTTTTTACGTGCTATGTAATGACTATTTGTGGATGGCTCTGGCGCAGGGATTATGACCATTTTGGTTTTCCCACAGTAACGTAGTGGAGCACGCCCTGCCCTGCCCTGCCCTGCAAACTTTGACCATAAACTGGGCCGTACTAACCATATTCTTCTGCGTGATATGCAGCTGTGTTAGGCATTTTTAAAGTTCTATACTGTTCTTTGTCAAGGCCATACATATAACAAAAATTTGAGTGCACTCTGCTCATTTTGCATCGTTGTGGTCAGCCTGGTGGGCTGCAATTTGTGTTCAAGAAGAAGAAGCAGAATCACTGTATTTTCCTGGTACATTTGCATACACCTGTCTGAATGCAGCCTGTCAGCTGCCATAAAACCTGAGGACAATATCATCATTATAAATTCACTATTCACATTACTCCACATATATTTACAGACTGTTACAGACCTCAGTGACACAATTTTTGAGAAGATTTAACGAAAAATATATTGGATCAAAGGAAATCACATTAAAGTGAATTAAATTCAAGTGACAAGGATTTCTTTGGGCTAATTTCTTTCTTTGGCATGGCTATTACTGGGAATAAAATAATAGGCATGCTGGGCATTGCGTTTTAGCTTTATTAGCTAAAAGCTAATAAAAGCAAGCTTAGCTTGTGCATTTGTGTTAACACTCCCCTGAGCTTGGCAAAACACTAGCACATAATAAACACAGTAAACCCTAAAATAACATGTATGATGATATGGACACAGGAACAATGGCAACATGCATCGGTAGGGAAATCTTGGGGTACCCAAATATGTTAGAACTGACCATTCTCAACATTGTTTACAAACATTTTCTAGCTAGCTATGAAAAGCAGTGTACTTCGCCAATGGGTTATCTAAAAGGACTGGGTGCAATAATGTTGGATTGCGCAACATTATATTCAACCACATCCATGCAGTGATGATGAAAACGCAGCTATGTGAGGCAGACTGTAATACCGACAGCGGAGAGAACCATCAACTAACTTCAACTAATCAACTAACATAGAAATACACAGCAGGCCCCCCACTTCCATCATTAGTGCACATTCCATATGCTCTGGCAGCAGCAGCGCCCCGGCAACACAGAGGTTGACTCGTGTTTTTGAAGAAGGCTGCGCAAGATTCCCAAGTGCAAACAGTTGTTGAGTGTGGAATGAATCGTTACAGTTCACTTGGCAGGGAAAAAAAAAAGGGTTTTGGCGGCGTGTCGACCTGCCTATAAAAGACCTATAAAACGATATTAAGCACCGAGTTATTCTTGGCCTGTCTAGTATCACAAAGCGACGTCTACCAGAGAGATGATATAAATGCCGCGATCTGACCAGTTAAAAACAGCGCTGACAAACGGGGCAGATGAAAGGCGACGTGGGTTAGTTGCACGCGAGGCCGATAACCTCGGGCGCGCTATGCTTTTTTTTTCGGGTGAGGACTACGCGAAATGACGGGCAGATCCACGCCGGAGCACGCGCGTCCGACGAATGGAAACCGCTCGGCCGGCGTGAACGCCGCTTATGATTCCAGAACCTAAAAAAACCTTGAGAGTGCCGGTGAATCTTCGCGAGGTGATGAACGGAGCCGGTCCTGTTTCATTTTCTGTGTTGTGTCTTCGGTCGACGCCGCTCTGTTCTTTTAATCTCACACGTTATTATTTTCAGCCTGGCCTTGTGCTGTGGAAAAGGCCGGGCTGTCGAAAGCTGCTGCTGGATGACTCATTGGCGAGCTCTTTGATATTTCGGAGAGAGAGACAGAGAGAGAGAGAGAGAGAGAGCGATGGAGGGAGAGAACGGGCGTTCGATAGCTAGATGGAGGGATGGCGAGGATAAGGGGGAGGAGGGTGAGATGGAGAAACGGTAAGAAAGACAGAGCGAGGAGGGCTAGCTGGGGTAGGGGGGGAGTGAATGCAGTGAACTCCCTCATTAGCGGCGCGGCATCGCGGGCCCCGCGAGATGGGCCCCGGCTCCGAGGTGGAGAGCGAGGGAACCGGCAGCGAGGCGGACTACCACGACCAGGGAGCGAGAGCACGAGGAGGGGATGGGAGGAAGAAAGAAAAGAGGGAAGAAAAAAAAAAACCACACACACACACGCACACACACCAAAAAAAACAAGGGAGAAAATGTGAACGCGAGAGCGGTGGGAAGGGAGAGAAGCGGTGGGAGAAAGAGAGATGGCTCTCTCTCTCTCTCTCTCTCTCTCTCTCTCTCTCTCTCTCTCTCTCTCTCTCTCTCTCTCTCTGCCTCCCTCCTTTCTCTCCTGTCTGGCCTCCCTCCCATAGCAACAGCGGCTCAGCCACGTGAACGGCGGTTCCTCTGAGTTCACCGCCTGCACGGCGCTTAACCGCTTCACTGCCGCGACGGAGGCGGCTGCGGCACAAAAGGAGCGGGGGGGCGGGGGGGACGGGGACGGGGGGACGCGGGCGGTACGGAGCGGCGGAACCCGGGGAGGCGGAAAAATTCTGCCGACTCGGCTGTCGGCGGCGGCCCGCTCCCTAAAACCTCGCCGGTTCGGAGGAAACGTAACGAGAGGAGGCGAGGATTAAAGGGAAAGTTAAATAGGTTCACGGTTTCACGGCACGGCCAAAATTGTCGGCATGCGGTGAATACGCAACGGTTGATGACATCAGTTTTTATTTTTAGCGTATTGAAAGGAAATTGCTGCATAGGTGATAACTGCATATGATAAAATGACCTATAACCTCCACAGTTTCCATATATACGACTCGGATGGTTTTGCTCCTACACTGCTTTACGGGTCAAGACAGAATAACATTTTTTGAGAAATCTCGTCAGTTTGGTTCCTTCATTTTGAATACTATGCTGTCATCTACTTGGCGATTATTGTTTTTTAAGTTAGTTTTACAGAGATGACAGTTCCTAGATTTCACGCCATACAACCAATATTATTATTTTATCATTATTTTATACGTCATTACCTACATTTCGTTTTATTGTTAGAATATCATGATTCTTTATTTTAGTCTCAACTGTCACAATCGTGACATTTTAGCTGATGATTAATCGCCCTACAAATAACTGCGGTAAACAATTATATTTTTTGTTCATTTCATGCCCCTATCCTCACAGTACACCTAAGATATGTAATAATACACACCCACCTTATGAAGAAGAAGAAGAAGAATGTATTCACATTAAAAATCGGAACACAATTTCTCAATCCAACTGATGTAAACCCATGTATTTATTGCAACACTTACATTGGCTTAAAGTTCCACACAAATTTGGATGGAAGCATGATTGTGGAATCGAACCGTTTTATAAAATGATCGCAGTCATCTCAAATACTTGGCCAACCCTGGATAACCACCAGCAGCAGTTCAGCAACCCATTTTTGGACCTGACGCAATTGAATCGCATGTTGGAAACATCAGATGAAAAGTGTCCTTCAAAACCCTAATGTCGTCCCCAGTGGCTGCTAAGCAAACAAGTCCTTTCAGCACCTCTTGTGTGGCTCAGCGCTCCATAGTCTGGCATTGATCTGCTTGAGAGGCTCTCCATATCAGAGTTATGGAAATGGTCAAAGGCAATTGGAAAAAATAATAAAAAAATGCAAGCTTTTTTGCAAGCTTGCATTTTTTTTCTTTCTTTGCTCATTCTATTATGTCTTTGTTTAGCGGGGCTAGCTAACTCCTTCCAGATGGTTTTTATAAAATTTGCTCGTTTCCTGTTCTCTTCACCCATCCCATTCTTTCTTATCTTCTCTCCCTTCTCCCCCTCATCATTATTTTTTTTCTTTCTCCCAACTCCCAATTCCCTCCACATTAATTGGCATAAATACGATATGTACATTATCGCCAGCGCAGTGCCTTATACATATCGTCAAGGTTTACCTTCCTCTCTCAGCTGTTCTTCCTCACTTATCTCATCTCCTCGCCGCGCTGCGTTCCTAACCACTTTTTTTTTTGTGCTGCATACTTCCACAAATCAAATAAATGGGCCGCTGCAGCAGCGCTCCGAAGAGAGAACGTGCCTTCTTTCCCCTTCTCCGCATCCTGCTCCGTCGGTCTTTGCCTCTTTTTCACCGGGCTCCTTTTTCCCATCCTCATCCCCAGTCCCCCTTTTTTTTTTTTTTTTTCCAACCCCTCTTCTTTGCTTTCCTCCCTCCCTCTGTCTTAACTCTGTGGTGGCGGCAACCAGGTATTTGACGTGCCTCGGCTGGAATGTGAGCCCAAATTAAACGAGTTAACACTTGTTACCTCATCAAGGAAAGGGTTCTTGGCCCGTTTGGCCCATAAAGATCCCTTTGTCTCTCTCTCTCTCTCTTTCTCTCTCGCTCTCTCATTAGTCTGTTCCTCTCTCTCTCTCTCTGGCCTGCCCTCCATTTCTCCTGCTCCCACCATATTCACCAGATTGAAAATGTACAACTTCCCATTTTTCATTACGCACACTTCTGTATTACTCAAGCTTCATTCGGAAATAACCACATACCAACACGGTGGTTAGTCAGTTTTGCTCACGTAGTGGTTGTGAAATGACACAGCTATAATACGAGCCTTGTGTCAAGTTTTTTACTATAGCCATGCCTTCCCCCATTTATTTGCATGTATTTCTATGATCCAGTGGCATAAGCAATGTACACAGTGGCATAAGCAATGTACACAGTTCATCTATAAAAAAAATAATCGGATAAATGATAACAGAACGTAGTAACACAGTGTTTGCTGCCAGTATAGCTGAGCAATTCGGAAGACCACAGGTGCTTGGCATGAAGGGCTCCATCACTGTAAAATACCTACATGGCGAGAGGTTCCAACTACGATCGAACTATATATTTTCTTAGTCCATTATGTTAGTCCATGTTAATAAGACCATATCATTACCAATATCACCCACGCCTGTTGGGTCTGCGCCCAACTAGCTATAGGATGGAAAAACTGTGGTTGTGGTAATCCCAGCAATGTTTGCAAATAACAAACTCCAGTGTGGTCCATTTTTTTATTAATGTTGATGTTGTTCACATGCTTTTGCAATGTATGTATTGCTCATTTTCATATCACAGTGACAGCTAGCCAGTTTGCCAGCCACTATTTATGTATTCAATAAGTGAGACAGATTTCCATCTCAGCCACCAGACAACCAGCAAGTCGTTTATTTAGGCCAAGCACTTTTCCACAACTTGTCTTTGTTTTTTTCCCCTTGCATTTAATACATTTGTCGAAAGCAACATTTGGACCGTAAATGTGTAAACACTAGGGCTGGGCCGGTCATGACATCTTTTGCTTCCGATCGATCGTCACCCAATAATCAAATCGAACAGCATTATCCTCTCGTCTTCTCAGATATTTAATGTGAAACAGCATTTAATTATGGTGGTGTTAAATAAATAAAACCAAATCAAATAAATCAGCATTTCCTGAAGGGATTAGGCCAAATGCACTAACAAGCAAACAAACAAACAATAAAATAAAATGCTGGCCTGTTTGATGTTTGTTTGTTTTATGATGACTTTGTCAAGGTTCCGTGCCAAGAAGATAAGCATGTTCACCTTCTCCAATTTGAGGCACGAGCGGCATCATCATATTATTTACTATAAATGTACAAATTCCAATTGAGAATGTTGTGTCCAGTGTGCACCGTGGACCCGGTCACTCTGTAGTCTTTAGACGATACCAAACTATTGAATTATGTGCGTATTTATAAAGATTGTTACCTTGTAGACGTCAGTAGATCTGTTCGATTTATATTTTACATCCTTGGTTCACATTACTTTGCCGGATGAATGGGAAAATGAATAAAAAATAATCCTCAAAATGTTGTCAGAGCGTCCCTCGAAAACGCTGTAATGTGCGACTCAATGAGCAGTTCAAATTGCAAGGTGGCGTCGGTAAAACAGATGCCGTGCAATGGTAATTACACACAGAAATATCACTGAAAATCGAACACAATAAAGAAGCCATTTTTCAAAAATCCAGCCATCAAAGGTCACAATATCAAAAAAGTACTTAAGAAACGAGACGAGCATCCAGGAGACGGCAGACCAGGGGAAGCCCATGCCTTTCAGAGAACCCGGCAAAATGTAAAACTCACCCAACACGGCTGAACTGAACCCTGTATGTTGTTGCTTGCAGCTGTATTTATTATATTATTATTATTATTATTATTATTATTATTATTATTATTATTATTATTATTATTATTATTATTATTATTATTATTATTATTATTATTCAGAATCAGAAATACTTTAATAATCCCAGGGGGAAATTACTTTTGTTACAACTCCAAATCTACGTACAACATATTTACATACAACATATTTACATACAACATATACTAATTATTAAGAAACATATTTATATATAAATATATATATATATATAAACATATTTATATACACATTATTATTATTAACAAGTAGTAGTAGTAGTAGTAGTAGTAGTAGTAGTAGTAGTAGTAGTAGTAGTAGTAGCAGTCTAGTTGTTTTCTGTTGTTTTAAATAATTATTAGGCTATTATTAGCCTATTGTTATGATTATGATTATGATTATTACATAGTCTACTGCAAGATGGAGATTGAAAACAATGCTTGCTTTGCGATGTTGCCCAACCCTCTCCCATAATAGCGGAGCAGCACTGTAAACTTCAAAGACAGCCGTTTGTTGCAGGGAGAAGTATTGTCGGCTTTGTTTTAAAGGGATCGTGTGGTGTTTAAGCATTCATTCAATTATTTCTATACAGTACATTTATAGGAAAGGTAGATAATTTTATACACTTAAGAAAAACACTAAAAACTGGCGATTATGATGGTTTTTTTTGCGTGTGTCAATGACCGTCAACCACCCGATTATGAAATAATTGGCCCAGCCCTGGTAAACACCCGTGCACAGTCCACCCGTCCACTATTTCTCACAAACATTGACACACACACAGATACATACTT
The DNA here is from genome assembly GCF_960531495.2 of Zeus faber. Classification (NCBI taxonomy): domain Eukaryota; kingdom Metazoa; phylum Chordata; class Actinopteri; order Zeiformes; family Zeidae; genus Zeus; species Zeus faber. The sequence continues at coordinate 12,622,692 of NC_137207.1, forward strand.
ACACACACGCATACATACATGTAGACAGGGACCGTTTGTCTCCTGAAGGGTGTCATGGTTCTGCGGTAGTCTGGCAGCCATTGGAAGGAACAAGGCTTACTTATGCCCCTTTTCCACAGTCAGGCCAAACGGTTCTCAGCGCGGTAGGTAACGGTTACAGTCGCAGTTCCATGGCACGGTTTGGCATGGAACAGTTGTGAACCGTTCATATTCCTGGATTTTCGGGCACCAGTGCAGTAACCCTACTGAATGGTAGTAAAACGCGCTGCGGCGGCTGAATGACGTAGGTGTTCGATGATTGGCTGCTCATCGCGTGCGCAGATACGCTCCGATATGTTGTGGTTACATCCAATTGTTAAAATACTCACTTTGTATGAGACAAACTCGACATCATTTTCCCTTTTTTTCCACCCATTTTCACCAGCCGTGTTGTGAATATGGAAAAAACAACAATTCTAATTTGATCATGTTTTTTGAAACGTCAACAAACAGTGGGTAGCTGTTGCACTCCGTAGCTGTAGCGGCTGCTTACGTACAAAAATGAACAGAGCAGCGAGAAAAAATCGGAGCCCACGGGTCCTTATATCTACGGAAATTATAACAATTGTCGCATTTGCATGACGTGGCATTTGTGTAATTTGTTGTCGTCACTGTAGTTTTTCTTTGGGACTTCCTGGTGCTGATTACAGCTCCACCGCTGACGGAAACACAAACCGTAACCGAGAACAAGTCGGCTAATCGCGGCGGCGCGGTAGCACGTCAGCCCCAGAACAATCGTGGAAAGCTATAGTCATAGGCTACAGTTGTAATGTGCCTGGAGGGATGGACACACCCACCAGGCAGAAAAGCAAACAAGGCAAGGGAGGGAGAAAGAGAGCGACAAAACTGAAGAGAGAGAAAGGGAAGAAATGGCCAACTCCACATCATGGCACACCTTGAAACAGAAGCCAAATGGGAGGGACCTGGAAAGCACATTCACACCAGAGAAGTGAGGCGTGGCAATAGTAGTGGAGCCCCGCCGTGTAATTAGAGAGAGAGAAAGAGAACCACCACGGAGGCCTTTTTTGCATTCTGGGATTTCTAATATGGTAGGATCCCCTTGGATGGCAGACCACATCTCAGGCAGAAAGTTTAGAACACAATCTGAAATCTTAAAACCTTTATTATTGTCTGCAACCTCACAGCAACAGGGGTGTTATGAAGACATAACGTTACCATCTAGCAGCCGGTATTGACCCGAGATTCATTGTACTGAGTGTGTATTTGGAATTCCCATGTCTACATGCAATGTTTACTTATGCAATTTTGAGTATGTCTGTCTTGTTGAAGTGTTGACAGTGGATGCGGTAGTGTGTTAAGTCCAAAGTTTTGTTTACATTAGAGATTTATTTTGTTTCACCTTGTTCTCCGTAAAGGATCCAACATACACAAACAACCTGGTATATTTATACCCATATTCCATGTGTATATTCTTAAGTTGACATAGAAACTCTGAATAAATTAGCAGGTTTATACCAGCATATCAACCTGCATAATGAAGCCAACAGCAAAAATATCCTACACTGTAAATGTTATGCTGGTCAAGGTATACTGCTTTTGCCAGTTTTTATATTCCACACAGGTGACATTTTTTACACTTATAGTAAGTACCCCCTAGGGGTGTCACGATTCTCCAAATCCATGATTCGATTTGACCCGCGATTTTAAGGTCATGATTAGATTTTAGATTCAAACATATGTATTTGGCAGCTATGCCATGGTTGAGCCCCTTTCACACAAACTTCACGGTAAATTACAGGGATATACTTTTCGGCACCGCTAGTAAGTTTCACTATCCCCACATGCAGCTACACTAAGGAGCATTTCCGTCTTGCACCTTTTCCCACATGCCATGATAATTTTGGAATAGATGGGGCAAGGGACAGTCCAGCAGAAGTCACCCGGTGTAGTCCCCCCACCTTCGCGCCGGAGAGCAACAGACGTCGCAGCAGCGCACGCAGCTCATACATGTTCACGCACAAAGAGGATGTATGTGGACGTATAAGCAAATAAAAATATTGAATCCTGAAATAAATAAACAAGGCAATAAATAAATGTAAATATAAATGGACCGTACAGTCCAACGAAAAGAGGCCATAATTAAACAAAGAATCGGGAGAGCGTTGAGGGATACGGTTTTCGTGAGAAGTATTTCATGAAAGTAGGTTCGGAACCGGGGGAGCCGCAGTTGAGCCCGGAGAACCCCCAGTGCGTACTGCCTTTGTTTACAGGCGGATCTTGACCGCCCCAATGTGGCGACCATGTCGGACAATATTGCCAACAAAAATACAGGGGGAATCACAAACCTGCTTGTGATTTTCTGCTTGAAGTTGGAAATCAAGCGCTCATTTTGATAGTAACCGTGACATCCCTAGTACCCACATAACGAGGCATTTTGATGCTTTACATCATGAAAGGCTCTTTGTTCGCTGAAAGCAATGTTCATATTTCATATGGCCTGGCAATATATTGAAATATTAATTTAAAGTATTAAGTAGGGGTGGATGATATACTATACAAAACCTCCACAAATCAGGTTAACATGTAACTGCATCCTGGAGTTTCACTGGGAAATCATAAGGATCTCATCGGGATCTCATATCCTTTGCTAATTTATAACATATAACCTCTATCTTTCGATTCCTCTGAGCCAACCCCTTCCCTCTTTCTTGTTGTTATTCAGCTCTGGGACTCTGCTGATATTCTTATTGAAGGCTTAGCTTTGTCGACTGACGGATGTACAGTCAGAAGAATAATTACTGATTAATGTAATTATTGTAATTTGCTTCATTATGGTATAATTTTGAGATCCTAATGTCCCTCCTTGTATTACACATCCATAGTCCTTAATCTTGCAGACTTGCACCTTTGTTTTTTATGCCAAGATTGGTTTTGAGGCTTCAAAGTGACCTAGACTGTAACATATAACATAAGCTTTTCATTTGAATGGAACATTAAATACTGGCTTAGCCCCACAAACGTACTTTCTGTTTTACTGACTAACTCGCCTACAATGCCTACCTAGGAAGTCAAGCGGAAACCAGCAGCCTTGAATGTTATATTCAGTTTTCTAGTTTCACTGAGTCTCAAAATATTTAAATAAAATGAGAATATTTGGGGTTGTTCACATGATGACATGATGCATCATTGCAGGCATTGAGCATTTACCGTATACATTTCTTAATGTATTAGTGTTTTTTGTTATTGTATTGTTCCCAGCTTGTGAGGGTGTGTGTGTGTGTGTGTGTGTGTGTGTGTGAATTAACTGTGGCCTTGAGAAAGACACGCTAGACTGGAGATGTAACATGATATTGTTCCTTAAGAATCTAGGGCAAGGTTCCTCTGCTTCACATGTGTGATTTAGTTACTCATGCATTCATGTGTGTGTGTGTGTGTGTGTCAGTATGTGCACTGTTCATACATGTATAAACATGTATGGCTATATGTGGTTTTGTGATAGGGTTAGTGTATGTTTGAGGATCTGAACCGTTTTGTGCTTTTTGTCAATTTTTGTATATATGTATGACACCATGCTCATACACGTGTCCTGGTGTGTCATCACTTTGTGTGTGTGTGTGTGTGGGGGGTGGGGGGGGGTGTTTGTGTGTGTGTATTTTAACTGCAGTAGATAAAGGCTGGGAGGGGTGTTCTACTGCTGGCCTCATTGATTGGTTCCATGCAGACTGTAACTTGACCTTCACAGCAGATGTCTGTAATGCTGCCAAGCACACACACATGCATGGCACACGGCACGCAACAGCCCTTTTTTATGCCTATGTTAGCCGGTTCGGGGGTTTTTCTCTGTCTTTCCGTCTGTCTTTCCACCTTTACCAATCTCTCATCTCCCAGGTGCAGGGGAAAAAGAGATGAAAACGCTATGAAAGAAAGGCAGACGAAGAAAGATAAATGCACGCTGACTCATATAACTACACAAAATCACACAAAAACTAGAGACACCTCAAAAGTGTGACAGTTATTACATAATCGCCTGATCGCAATTATTTGAGTGGATCGCAATATTTATGTAAAATTGTTAGATTCCACAATTACGTTTCCATCCAAATGTCGAGGGAATTTCACATCATTCATACAGTCCTGGATTTCATATCCCAGAATTCACCATTAGAGTGTCGTTAATTATTCCTTACTATTATAGCGTTCGGTAAAAGTATAGAAAAAGCTCAGTTTTTCCTTGCTTTGTTGTACGGTGCAGACTCCAGCTAACTAACGTGTCGCACCTTTTTCTAGTATTTCACACCCCTTAGAGATCTTTAGCATGAGAAGGAGAGTGACCAAAAGGAAAAAAGACTTGCGGAAAACTGTTATCATCCTTATTGTCAACTACAAGACCGGGATTCATTTGCTTATGAGAAATATTGAAAGGAGTTATTTTACATGGAGAATAAATAGATGAGTTTCCTAATATCTGCTCCAGATCCTCATATCCTTAATCTCAACTGTAAAACGTACACCCTGCTGCTATACAGTATATTGCATGAGTTCCAAATTCCCTAGTCAAAGAATTCAAAGTGGTTCATTGAATGAAGTTTTAAGTATGTTTTAAAATAGGAGTCGTATCATTTCAGTGCTCATTAGGAGAAAATAATAATTACAGCAATAATAATAAGTATATATTGCCAAGCCCTTACCACTGACACTACTCCTGCTTCTATTGCCAACATAGTTGAGGAAGGATGTAGCTCTCACCTTTCTTTACAGTAGCTGAAATTCTCAAATAATTGGTTACGGAGGATTTCTGTGAATGGTTTGTAGGCAGTGAACCACCGGTCTATTTCCAACCAGATAATCAGATTTGCCCCCATTTCCATAGAGGCAGTTTGAATACTGGGGATTTGCATAACGCCATTGTGTTCCACCGAGAAGGAACACATCAAATCGTGAGTGGTAACTGTCGGAAATCAGGTTCACTCAACATTCGTCCTGATTTTCACAATACGTGTTCATCCCTTTGAGTAATCCGATACAAAGAAATGATGGTTATAGCAGAAATTGATGCAGCAGAATAGAGTTGAGAACAGGCTGGCTGCGCCACAATAGTATCCAGCCGACCTGTATATGCACTGCGTCGTGCATTCGAGACTCGCTAGTTCTTTTCCAGGGAAAATGTTTGCTCTGTATTGTTTGCTCTGCAGAATATGCTTCGTTCCAGGGCCTTTATGTGTTCCATATGCTGTTTTCTCATATATCCAGTGGGTTCCAGGGCCTCTGTTGTGTAGGCGTGGGAGCCAAGATTGAACTGTTTGTAATTTAGGTGCTTTGCAGCGTGAGCTAAAACCTGCGAGGAGGGTTGCACGGGGAGCTTAACACACAGGGAAGACATGCACATACACATGAGCGAACGCAGAGCAACTCGTAGCTCAAAACCTCTCTGGGGTCCCCTATCCACCTCCCCGACCCCCTATTCCTCCACTTCTCCACCCACGCTCTTCCCATCTCTACTCGGTCGGGTCTCAGGAGTGCCTTGATAAACTATGTTTACTCCCTTTAACCCCCTTTTCCTTCATCTCTTCTCACCTCTGTCTTAGTGGCAGGCTCTCTGGTCATCCTGGGGTACCAGGGTGTGTTTGTTTTTGCCCTTCCTTCTCTGCATATTGTGTATTGTTTATTCCTCCACACCTGTCTCTCTCATCATCTCTTTCCTCTCCCCCTCATCTTTCCCTCAATATCCTCTCCCCTCTCAACACTTTACATAACATTGTCTGTCCCAGGTTGGAAAATTGTATCCGTTGTCGCAGTTCTTCCTTTCGTCTAGCAGCCGTAGGAAACAAACAGCCTCTGGAAGTGTTGGCTGCCTCTGAAGGGGCATCGATCCAGCTACCACAACCAGTTTGACCAGCATTCTGCACTGGGCTTGCTTTTCCACCCTGGACATGATGTATGGGGAGAAAACCCAATAAATGTTACTTGTGGAGTGGATGGGGGTTTATGAGGACAAGATGCGTAATCACTAGGGTTGCACCGATACCAATACCAACACTATTGTCGGATATTGATACCAGGCTTGAATATGGTTTGTGTCGGTACGAAAATCTGATACAGAGTACAGAGCATATAAATCACACAATGTCAGACACACACGCACACACACACACACACACACACACACACACACATACACAAACATAGAAGGTTGTTTGGTTCTTTATCGGAGAAAATGCCATATGTCATTCATTATGTTCTATTGACCTCAAACTAACGGGAAAGCCAATGGATCAGATTGGTACTTTGCATCAGCTGATTCTTATAGTCAGGACTCTGTGTTGGCAGTGATGAAAGTGCTCCCTGGTTTAATTGTATTTAAATCGCAATCTCTCTTCATGTCTGAGGAATTTGAGTCGGAAACTACACATAGGTCCTTAAGCATTTGAATTGGAGCGATCCGTATATGAAAACAAGTGTTCTTATTAATCTCAATTTCTGTCACAACTGTGCCATGTGACTGCTCGCATGCTGCTACAGGCAATCTACGCTGTGATTAAAGAGTAGGAAGAGGACATACAGAGATGACATAGTATTTATGTAATACCATAGTAGGTATCGTGTGAGGGAATTATCCAACATAGACATCTTTTACTAACCCTGGTTGTGAAGATATTAATTTATTATTAAAATGGGTCATCTTCAGTAGCGTGGGACTATTGTCCCTACTCTGGAAAAGCTCCCATGGACATGAGGAGATTACACAGGTAATTGTTTAGCATGTAGCAGACTCTTCGCAGTACTGTACAAAATGAGGGTTTCAGGAACACCATACACACCCTTAACAAACACTACACCCCCAACTTTCCCACAACTGTTATGTATATATGTAAATTTTCGACACACACACACACACACACACACACACACACACACACACACACACACACACACACACACACAAGCAGTCTTTGTGTTCGAGATAAACTATAAAGGCTCTGCCGTCGAAGTTGTTGTCAACCTCTTGCAATCCTAATAATGACAAAATGTTGTTGAGTGTAATTGTTGCAAAAAAACAAATCTGCATTCTATCAAAATATTGCCCATGTGATATGGTTGTCACAGGTTGAACTGCAGTAAAATAACATTCAGAATACAGCCCATTAATTGTGTCTTTTAGTCTATATTTAGATGACAACACACACACGCACACACACAGAGACACACACACACACACACTCTTGCAGAGGGACTTCAACGCAGCCATCTAGGAGCCTTTTGTCGTCTGTAGTCCTTTTTTGTGGTTTGATGGCCTTATTGCCTTGTGGCTGTCTTTTAGTTGGTCAAGTTGTCTCTTATATAATGTCTGCTTTGCTCTCTGTTTGTGTGTGTGTGTGTGTGTGTGTGTGTGTGTGTGTGTGTGCGTGTGCGTGTGCGTGTGCTTATACGCACATTCACACACAGTAACAGATAAATCTGTGTGCGATTAATGCAATTGTGCGGATGTCATTGTGACTGCCTCGCTGTACAGTCGTGCATGTGCGCGCGCACACACTTGAAAAGAACAGGGGGGAAAACAGTCGCGCACGCACAGCTCTCGCAAAGCCAGGAAACATGCAATGTGAAACGATGGAATTTCTAGCCCACATGTTGGAGCAGGAGACACAGACACGTGAGCCTGCTGACCTCAAACCGAGTGAAAGAGAGGGGGAGAGGGCGGTGAGGGAGAGAGACAGAGGGAGAGAAACATTGGGGGAGAAAGAGGGACAGAGAGAGAGAGAGAGAGAGAGAGAGAGGGAGAGACCCAGGAAAGAAAATAAAAAAAGGAAGGGGAGCGAGAGCGGGCATAGTGTTGGGGCGCATTCAATTAGGGAAGGCCCTTCACATGAATGGGCCCATAAGTGATTTAGTCTATCCTGCGGAAGACATTGTAGAATAGAATATTTATAAATGGTGGATGGGTTCAGCATCAGGCCATCCCTGCGACAGTGTTAGGGTTCCATAGGTAGAGCATGCCACCTGAACTTCCCGGGTGAGAGAGTTTGTCCTTTGTGAGGATTGTTAAAATGAGGGTAGAGTACCAGGATGCCAGGACATTCCCGTGGTGCGAGTGCTACGGAGAAAGTAATGTGACGTCAGGATTATTTGTATAGCTTTGATCACAGGTACAGTCTCATAGGCCTTCATAGGCCCAGATTCAAAAGGACACTCTGAGGACACCCCTAACCCTAAACCCTTAGACCAGAAAGAGAAAAACTCCCAAAGCCCAGGGGGAAGAGGTGTGGAAGACTCTGAGGTGGTGATTAAGAGGGATCCCACTTCCAGGATTGCCAGATGACAAATCTGAAATTGGCTTCTAAATATAAGCATGTGAAAATTAAGCTAATGTGTACTAAGATAGCATAAGCTAAATGTTAGCCACCTAAAATATGATGAAAAAAATGGATGGAAAATAGTGGTCGGATAAGCCAAGCAGTAGGTAGGACCCTTAGTTTGCTATTAAAATGACAATATATGTTCATTTTTGGCCTCTTCTCTCAGTTTGTAGTCATTTCAGTGATGCTTTTTTTGTCTGCCACTCAGTAACACTGTTGCTGTGAAAATGTTTACCCCTTGGTGTTAAGGAATTCAGTATTTTAATACCAGAGGTGAGAGATTTGGATCGCTGACATTTGCAGCGGAAGGGGTTGGTGTGAATGTAATCAAATTGTCACAAAATCACAAGCGCCTGCACCCATAATATTTACAGGTATTTACAGGTAGTTTATTGGATAGATCTATTTGGAATTTCTAGTTGCTGCTGCTGCTTAAACATTCAGTGGCAAGCCAGTTGTTATGATTTTGGAGCGCGATTCACCAGACCACTATGCAGTGTACTGCAGCAGCAAATTAACACAGACACGGTTTCAATATTTCGAACTAAGCCGACTGGTTTTGCAGGATGATCTCCCTCATGAGAAGTACGCCGAGCAGGCTTTCCAATCACTTGCGTCCAGGGATTCCTTCTCGGACAACACAACGGCACAAAACCTAGCAGGTTGAAAGCCATCTATCATCTATCATTAGCATTACGGGTTGGCTCAAGAAGGGTCAGTTATTCTTAAAGCCTAATCCCTGCTCTGCGTGAAAACATGCCAGGCACCAGTTTAGAGAGAGTAATCTGCTGTATCTCACATCATTACACCTTAGTGGCAACGGACTAGAGGAAATTAATCAATGTCGACAAGACTTTCTGGCAAAGGGACAGAGCCTAACTATGTTGGCCGTAGTCATTTCAGATTGTTTCCTCCTGGTTTTATTGACGCTGACGTGAACCAGAATGTAGCTGAAACAAGCATGGGCGTTGTGGGCGCCGACTGTTTACCAACACCCTGAGATTGGCTTCTGTGCCAGGAGCTCCTGCCCCGAGGAGAACATTGGTTGGAATTCAGAGCCTTATTTAAACTGTGACAGAGTTGTGAGCCCTGGGGAGTAGGTAAGACACACTAGCTCGGAAGACTACCAGCCACAGCCATAGCGAGCCAATGGGGCTACACCAACATGAAGTCTGGGTTGGGGCTAATGCTAGGGCTGACTCCAGCATGGAAGTTGGGTCCTGAGTTAGAGTGTTCGTCTAGGCCAGGGGTGCCCAATACGTCCATCGCGAAGGTAGATGACACGCCATTCAAAAAATTTTTTGAATAAATAAAAATCTGCAAGGAAAAGACAAAACCGTGGTTAACATGATCAGTTCAGTTCAGTTCAGTAGTGCAACTTCTGTCCTCAAAGCTGCGGCGCCATGATTTGGGGAACTTTCAAAACCTTGCATCAAAGCTGGAGACCCAAGGGAAGGCGGGGAGGGGAGGGGTGCGAGGAGCGCTACACAGAGCAGATTGAAAACTGTCTGTCAGACTTTGACAAACAGTTTCAAGGTGCTTTACTCAAGCCAATCGCTACATTTATGTGCTACGCATTTAGGGGAGATATTGAGGTTGATTCACTCGCATCAAAAATTGCGACACTGACTGTTTCACCTGAAGTGGAGGATGAGATGTTGACACTACAGGCTGACATTCAGCTCAAGTCCAGGGCTCATGGACTGTTTTGGAACTTACTCACAGAGGAAAATTAGCCAAACAGGAGGAAATGTGCTACCTCCTTGACTGCATTATTCGGCTCTACTTATTTATGTGAGTCAGCCTTTTCCCACATGAAGATCATTGAGTCGAAATAGCGTTCCACCATGACGGATGATCATTTGGAAGCCTGCTTGAGGCTGGCTATCAGCATCTACTGTCCAGACTATGCAACCCTGGCCAGCTCCATTCAGTGCGAGTCATCAGAGTAAGGTAGTGACCATAAATGTATTTAATGCTATTGTGCTGTAAGGGTTCATGCAGGGATGCAAGGTACGTCAACATATATTGTATATATGAAGTATACTCAGTATATACATATAAATAAATATATTTAGCATTTTTTAATGAAGGTAGATCATTTTGACCTGGTCATTTTAAAAGTAGCTCGCAAGCCGAAAAAGAGTGGGCAACCCTGGTCTAGACTGTCACGCTTGCCTCAGTAGATGCCAATGTGCCTAAAAACATTAAGGTTAGCAGGAAGGCTATGCTACCCGTGGTATGTTACATAACTAGTAAATAATATAGCTGGTTACAGATCATTTTGAATGACAAAGAGCGGAACGAATATGAGTAGATTGTGGTTATGGTCAATGCTCTTTACTTGGAGCAAAAACGATTTTGGGAGGCTAGACTATCAGTCCAGCCAGTGTTACCAAAAACAGCAACAGCAAGACAGGAAACAGGAAACAGAACACATGACCAAAACAAGAGTGGGCAGAGAAAGAAAGACAGATGTAAGATGGATGGGTTCTGGTTTTCATTAACATGCTTTGGAATCCTGCTCCGTATCTTGGTTTGCAGTCATTTTGGGTGTCGGGTGTGTGTGCGCACAGTGAACATCATCATTGTAAGGAGCTTTGAACGGCACAGTGACAAGGGGATGCTCGAGTCCAGGAACAACGATATACGATGGTTGAAGTAGATGTTTCAAGTGAAATGGTGACTTTTGGTATTCTAGTATTCTAAATGTTGGTTACCACACGTTTGTAATTCACCGCTACTTTTTTTTACCGAAACTCACTTTATTGTCGCCGGTCCTCATTGTACTGGGACCCAGGTTAACCTTGAGAAGCGGTTGCCGGGTCTGCAACCAAGTCTTTGGTTGCCACGACCGACAAAATGGTTGCCGAACACATAAATTGATCTCTCATTAGATAGATTTCGAAACAGAAGGCATGGTAGACTGAGCTGGTCGACAACAAAGCGACCAGCACGCACAAGATGGTTGACAACGGCCCAAATCTGGTTGCCCGGGGCAAACACTATTGTCCAGCCCTGCTGTATATTTATCTGTTTAGAAAAAACGTTTAAGATATAAAACAATTACTAAATTCTAATGAGCAGTGTCAAAAATGAAGAATAACCCAAAAAAATAATGTCGGGGGGAGTTCTGCCTATAAAGATGAACAGACGTCTTCAGTTTAAGCTGGTGCTTTCCCTCGAGGGGGCGGGGGGTTACTGTCGTTCATCTCAAACAGAGACAGGTCGTTTTCCCTGACACAGCAAAACGTCTCTGTCCTGCTGCTCTGCTAGATCAATGTCAACCACACGACACACACACACACACACAGACACACACACACACAGGCACTGTTGCACCGACTATATGTTTATGTTTTTCACAAGACATTCACGGCTCCTCTAGTTCTCGTCGTCGACTCGATTTGCTGTGTTTTCATTGTGAAAACTGCACAGCTGACAGACGGCTGCAGGTTCTTACCCTTCGCCGGATGCCAAGCCAGTGGCAAATTACTTTACAACAGTCTCCGTAAGTGCCATTTGCTTGATGTATGATTAACAGCTTATCAATAATCAGCTAAAAACTGTGATAACGCACACGCTGTCTGCCGATAGGTTTGCTTCAGGCTCGCTGTTAGTGCCTTATGTGTACAGCAATGTTCAAAAGGCATTGGCATTTAAAGAGAATTTATTGGTGGGATTTCCGCCAATTCAGATGTATGTGATGTACGTCAATACGCACAAATATTGAAGGACTAACTATTTTCTGGACGCTTCTACGGTTAAAGTTTAACTAACCTTTTCTTTTAATGGCTGACTTAAGTTTATGTTTGGATATGGATTGCTCCGTTCAATGATTTTGGGTTTGTATTATGAGCAATAAACAGTCCTTGGACTCGTATGATGATTCTTATATTTTTGTCGGAATAACTCGGTGGTTGGAGTCTTGGTATGTAATTTAGCTGAAGCTAAATTTAAACTATGTGATTAAAGTATACAAGCTGACAAAGACAAACATGCAACGACTTGACATTGTGTGCCTATATGTGATTGTTAGTTGTTTTATTTATAGTGGTATTTGTGCGGCTGCTGGAGCCAAATTTTGACACATCAAAGCAACAATAAAAAAAGAAATCTTAAATACAAAAAAAAGTACACACTTACTATTGCAGAGTCTAAATTTGTGGGCCACACTTAGACATATGAGGCAGTATTTCAGAGAAAGTGTACCATTACCTTTTTTTTCCTTGGCAGAAACTGCCTTATAAGTTCCATAACTTGTTGTAGCCGTGTTGTAGCCGCGTCCTTCCATTGATCTAATGAAAACATGCCTTGTTTTTCCGTGCAGGATAAAATGAAGTACAGTAACTGAATCTGGTGGTTGATATGCATGGTGTGCGGTGCTTTTCATGAGTATTCTGTGTGACGAATCAGCAACGAAAAGCTCCGCTCGGAATCCTGGATCCTGTTTTACTCCCTGCACTTGAGGTTGGCCAAAATTAGCTTCTCAGAGCTATATATGCAAAGGAAACGTATTTGGAAGCCACATGCACACCTTCGCCTCACAGCACCCCTCAGTTTGATCTTGCGGTGGAAAAACGGCAAAAGAGTAGATTGTTTGCAGACCTGGACAGGTTACATGGACATGCAGATGTGCAGACGTGAATGCGGGTGCGCGCACACACACACACACACACACACGTACACACACACACACACACGCACACACACGCACACACACGCACACACACACACACACACACACACACACACACACACACACACACTGCCCTTACCAGAGAAATTCCAGCCAGAGGTGGTAATTATGCAGAATTGTGAGAAAACTATTTTCCATCATGTCAGGAACTGGCCCTGAACTGAACCTTTGGGAACACACTTCCCTGTTCTCTTTGGATGTGTTGGACCATTTCCTCGGTCTGTGTCTTCTTCTCAGCATCACTTAATTTTTTTTTACTTTTACTTAACCCCTAGTTATGTTTTTTAATATTTTCACTTATGACACTGTTCCTTGTACTCCACCACAAGCATACACAAAACATGTCACAGGATTGGCAGACCGGTACGTTTTTTTAAGATTTTGCTGATATAGGGGGTAAAAAGGCCATCTCAACTGCCACAACTGCACTCCACAGCTGAAAGACATTAAGACCCTGACAAAACAGCACAGTAAGGGGGGAGGGGGACTAGCGAGAAGGGGTGGAGAAATGGAAAGGAATATGACGTAAGTAGTCACAGAAAGAGAAACAGAGGCAGGAAAAAAGAAAGGAGGAAACAAAGGCAGATGGGAGGGGTACAGAGATGAAATCAGGTAGGGCATGGTCGCTGGGACGGCAGGAGAAGGGGTCCGAGGAGGCGTGTGGAGTGGTGTGACAAGGCTTTCCAGCAGTAATTGATAGCAGACCAGTGCTCGGTAGACAGCGCTCTCCAAAGCACCAGCTAGCTCGGTGTCAGCCGGATCACTGTTTGTCTTGTCACTGGTTTGACTGGTATATAGCCTGCTGCAGCGCTTGAAAAATGGCGAGGGGAGATAAGAGACCCGGGGCCTCATTCATAAAACTATGTGTACCAGAAAGCCGCAGCTCCCCCGGGTGCACTTCTTTTACGAGTTTTACTGCATTGTGAAACTGATTTTTAAAAAGTTGTTAGTTATTGCTCATTTAACAGCAACAGAGTTTAGGGGAGAATGAATTTCCGCTCACTGAACATAGTATATACTGTACCTTTCAGTAAGAAAATAATTTCATGCCTGAGAAATCCCTGTTTTGTTTGAAGCATTGCTGAAGAAACTGCACGTAACGCGCAAATAGACTGTCTTGCTTTAGCTGCTCCCCTAACTTCTAAATATATAGAGCAATTCTTTATCTTAAAGCCGGGTGATATATTAATATGCTGCAATATTTATCGTGATATGAGACTAGAAATTTTCTAGGATTTTGATTGTTTTAGGGCTGGGTGATAAAATGCTTGCGATAATTTTCACAATAAAATCTTCCATAATAATGGTGATAAATGTATGAGATTTATTTGCGATACAGTTGATAAATTTTTCTCTACCGAAAGACACGACACGAACAGCCAATCGTACAGCAGAGGAACAACCATGTGACACGAACAGCCAATCGTACAGCAGAGGAACAACCATGTAACATGAACAGCCAATCGTCAGACCAGTGTTGGGGTCCAGGAGCGCTGGGCCTTCCTCCGCTCTCTCCCTGGGCAGTGCTCAGCGAGGATGAGGTCCCCCCCGGACATATAATATCTTCATTTTTAATGATTGGCTCTGAAATATTTCTTTCTTGTAAATATCTAATGCAAGCATAGTCCACCCCCAAATAATATCAAATTATCCATATTGCGGTATCAAAAAATATTTGATTTAGTCGATTTTGCCAAGCCCTACCATATCTCTTAATTTAAAACCGATGGCTGTTTGCGGTTTGACTTTAAATTAAAAACTGTCCGTGAACTGTTGTTGTCACGTGCAGTGGCCATTTGCTGACTGTTACTCTGGCTGACTTGTGTTTGTTTATGTCCCCATGACTTCCTGCTAGGAGACCCACTGAGGAGGGAAAGCACTGATTTCAGACTACAGACACAGTAGTACTAGTTAATCTGTCCCCTGTGGGGTATGTGTGTGTGTGTGTGTGTGTGTGTGTGTGTGTGTGTGTGTGTGTGTGTGTGTGTGTGTGTGTGTGTGTGTGTGTGTCTGCGTGGGCATGCACTTGTAGTGCTAATGCCTGGTTAAATGGCTGTGCTATTTAGGTCTGGTATTGAACAGATGGTAGCTAGAATGCTGCAGCTCCTTCTCTATGTGTGTGTCTACGTGTGTGTTAGTGCGTATTTAGTCTCTTCTGTCTTACGGCTCTCTGTGGCAGTGTATACATATTTGACATGCTGTCATTTCACAAGGTCCTAAAGAGGCGTGTGTATTCATTCTGGGAAATCTAAATCTGACATAAAAACACACTCTGAGCGTCTCTCCGCATCTCTTCTTCTTGCCAAGTTGCCATTCACTGCAGCACTAGCTCTGTCCTGTCTCCCTCATCTGACGTCACGTTCAAGTTCGCAGAAATACAGTGTATTAGGAATGAAATATTTCAATTCATTTGTGACAGTGTGTGAATTATATCGGAGTATCCATTTTTAGTTTTATTTTACCGGGCTCTAGATGTTATGTAGAAGAAAGTTCCACATGTAACCTCGTGGCATTAGTGAGGAGTGGAAGCTTAAGTGTTTTTACGCCGTCAGTCCTTCCATGCTCTGAAGCAGGATAATGATTTCAAGGAGCAAGGATGTAATTTCATGTGCTTATTCTTCACAATGACGGCTTTCACCTCCGCACACACTGCTATATGACGGTGCAATCAACCACACAAATGTACCAAAATATTCTGTAATGTAACTTTAATGCGGCTTGCTAGCTTGTGAATTGCTTGTTAATGTGATTTTTGCCGTGGTTTGGTTTGTCTCATGGCTGTTGCGTCTAAGGCACAATTGGAGTTGGGAATGCCTCCATGGAAGCACATACCCATGGTGGAAAACCAATACCTGGTTACCATAGCTACCCATTCTTTGAAATTAGTTATAGCTACAGTTCATTGCACAGCTTTTTAGCCCAATGGCTGTTAAGTAGAATCCAGTATTCAGAAAAGTTGGTTTTAAAATATTGATTAGTTTAGGCAGTTTGCTTACTGTACCAGCAGATTATTTTAGAATTAACATTCCATTGTACCATACCGGATAGCGGTGTCACGATTCCGATTTCGAAATCGGAAAAGGGATCGAAATGAGCGATTGATTTCGAACTTCAAAATCGCAAGCAAGTTCACAATTTTCCCCGTATTTTTGTGGGTAATACTGTGCGACATGGTCGCCATATTGGGCAGTAAAGATCCGCCGGTAAACAAATGTAGTGTGCGCCGGGGTGTGCAGGCCCCTCTGCAGCGTCGACCGGTGCCGAACGGACTTTCATGAAATGTGGTTCGGAGTTGGGTGTGCTCCGGTCGGCTCCGTGGAGGGGTCCGTTGCCCCACCAGTGGATCTCAACCACTCCAATATGGCAGATGTGCAGACCCATAAGGTGAGAGTTGACGACCGAACCGATCGTGTTTTAGTGGAAGACAAGACACAGATAGTTATTTGCCTTTTACTACTAGCATTCCCCTCCGGCAAAGTTAACAACTGTTTTTTATGCGCTTATTTTGTTGAGTAACTTAAAAGGAGTGTAATAAGTAGGTGTAATTATTCTGAAGTCTAGTTTTGATAAACCACTTAACTGTTTTGGTGTGTTGTTTAAATATTCTCATATATTCTCATATATTGTTATTATTTATAATTGTTATTATTATTGAGAAACAAATGTTTTTCTTTACAAATCAAGATTCTATTGTCAACAATAGCCATCACTGCTAAAAAAAACACATGTTTTAATCAAAAATGGAATCGAATCGTGACCTTAAAATCAAAGTCAGATCACATCGTGACACCCCCAAATCCCACATTGTGTTACATTAATTTGTGTAAAATGTGATGAAACGTGTAGCTAAAACTTTTTCAGATTATTGTTGGCATTCTGGCACCAGCCAACAGTACGTATGAGATTACTGCTACGACCAGGGCTACGGAGACTCAAATGCACGACACAGAGGCTGCTGGCAGACGGTTTTATTGGGAGTTTTATTGGGAGACACTGGGCGTGATGGATCGGGAGAGACCCGGTCGGGCTGGATTGTGCGGAAGGGTCCTGGAAGGCGGGACTACCGGACAGGACAGGGACGGCGTGGACGAGGAAGGGAGAAAGGCAAAGTTAGACCGATGAACCTGCATCAACGACTACTCCAAAATATGGAGGCGCCACGAGCGGTACTAACCAGGTTAGAAAAGCTGACGATGAGCGGATGGAAAGCCGGGGAATAAATACTGCGGGCTTGATGGAACGATGGACCTCAGGTGTGTGGGACGGCGCAGGAGGAAGGAGCGGCAGAGGGGACCAGGAAGGGGTTAGTGCCTGGCGACCTGTCCATGATAAATGCCAAACAGACATCGACTGTTCCGAGTGGGGTGAGGAGGCTGTGGGCGGGACAATTATGGACGCAGCTCAGCCGAGGGGTGTATGTTATGTATGGAACATTACATCATTCCTGTACAAAACATGGCTGACTTGCTGATTGGAGTTACTACTTGAATCTCTGTTTTCTTGGAACCTGGCTTTGGATTGCTGCGTTAATGAGCTTTGGTCACTTTTGGTGTTTTGTACATTGAGCCAATGGCTGCAGTCTATAGTTCAAGCATTTATAAGAGGAACTTGATACACGTCACAACGGCTGTGTTTGTGCAGAACCGTGGGATTGGAAACAGCACTGAAGAGCTTACAAAAACAATACAAAATCATTTAAAAAGCCCTTGGGACCTACTCAGGACATTGCAAGCCTGTAATGGGAAAATATGAATGTAATGTGTGTAAGCAAGCAGTGTGCTTATAGGACTACAGCCTACATTTTCAACACCTTTTTCATGTTGTTGAGACTTCCAGCCCTCCACAATGGTGTCACTGGGTCCTCGTCCAAGTAATTTCTGTCTCAAAGAACGGCAGCACATTGAGCACAGAAGAATAACTTGACAGCATAGTGTGTGAGATGGCTGGCCTGCAACCTGTGTCAGCCACTGGGTTCATCTGTCATACGATATGTTCTCTCCCAGGAGACTCACAACATATACATTAGGGACGGACCTCAGTCTGCTGGAACAGATTCAGCAGAACTCCCTTAGTAGATCATTTGAAACCAAAGGAGTCATTTCAATGCTTTACTATGGGATTAATCCAAAATATAGTAGATACAATAAAGAAAATATTTCATTGCGTTTTGAGTTGGGTCAAAAACACATTTGTTTGGCAAGCTATAGAGGGAAGAACGTTGTGTGTGTGTGTGTGTGTGTGTGTGTGTGTGTGTGTGTGTGTGTGTGTGTGTGTGTGTGTGTGTGCGTGTGCGTGTGCGTGTGTGTCACCGGGTTCATCTGTCAGCTAGACTAGACATTTCTCTGACTGAGGGAGGGAGGTTACATTACAAGACAATGTAAACTGTGTCAGTGGGAGCCTTGGCGTCTTTAGTTTGAGTTATCTCTTGTAGTCATATTGATTTGCATTGAATTGAATGCTTGTGTTTGCAGAGCAAAAAATGCTGAATGCACGTACAGTATACATTTCAAGAATGTACTATTGTGTAAATAGAAGTGTAGCGCAGATTGTTAATTACATTATCCCTCTCTTTGGGAGGTGGTTTAATCTGTTAACATTGCAAACGTACATATCCAGCGAAGCTGAAATACAATTGTATGGATTTCATAGTGATGTGTAAATTATGGATGAGAGAGAGAGAGAGAAGGAAACAGAGATGGAGGGAGCAAGGCAGTTTGGGAGAAAGCATCGCAGAGTAATAGGCGGGAAAGACAGAAATATATATATACTGTATTGCACATATACAGGCCTACCTGTTGTGAATACTGGACCAGATGTAGTTACGTATGCTGGGAAAGCCATCCCGGCCCTGAATCTCGGGTTCATTATAAATGTGATTGTTTCAACGTCCCCGGCTCTTAGCCTCCATCTTGAATAATTGTTATTGAATTGGACGGCACACTGTGAAGGTATCCTCAACCAAGTGAAGTGGTTTGAAATGTTTTGTTTTTCTTGTCTTAATATTCATTCCTCAGCAGTAGCTGGACAACTGCTGGTTATCACACAGGCTACACTGCCGGAGAGGGCAAGAGTATAAATATTTGCCTTTCCTCATTATTACTGTTTGGAGAATGGTTTCTCTAAATCACAGAGAACTACATATTATCCAAGTGTGATACGGTCCACTTTCCCCCAGCGTTTTCTTGTCTCTGATAAATAAACTATTGGATGACCCAACTAGATCTGATTTCAATTTATTTATTTACTTACTTGCTGTTTGTACCTTGAGCTGTGACCTTAGCTATGAGCGTTGGAGCAGTTAAGTTGGAGGCCCATGTAACCAAAACACCTCACAATGGGCAGTCTATAAAATCATCAGTAAGGTCATACACACTACGCTGTTACTTTTTGTATTAAAACATAAGTATTAATGGGGATCCTGCAGATTCATTATCTACCCCCAGTACAAAGCTCTTTTCAATAAAGCTGTTGTACAGGGTAGGGTTGTAACAGTATTAAATTTCACAGTACCTAAAGCCTCTGACCTCTGACTCGGCGTGGTACGGGGAGGCACTTGTCGGGGCTCACAGGAGAGAGAAAAAAAGTAGGGCTGCCCCCTGAAAGTCGATGAGTCAAATCATCAGTCAGAAAACCGTCATTCGACTGAGATTCTTCAAGTCGAGCAGTCGTCAATTTACATAACAATTACAGGATAAACAGACAGAAGCTTCGCCGTGCCCCGTTCCTCCAATTAAAACAACTAAAAACTGTGTGGGGACGGGGCACTACTTGTATTTTCTGCGCATACTGTTAACGCATGGACAGGGGGTGATCAGGTAGAGAGTCACGGAGAAAGTGTCCCCATTAGGCAGGTTTTGTTCCATAAGGAGACGTTAAATAAAGTTACCTCCAGCTAAAATATAAACACACTGTTCTGGCAAGCCGATTGCGGGCATCCCATCACTGGCGGCGCAACGCTGGTGCGTGCATCGTCGGAGCAGGACACGGGGGAACACAGAATGAGTCCCGATCGCTGAACCCGGTAGTGATGCTGTAATGATAGGTGTGACAATATCATGGCATGCATGTACAGCTGGGCTGTGCTGAATAGTAGATACTTTCTGATGAGTCTGAAACAGTTGAGATTTGACTTTTTTGCAGATATTATTCGCTTGTCGTCTAAGATGATTCCGAAGTAGTCGACATTGTCAACCTCACTGATGACCTCATTTTATTTTTAGCATGAATCTTTCATTTTCTTGCCTTTAATGTATAGAAAAACAGATTGAAACTTTTTTTACATTCAGTGTTAAGTGAGAGGACTCAAGCCATTATGATTAGAGCTGCAACTAACTATTATTTTAATTATCGATTAACCTGTAGATCATTTTCTTGATTAACTGATAAGTTGTTTTTTCCATAAAATGTCAGAAAATGCTGAAAATGTTGATCACTGTTTAACAAAGCCCAAGGCAACGTCCGCAAATGTCTAGTTTTGCCCACAGGTTCACCAAAGTTGACTGTCATACTGGACTAGATTATCAAAATAGTTGGCGATTTATTGAATAGTTGGCAACTAAACGATTAATCAACTAATTGTTGCAGCTCTAATTGCGATACAGAATGTAAGGATTCAGTAAGCCGGTGTGTTTTTGTATTGTTTCAGCCTCGTCCTTAGGTGATTGTATGACTCAATTATGGACAAACAGAAAGTATTTTCCACAAGAGGCCCCTGACTCACGCAGCGGTAGCACTGAGTGCATATTGATGGAAGCTGAACAGTCTGCCGACTGGAGAGAGAGGAGACTCATTACTATTCTGTGCCACATACCAGCTCTGCACTGTGCAGAGAGAGGGGCGGAGAAAGAGAGGGCGGGAGAGATGAAGGGCACAAAGAAGAAAAAGAAGAAGGAGAGAAAGAAATATGAGAGAAAGACACTTAGTGTGGGTGGGGTGGGGTAGAGATGACGGATGGTGAGAGGGTGTGTTCGTAACAAGTTCTTCACTGTGACAATGCAGTCTTGAGAGAAGCAATTGCGAGAGAGCGAAAGCGATGGGAGACTGGCGGAGAGAGGGAGGGTTCTGGGAGGAAGGGGTTAGAGAAACAGGAAGCCAGGGTTTGGGAGACGGAGAGTGGAAAGCAGGTCCGTCCAGACAATGTGCGCCTGTGTGGGGAGGAGATGGATGGAGGGCGAGTGGGGGAAGGGGGAGAGAAATAGAAAAATGGGTGGGAACGACTAATTTACCTGGTCCTTCTTGAATGCCTCCAGTCTAGAGTCTTGTGCTGTGAAACGGGAGACTATGCGTGTGTGCCCAGATCCACTTCATTCATGACAATTAACACCAGTCACACCCTCTGGAAACAAGTTCTACTACTTACCTGGCAAGGTGTGTGAGTGTGTTTTGTAGGAGAGAGAGAGAGAGAGAGAGAGATTGTGTTGTTGAAGCGTTTAGAACAGTAACGCTGGAATGTTCTCTGGTTTAAATTAACGTGTGAGAAAGCAGGAGAACCGCAGGGATATTGAGAATTGTGTATTTGCCTCCTCAACTTCCAATTTCACGGCAATAGAACTCATTGAAAACAGAAGAATCATGTGTGTATGAGAGCGAGACATATAGAAAGAGAGACATATAGACACAGAAAAAGAGACATATGCATAGAAAGAGAGACAGAGAAACATATACACAGAAAGATAGACATAGACATAGGCATAGAAAGAGAGAGACAGAGAGAAACGTATTGACATAGAAAGAGAAACATATAGACATAGAAAGAGAGACATACAGTAGGCATCGAAAGAGAAAGACAGAAAGAGGGACAGACAAAAAGAGAGAGACAGAGAGAAACAGAGACAGAAGAGAGACAGACAGAAGGAGAGAGACAGAAAGAGAGACATATAGACAGAAAGAGAGAGACAGAAAGAGATAGACACACAGACAGAGAGAAACATAGACAGAAAGAGAGACAGAGAAAGACATACAGACATAGAAAGAGACAGAGGGAAACATATAGATAGAAAGAGAGAGACATACTGTATAGACATTGAAAGAGAGACGAAGGATGCACTGAATTCTGGGCCGATACCGATGTTCAAAATAACAATTTGGCCAATAGTCGATGCCGATACTGATGTTTTCCAAGTTCCCCTGAACGCAGCATCACTTACAGTTTTCCGAGTTCCAATGAAGGCACCAATCAGTTCCTGCTTGGAGCGCTGCAGAGAGCCGTGTTCGTGTCTTCTAAAATCGATCGATGCTACAAAGGGGTCACCAAATATGCTTTGGTGGCCGTTAAGATACCTGGGCGGCCCACCCAAGTAAAGTCTATGTGTGGTGAAGGAGCCAAAGCATCTTAGATGTGTGTGTTAATTATACGCTCATGTGTTTACATTCACAAAACATTGTGCTGGTAATGATGTTTACAATAGACAAGCTTAGGAATTATTCTTTTAGTCCTTCCTTTGGTTCCATTATTTCAAATACAAAGTCATTTGACCCTTTTTGTCCGTTCTGTGGTTCCGTACTTCCTCGCGTACACACTAACAGGGTTTGGCTTTAGCCGCTCGAGCGGCTCTTTGAGTCATCGTTCTCCTTTAATGGGTCGGGGAGTTGGCGGTGTTTGAGAGGTGGAGCAACAACGTTTTCTTACCGTAGTTGTAGCTGCGTGATCTAAGGAATTATTACTTAACTTTGAATTTACTTAGTTGGCAATAGGCTGATGGCAGTCAACAAGGCCAATGTCGACTGGTACTGATGAATCTCTGCATCTCTAAGAGAGACATATAGACATAGAGAGAGAGACACATAGACATATAGACATAGAAACAGAGAGAGGCATAAACAGAAAGAGAGACACATATATACATATGGAAATTGAAACAGAGAGACATATAGACATAGAAACAGAGAGACATATAGACATTGGAACAGAGAGAGACAGACAGTAAGAGAGTGACATATATATATGTATATAGACATAGAAAGAGAGAGAAATATAAATATAGAAAGAGAGAGACAGACATCGAAGCAGAGAGACATAGACAGAAAGAGACATATAGACATAGAAACAGAGAGACATAGACATTGAAACAGAGAGAAAGACAGAAAGAGAGACATATATGTATAGACATAGAGAGAGCGAGACAGAAATATAAACATAGAAAGAGAGAGACATATAGACATATAGACATAGAACAGAGAGACATATAGACAATGAAAAAGAGAGACAGATGGAAAGAGAGAGATATCAAAATAGAAGTAGAGAGACATATAGACATTGAAACAGAGAGAGACAGACACACACAGAGAGACATTTATACATACTATACACATAAAAAGAGAGAGACAGACAGAAAGCGACAGAGAGAGAGCGATTAACCCACCTTTACTCGTCGGAAATAGAAAGTTGTTTATATAGCAGAGCGTGGTGGAGTAAAGTGAGGTCAGCTGTCACTTCTCCTTTTCATACATCTGCCCTCGCTCTCTCCTTCTCCATTTTGCTCTAAATCCTTTCCTTTCGGGCGTCCTGTCTTACTCATTTTTGTCTTTCCCGTCCCTTACCTATTTTGACATTCAGCTTTGTTTCCCCATCTCCCTTGTTTCCTGTACCAGAGTGTTCCTCTAATAGCCTGACCTGTTGGAAACCATTTTTCATCCGCAACTCACTCACTCACTCACTCACTCACTCAATCTCAAATTCCTTTATTACCATGCCAAACGATCCATTTCTATTGGCCATACAGAATGACACATCATAAGATGAGGATACCACGACTCCTGATAATAATAATGATAATAATAGATAACAACGGCCCTGAGTTGGGAAGCTTTTGTAAAGATTGATGGTAATAAATAATTATGATCATAATTGAGCAATTATGATCATGAATTATGTAATTTTATAGTCATGTTAACGGTCTAAATTGATTTCGCTCGCTCACTCGCTCACTCACTCACTCACTCACTCACTCACTCACTCACTCACTCACTCACTCACTCACTCACTCACTCACATCCCCCCTAACCTAATGCAGACTGTGAAGAAACAGAGCTCTTCTTTGTTCACTACATCAACCCCAAACCTATGAGCCTTGCTGTGTGTGTGTGTGTGTGTGTGTGTGTGTGTGTGTGTGTGTGTGTGTGTGTGTGTGTGTGTGTGTGTGTGTGTGTGTGTGTGTACATGGAAAATCTCAGCTCTCCTCTTGGTTTCTCCCTTTGGCTCACTTTCTCCCTCTCTCTCTGAAACATTTTCTCTAGTACCCTTGAAGACTCGTGGATTCTTGCAACACACACACACACACACACACACACACACACACACACACACACACACACACACACACACACACACACACACACACACACACACACACACAATGAGACTTTTGTTTGTTTGACACACACACACACACACACACACACACACACACACACTCTGATCTGGGTCTTAGTGAAGTCACATGAGTCAGTAGTCTCTCCAGCTCTCCTCTGTTTCACATGCTGCTTGAGACAACGCCACAGTATTCCCACGTGATACTGATCTGACTCCCCATGTTGTGTGTAAATGAGTGATTGAGTGTACGTGTGTGTGTTTATTTTAGGTCGAGTGTGTGTGTGTGTGTTGTGCAAGGCGAAACCATTTACTGCTGTGATTCACTCCAAAACACACTGTGCTTCCCAACCTCATTCTGGAAGTTAGTTCCTTTGGGGTGATTCTTGGGGAGAACAAACTTGGGAATTCCCTCTGCCCGAGAGTCTTAGTCTTAAACCCTACGCTTGGTTGCGTGTACATTCTCTCCCCATCCCTTTCGGTCGAGGCTTTTTTCAGTATTGCAAACCCTGTGGTCTTGGCCTGTCATACATAATGTAAACGCCCTGCGTCCCCAGACTGCTAGTCAGACAGGAGATGAGATGCATTTCCCATCTGGCTATGAACTGTTGAAACGTTGAAATTGATATCACCGCTCACACTCACTGACCACCATGTATTTGTGTGGAGAGTGCAGAGGCTTTTAAAGTCCACATGGATCATCCTATTCAGCTGATCATAGCTTTGCAACTGAAGTGACCTCTCGACCACGTGTTGGTCACACTCACCCACAGTCCCAAAGCCACGCCTGCAGTCCTGGATGAATGTACTTCACCACTTCAGGAAGCCAGACACGCTGGATTAGACGAATGTGTATTTGATGATTCAGACTTTTAAAAAGCACAGTATGTCAGTGCTAGTAATTCCTGTTTGACTGACCAATATGAGGCCTATGTCAATAGTTGGTTCCTATCTAAGCTATTGGCTTGTGTTAGTTTTGCCTCAGTTTTTCCAAGACATGAAGATCCTCAGCATGATTTTTGAGCATGCAGCGTAAAGTTGTATTTTAAAAGACTTTACCAGTAATATGTTTAATGCTTGTGAGAGTGTGAGTTTTTTGAATCTAAATTGTTCTGATCTTTGCATTGACAATTCTGATTTTGAATGAGCCCACTGTGATAGTTCATGTCAAAGGGTGGTCATTGGCGTTGAGAGGTGACCATGCTTTGTCCTGTACTTTTGTCAGGTTGGGACTCTGTACACTGTGTTCCCAACATGTCCTCTTAATGTCATAGCCTTGCTCTGGCCCTTGTGGGTACAACTGTTCGCCCAAGCTGTTCAGTAGACTCCCTCCAGTTTACTGTTACACTAGTATTGGCTTACTGTTACACTGTTTACCGTTTCCCTACTATCACTTTACCATCTGAACTGCCAGCCTGCTGATAACAGTTGGAGTTTGGCCTCCAGAAGCATCATTATGCAACACTTTACTGCTGCCCTAAGTGATTAGACATAAACAACGCTCAATTCAAATCAATGAAGCACGTTACTCACTGTGTAAGAGATAGATGCCCCAAATCCCCGCTGTGTCCATTTTCTTTATTTCATCAACTTCTTCAACCTTTCGAGCGAGAGGCGGAAATTTCAGGTTCAGAAACGTAAAAGTCCTCCCCGGTATTTTGAGTCAACCAACTGGATTTGCTGATTGGAACTCGGGGTCTTACTAATAAATGAAGCCAGCTGACTCAGTGGACGAGTGGAGTAAAAACATAGCTGGACCTTTACTCTCTGAACCTAGAATTGTCAATTTCTGCTTGCGACATATTGTGTGTGTTATGGTTGGCTAACCTTAATTATCTGTAAATCTGTTATCCAATTTGTTTTGGAGATAAGCAGCTGGAAACATCTAAACATGAATCTTGACAATGGCGGTGTGTGTTTGTGTGTGTGTACTTGGGTCTGTGTTTTCAAGATATTTACACATCAGAAATATTTGAGAATCAATAATTAGTAATGTGGGTAGTTAAATAATAATGTCTCTGTAAACTCCTAAATGTTCATTTGTGTTATGTCTAAATACACCAATCAACCACAACATTAAAACCACCTGCCTAATATTGTGTAGGTCCCCCTTGTGCCACCAAAACAGCTCTGACCCATCGAGGCATGGTCATCCACAAGACCTCCGAAGGTGTCCCGTGGTATCTGGCACCAAGACGTTAGCAGCAGATACTTTAAGTCCTGTAATGCCATGGACACGCTACACGACTTTGAAAGTCGTCACATCACTGTACCGTTGACACTACACAACTTTCTGTCTTATGATCAGGAATCTTGAAGTCGTTGTGGTTTCACTCTCGATGACTGGTCGGTGACATGGGGTCACACATTACAACATCTTTCACCAGGTGGAATCCCAGACGAGTCTGTCAAGTCTCCAAACTACGTTGTCACGAAAAAAACACGCGAAAAGTGCACCGTAAATGACACGATACCATGTTTGGTACAGGATAATTTATTTTTATTAGATTTTTGATTACTGTATTAAAATGAATAAAAGAAGAATTTACATAAGAAACATATTAAAACCTTTGAGAAAAAAAGTAAAATAGGTATGTTGTGTGTATATATGTTTTTCTGGTGTATATATGTATGCTGCTCTGTGCACTCCTCCCCTCGCCCTCACTCCGTGTTTGCTCTCATTGGCTGTAGCTCGTTGTGGCACTCCCAAGTCGACCCCGACACGACCAAATATTGAACCTCCTTGATATCTCGCTGGCGTCTGCGAGCTATTGGCGAGCGCTCGGCGAGCAGTCAGATCACGTTGTGAGCAGTTCACACCACAGGCTTGTCGCTCACGGGAACGCGCTATGATTTGCGTCTGATCTGGGGCTTTGCTCTGCGATCTCCAAAAACCTGCGAGTGGAAAATCAGGCCAGAATCACAAAAGTCTGAACTCCAAGTCTGAAGTCCATGGGGGCCCCCATGGATCGGCCTTGTTGTTCCAGAACATCCCACAGATGCTCGATCGGATTGAGATCTGGGGAATTTGGAGGCCGAGTCAACACCTTTATGTTCCTCAAACCATTCGTGAACAATTTTTGCAGTGTGGCAGGGCGCATTATCCTGCTGAAAGAAGCCACTGCCATCAGGGAATACTGTTGTCATGAAGGGGTGTACTTGGTCTGCAACAATGTTTAGGTAGGTGGTACGTGTCAATGTAACATCCACATGAATGCCAGGACCCAAGGTGTCCAGCAGAACATTGCCTAGAGCATCACACTACTCTTCCCCAGGTAAATGACGCACAGCCATCTTGTGCTTCAGTAGCTCTTCTGTGGGATCTGACAAGACGGCCTAGCCTTTGCTCCCCATACACATCAATGACCCTTGGGCACCCATGACCTTGTGGAGGGTTCACTGGTTGTCCTTCATTGGGCCACTTTTGGTAGGTACTAACGACTGCATACTGGAAACATCCCACAAGACCTACTGTTTTGGAGATGCTCTGACCCACTTGTCTAGCCATCACAATTTTGGTCCTTGTCAAAGTGGCTCAGATCCTTACGCTTGACCATTTTTCCTGCTTCCAACACATCAACGTCAAGATCTGACTGCTCACTTGCTGCCTAATAATCCCACCCCTTGACAGGTGCCATTGGAACAATATGAGCAATGTTATTTACTTCACCCATCCGTGGTTTTAATGTTGTGGCTGATCGGTGTACTGTATATTGGAGAGGCATTTATTTTTATGGCAGTTACTGTATATTTCAAACCCTTCACAGGAACGGAGCTGCATTTCTTGCACTTTGAAAACATTTGCTAATGACCAAAGAGAAAAACCTCCATCAGAAACACTCACTTTGGGAAGCCACTTAGTCGATAGACATTATGTAAAACTTCCTTGTCGCTGCACCCAGCCAGCGTAGGGAAAGAGAAACGGATCCCAAATATAAGCTTGCAGGCGCACATCCACTCACTCACAGAAGCATGCAGGCCGGCGGGCTGCAGAGAACAGGGGGGATTTTCCCATGCCGGCTCTGCAGCGACTGGCCTAGATTCCACCGAGCGATTGTCTAGATGCAACACTCCGCTATTATTGGAGCCGTGTTGTTAGGGCAGAGGGAGAGGTGGAGATGGTGAGAAGGTCTAGAGATGTGTGCACAGAGGAAGAACAAGATGGAGATAAAATGAGCGATGGCGGTGATAGTGCGGGGGGGAGGCAGGGAAATCGGCGTGAGACAAAGGCGTATACACAAGAGAGGAAATCCCTCTCCATGCCTTGTTTCTCTCAAAAGCCATGTTGTAGTATGCTGCTGAATATCTAAATGCCTCCTACTTCATGGGACTGTATGCATTAGTGGGGAAAAGCAAATTGTGGAGAGGAACGACAGGATGGCGGTGAACAAACACTTTCTGCTGCATTTGAGCCCATATTGTCAGTGCATTTGTGAGTATCGGTGTGTTATGCATTGTACTGATATTTTTAAAAACTTCTGGTGAGAATGTCTAGTCTTTTGCTTCAGTTTCCAAAGCAGTTTAACATGGTTCATGGAGATATGTCAATGTACTTGATCGGGGATTGTGTGACTGGGTGTCGGGTAGGATCTCACAATTCATGAAATGGCTCATGAAACGGTTCTATATCGTCATATTGACATTTTATGCATAATCAAAATTGTTACCAACTTTTCAGAGAATCATAGAATTCACAGAAACACGGAATCACAGAACAAATCCGGTCTCGACATTTGTGCAATTCATTTGTGACTATGGTGGTGTTTCATTTAGCTGGAAAATGTTTGCATGACTTAAACAAAAAACATTGCAGGTTTCAAATTGTTTCTGAAATTAGAATTTTTTTTTTTTCTTGAACCCAGCCCAGAACACACACCATGTGCACCAGAAACTCTCGTATCTGCAACAAAGCTGGAACATTTGCTTGTTTTCAAAGAGGATCTTCGGGAGCGTTTCGGCCATCATTCGAACTCCGCTAGCTGTGCAGCCCGACTGACTGGGAATCTGCAGCAACACGCTGTTATTTTTGGAACTGCTGCTGCCGCCCCGCCCCCCAGGGCTCACACATCCTCCCAGTGGAGGAGCGAGAGAGCAGAGCAGAAAGCTGGGTCACACAAGCCCGCTGATGGCTGTTTACTTTGCTTCTTTCTCCCAGTGACTGTCTTCTCCCTTCATCCCTCTCTCTCTCTCTCTCTCCCTTTTTCTCTTCCTCCATCTGCCGGCTCCTTCTCCCTCTATCTGCGTCTTTCACTCTCTTGCCCTCGTTTTCTCCCCGCACGCCCCCGCTCCTGTCCTTCCTTCCTCCTATCTCCTTGTTTTTTCTTGTGTCCTTTCTCACGCGCTCGCTCACTCGTTCGCCCGCTCGCTCGCTCACTGGCTCATCCACTGGTTCACTCGCTCTCTCTTTGTCTATGCCTCTCTTGCGTCGGTCTATTTTGGTTTTGTGCAGACAGAGGTGGAGAGAAAGCGAGAGAGAGAAGAGAGATGGAGAGAGACTGAGAGAGCGAGAGAGAGTCTGACCTTGTAGGGAGAGTGGCTGGGTACTCTGTGCTGTCGCTGGACATTACTTCAGCTCGTCTGCTCTTCTTCTCACTCTCACTGTTTCTCTCTACTCCTCCACTCACTTTCTCGAGCTCTCCGCCTCTATCTCCTTCCCTCTCCCTTCAATATCTCTCTGGTCGTCCTCTCTTTTTGCTGGCTTCCCACTCCACTTTATTTGTATCCAACTGGCCCCCACAACAGACTGGCTCCCTTCTCAGTTTTTTTTCTCTGGTGGTTTCAGAATCTCTCATTCAAGAATCGATCTATTTTTCTTTTATTACATTTCAAAGGTCATAGAGCGAGCAATGTTTTTGTCATATCCTGTCATTGTTAGTTGTTGCTGAACCGTCAATCGGCTCTGTATAAAAAAATTGCAATTCCCAAATCGCGGATATTGCTATTTAAGAATTGTCATCAACTGACGCTGTGACAGCGTTGTGGTTTGTTTGGGTGGAGGTGTTTGCTGGTTGGATGATCGTTGTCATTCTTAAAACCATCCAATCAATGAGAGTAATCCAAACCTACTCCCGACGAGCGTTCTGGCCAAATGGAAGTGAGCCGTGCACCGCTGCTGTTTGCTGGACTGTAGAGGTGGAAAAGGGTTTTCTTTTTTGCCCAAAAAGGGGTGATTTAGCGGCCGGCGGTCAGATTTAGTGACTTTTCCTTTTGAATGGGCCAGAGAAGACTGTAAGGACTGCTGTGGTCCGATATGAAAGTCTTTCCTTTGATTGAAGTACACAAAATGTGCAAATCTTGTGCAAGTCTTTCCATACAACCCGCACGCTGAACCCGACAGTCCTGGCACACGGTGCTCCAGTCCCAAAGGACTGTGGTCCAAACTGTCAAACATCATTTTTTCTTAACCTAACATCAAGGACGTCGTTTACGAAAGATATGAAGAAACAAAGATTTGCGCCAAGTCGTATCGTTGAGTACTTGGAAATAAAAATTGGCACCGTGTCTGCATCTGATGATGCCATTTTGAGGTCAGTTTAAAAGTCATATTTAGGTCATTGTCGTTTCACCACCGCGCCCCTTTGTTTCTGGCAAGGCAGCTATCCGTGTGACGTGCACTGTCAGATCTCGTGTTTTCTTTGCAAACCTCAAGGTAAGCCATGTTTTATTAAAGTGCGTGATATTCATAATTCACAAGGGAGGTCGGGGGAGGATTTCTAATTGATGAGGAATTCATCAGTGAAGTGTCATCGTTTGGCACCTGGTGCTTTATTCATTTATTCACGACTGGTCCCCGTGCTTGGGTGCTTGTTGACTAGTTTTTTAAAGGGCAGTCGAGCAGCTCCAGTCCTCTGTTGGAAACATGCAACTGAGATGGAAACCAGCCAAGCACACAGCTTTAATGGGAAATTCTTAATAAACCACAAACCTGGATTCCCTCTCCATTTCTAGATAGATATTATGTTTGCAAATGGAAATATTGTAATGTTTTCCTCTTTGGAATTAATTGCAACCTTGGACGCAGAATGAGTAAGACTCATTCTGCGTCCTGCGTCCCTCCGTTGCCCTCCGTGAAACATTTTCCCTCCCTCGGTCTGTCTCACTCTCTGCCTAGGTCTCTTGGCCCTCGCCCTTCCAGCTGTGCAGTCTGGTGACCACTCAGGTGAACATGTGATCTGACCCCGCAGGCCGTTTCGGGGTCACGGGAGGCCGACCACTAAGCGATCATGTTGACAGTTGGCGTTGTGGTTTTGGGGCCAGGGCGCTGTTATTCAGCGACATCAAGTAACTGGGAGATCGTGTAAAGACTCCTTTGATCCCATGTCACTAAATCAACTGTATTTGGTTTTGTCTCGGTTGTACGTTGCACGTGCGGGGTCTTAAATGTTGTTTATCCATCAAAAACCATGAGATGGACACTTCTCTCTTGCCATTACTGTGCTTCTGAAACTCTTGTTTTTTGGCTGCTTCCTAAGTTAACGTGGCTTTGTTTACCCTTTGTGTCGGCGACTTCAGCACTTGGCAGCAAGATTGATTTATCAAAATAAACAGTTTACTCACGTTGATTAGAGGAAACTTTAAAATGTGTTTCAATCAGCACACAACCCCTCGCAGACATTTTTTTTTACACTTTGTAACCAGTGAACAGCGTCACTGGTTACAAAGGTACTGGTACCCGTGTTTTTAAACGTGGGTATTGGGGGGAAAAACCAGTAGAAGCAGCATGGAGGATCCATGCCCCCTTTGGCGCCGGAGTTTGGAGAACGGCTTGGGCCGGTGCTGGGGTGGCTCGGTGCCCTGCGGGGAGGGTGGGGGTTCTCACGGCGGCCCCGACGGGGCGGTACCCACACTCAAACAAATTCATGGTCCCGCATGCGGGAAAAAAGTTAATTACTACTGATTTTGATTTTGGATTCTAAATGGGATCTGAAATGATTGAATGATACACGGATATTCCTGTCTATTGACACGTCAATGTTCGGAACTTCAATGCGCGTCATCACGCTGGTAAAGGGGCAAAAATTTGTTTCCAAACATGTTTCCACCACAGCCGATCTGAGCCGGGGCCGATAAAAACCTGTGACTACTGCGGAGTCATTTGTCCCGGGAATGAAACCGGGATGTAACCTTTCCCACTAATGACAAATGCCAGATGTTAGCGGGTGTTACCGGGCTTTTGATGCAGTGGAAAAAGGGTATAACAGGAATCATGGGGAAACAAATGAAGGCAACTATACTTTGCAGCACATTCAATACAAAATGTATGCAATCCAGTGAAAAATGTCATGTCTGTCTTCCCTGGACAAATGGTGGAATGTGAAATTCCGCACACTTGTGGGTGCAATCAGAACCTGCGTGCCTGCTGCTACCTCACAGCAAGTCACTGGAGGCAAGCATCGACTCGCATCCAAACTTGTAAAATCATCCATCTGAGTTTTGGGGAAATATAACTCACATGTGCAATTGAAGGTTTTTTCCTTGGTTTTGAGTGGGTCTTTATCAGTCCTGGCCAGCAAGGTGGGTCCCGGCTAGGATCGCACAACATTATGGAGAAAATTAGGCGACGTGAAAAGAACCCTGCTGGATATTGCGATGGCCCTTAGTTCAAGTTTGGCTTGACTGTCTTTTCACCACTACTACAATTCTAAGACGTTTCCTGTGCGTAAATAGTCAAATAGTCATCCCGAAAATATTGTCAAATTATCTATATTGAGGTTTTCATTAATCAAATACTGGGGTTTTTGATTTTGTCAATATATCCCAGCAGCCCCACTATCTGCTAATGGAACGACACATCTTTGGTGTTTGGGTGTAGAAACCTGATGCTTATGCATGTGGTAGATGATTTGTGCTTGCTGCCAGTTTAGGTTACATGTACACAGGCAGGTTGAGGGCGGCTGCTGTTGGCTAGATAAACCTCTGCATATTATTAGGCGGTAATCACCTAACCCCCATCCCCCAGTACCTCTCTGACTACCACCATCACTCCATACACTCCACTCTGTCCTCTCCTCCCCTCCTCCCCCTTTCTTCTCCAACAATGGATCACCGTTCTCCCCAGGACCAATTTCAGGAGCAAAATGAACCGTGTCTGCTCAACGCGCGCACGCGCACAC
Organism: Zeus faber; assembly: GCF_960531495.2. NCBI lineage: Eukaryota > Metazoa > Chordata > Actinopteri > Zeiformes > Zeidae > Zeus > Zeus faber. The sequence goes on from NC_137207.1 coordinate 12,656,166, forward strand.
GCACACACACACACACACACACACACACACACACACACACACACACACACACACACACACACACACACACACACACACACACACACACACACACACACACACACACACACACACACACACACACACACACACACACCTCTGTGTTGAATATTCTCTCTCCCTCGCTCTCTCTCTCTGTCTCTCTCTCTCTCTCTCTCTCTCTCTCTCTCTCGCTCTCTCGTTCTTTCTGTGATTGGTGTGTTTTGTGTGAGAAATGAGCATGAGATGCCTCGCTCTCAAGTCCCTGTGTACCGGGCAGCTCTATTTGAATTTCTGTTTTTCATGATGAGTTTTATTTTGCTTTCGTTCTGTATCTCTCTCCCTCTCATGTTCAGTTTCTCTCCCTTTTGGCATGATGAGATTCCTCTGTTGCACTCTCTCTCTCTCTCTCTCTCGCTCTCTCTCGCTCTCTCTCTCTCTCTCTCTCTCTCTCCCTTTCAGTGCGTAAGTAATTACGTGGAGAAGTCAGCCAGTAACCCAACTCTTTAAAAACAGCTTCATATATTTATGGAGAAAGAGAGAGAATGAGAATGAGAGAGAGAGAGAGAGAGAGAGAGAGAGAGAGATGGGGGGGCGTCTTTCATTCTCTCTCTCTCTGCCCCCCCCCCACCCCCCCACCCCCATCTCTCTCTCTCTCTCTCTCTCTCTCTCTCTCTCTCTCTCTGTCTGATTGGTATTCTGGTGCAGTAGGAAGCAGCAGTAGCATCGTTGCTCTGCATTGACAGGGATGGGGGTGGCTATGGCGTTGCCAACCTGGTTACCAAGGCGGCTGACTGGTCACAAGGCAGATTCAGGCTCCATCGCACCCCCATCCCCATCATTATACCGTCCTTTGCATCTTTCTCTCTTTTTTTCTCACCTTGCCTTCTGACGTCTTTTATTTCTCATTCTGCCTCTTTCCTCCCCTCCCTCATCCTCTTTTCTTTGTCTGTGGCTGTGGTCCTTCTTTTGTCCCGCCTCTTTGTCTTTATCTTCCCCTTGTCCTGTCTTTAGCCACTGAAGAGTGTGCAGATCCTCACATCCTTCCTTCCTCCCTCCAATGTAGACATCACTCCCTCTCTCCTCTCCTCTCCCCCTCCTCTTCTCTCCTCTCCTCTCCTCTTCTCTCATCTCCCGTCCTCTCTTCTCCTCTCCTCCCTCTCTCCTCTCCTCTCCTCTTCCCTTCCCTCCAGTATTTCATCCTGCTTTCAACCCCCATCTGTTTATGTTAGCAGCTGGTTCTCATAAGGCTCTTCATTTCGTTCTTCTTCCTACTCTTCTGATCCCTTCTTCCTGTCATTTCTCCACTTCGAGATAGCTTCATCCTCTTTGCATTGCTCTACCTTTTTCTGCCCCTTTCATGTTTGCTCGGTCTTTTCCTGCTCTGCTGTTATTCTCTCATCCTTCCAGTCTCATTTACTCCCTCCCCTCTCTGTTTACTTTCTGCCACTGAAGCGATGCAGTCGTATTCCCTTGATGAATTATCACCAGCAAGATATTCATGCCCCTTCACTTTCTTCAATGAGTTCTTTTATGTTATTATTTCCCCAATTTCTTTCACACTCCTTCCGTCGTCTCTCTGTAGGCGGAAAGCAATTGGAGGAGTTTGTTATTTGCATTGTCTGTGGACCTTGTGATTTGTGCTGTAAGTAGCAGCAGTCAATCAGTATGTTTATATTCACACAGTAATCAGACTAACAACAATAACTAGAATAAGATGATATTCTGATTAAGGTGTTATTTTGATACTCATTCAAGTTTATATGGCTCATTCGTCAGTTGAAATATTTAATGGAAGCCATTAAAGTGGGTTGGCAGCGGAGGAAATGACACGAGCATTCTTTGCATTGTGCATTTTAGTGGAGACTTTCTTAATATGTCACTATTTAGGTTTTTTTCGCTGCCCAAGAATTTTTTAATTTCCTATATTATATAACATGCTGACCTTTGGTACATGCTCAGAATGAACACGCGAGAAGATATTATCAGACGATAGAATAATCTAGGTAATCTGGGTCTGTCAAACTGAATATGCTCCGGCCTTTAAATGGATCAGATGTGAGAAATCTTTTGTGCTTTGTTGACTAGCGAGCCAGCGGAGATTTGAAAAATAAAAAAAGCAGTGATGATATTGGCATGTTTCTCTTTTTAAAGCACAAGTATTATATTGATCACCTTCGTGCCTCACATGGTGTCTGTAGCGAGATCCAGATTTGGGTTCCAAGACAGCCCTGTGGGTTTGTTTCAAATTAAAAAACTGAGACAGGGCTGAGAAACAAAGAGCTCTTCCCCTTGTAAAACACACACCTTTGATTATTTTACTGCAATAACAAAAGGTGTGTGTGTGCGTGCGTGTTGGAGTATGCTAATTGGTGTTTCTCCATGTCTATCTTGCAAGTGAGCAGAGAGAGACGGAGAGAGGGAGACAAACACGGAAGGAGACAGAGAGAGAGGGAGTCAGACATGGAAAGAGAGGGACAGACATGGAGGCAGAGCCGTGAGACGCCTCTTGTGAAAAGGACTTCACTCCAGAGGTTCAGAGTAAAAAGTATTTAATTGGATATGCACGTTATTCTCTTCTCTGTCTGTTGAGCTGGTTTTCTCATTCTGGCATCCTTCCCCACCTCTTCCCATCTCTCGCCGTACCTCTCACAACCTTATTCCTGACCCTATCCCAACCCTTTTTTTTACTCTCTTCGGCAAATGTCTCTTACATTCTGTCTCACGCTCCCCTTTCTGCGTCACCAGCTGCAGTGTGGGGATCAAAAATCTGTCAAAAATACTGAAAAGCAAAAGCAGTGAAAAGCAACGCCAGGCCAACTAACCACAAGTGATACCATGGGAACTGAGCTGTACACTGTATTGTTATATAGGACAATAGGTTTTTTAAGTCACTTTCATCAACATTGTAAGGGCGTATATACTTGCATGCAAATATTGTATCGTCCACTCAGTTTTTTATTTGGCTGCTGACTGGAAAGCGCGGTGTCTTGTCAAGCGATCTTGGACTTGTCTTGTTCCCGCAGTATTCTACCACATGGACGCCTCGCCTGCAAGCTGCGTTCCGCTGTGAAGTCCATCACTGTGAGCGAGATTGTTAAATTCCTAGTGCACCCAGACGTCTGCCTGGTGTCCTGAAAGCTTCCACAACCGCGATTGTTGTCGAAAATGATTATCCGGGCCAGCCGGAGTTACCGTAGTTTGCTGCATTTCTAGGGGAGTAAACTAACACACACCCACACCAAAATAGAGGCATGTTTTTAACCTCTGACACGGTGTTTAATTTATAGCGACAAAGGCATGAGAGAGCACTAACGGCACCGGTGGTTTTTACTTCCCTTTCTTTCAAATGAGAGGATGAAGCAAGGGGAGCTGCGGGGCTATTAGTGGTCCAGCGCTAATAATAATAATAATAATAATAATAATAATAATAAATTAACTGGTTGGTATATACAACAAGGCTGAATTAAATTATATTTAAACGGTAGGTTCACTGTTTTTCATTCCAAGAGTTAAATCTCCTTTGCAAAAACGTGAATATTGTCTGACGGTCTTCATATTAAAAATAAAATAGATAAGCTAAGATACTGTGCATTTAATTCGGGTTTTCAGGATTTACATTTCTCCGAATCAGCTCCTTTGGCTGCATCCATGCTAATGCAAGTGACTTTTTTTAACGCTTAAATGTTTGCCCTATTGGAATGCATTCACATTGTGCGACAAACAGTTATAAATGATGGGGACAAAACTTTTTAAGCCTGGGTTGATAAATAGCTTTGGTTCACACTCCTTCCGTTGCCCTTGAACTGAAGTCGTTCTCTGCAGATGAAGCATTAAATTAATAGAGTTATCAATCCAAATATACAGTAGTTTAACAGTCATTTGACTGGATTGTCATAGGTCAGGTGATGCAGTTGAATGAACAGATTTGAAAGAATTTCTTTGGGGCCATTGGGGTCATTATGAAAAATACAGCTTTGTTTTTGCAAACTGAGAGTGAATTTTATGTCCGCGTGCGCACACACACACACACACACACACACACACACACACACACACACACACACACACACACACACACACACACACACACACGCAAGTGCAGTTACATTATACACACATTATGTCAACTGTGCTATCTTTTCAGCACAGGTGGCCGCAACACACTCACATACAGTACAGCGTACATACACACACGTGCATGCAGACACACGTGCACCCACACATATACGCACATGCATACGCGCGCACGCACACACACACACTGGAGATAAGGAGTGGACAAAAACAACCTGCCTTGGCATACAGAACGGGGAGCAAGGGGTGGTGTTTGTGTATGCACACTACAGAGCCAACTCCACCAATGCATTTAATTACGTTTGCCTTTGAAAGTAAACAGGGAGCGTAGATGGTCGGATTGGTGGACTTCAAGAAGAATCTTTACAGAAAAATGGTGAACAACTGCATTCACTCCCATCATTTACACTCTATATCCACTCTCACAATTTTAAACAAAATGGCTAGGAGCTAGAAAAAACGAGTTCAAAGTAATATCATGGTTGGTTTGTTAGAGATTACGATTGAAGTGACATTCAGCAGAGTGGAGGCAGGTTCATTTGCAACACTGAGGCGGTAATGCAGCAGTACCACGTCGTTGCCCCCCCGCATCGATTTGAAAGTCCTCGACTTTAACTGTGACGGATACGGGAGCGCCGATTCAACCGCTTCTCGCCGAAGAGTAAGAAGGAAGACGCTTTGGAGAGATTCATCCTCATCGAGGTCGTCGTGGTCCGGGTTGGACTGTGTTATATCAGCTGTTTTTGTATTTTAAGACCATCTTCTTGAATCTCAGACGTGTTTGATATGGATCTTTGTTGATATTGGGTTAGTACGCACAAACGTGAGAGTTGACGACCGAGCCGAGCTTTTACCACCAGCGTTCCCCTCCGGCAAAAACGGCATCTGTTTTTCTGCATTTACTTTGGCGAGTAACTTAAAAGTAGGGTGATAAGTAACTTTTTGTTTATTATTCTGAAATCTGGCTTTGATAAAGCTTATCTGTTTGGGTGTGTTTAAATATTCTCATATTATTGTTATTATTTATAAATGTTATTATTCAAATAAAATTGAATTATTGAGAAACAAGTGTTTTTCTTTACAAATCAAGACTTGATAGTATAATAATGGCGTAGCCGTCAGCGCTATGCCATTATTATACATGTTTATATCAAAAACTGAATCCAGTTGTGACCTTAAAATCGAAAGTCAAATCAAATAGTGGATTTGGAGAATCGTGACACCCCTAATATATACATTATATAAATACTAAATAATCAACAATGAGATTAGATGATATTTTAAGTATATCAAAAATGTATATATTTAAATTCATAATAATCACATTGAAAATGTATTAGATTTGTTGTACGTGAAGTCCTTGAAAATGAAAGAAATGTGCTTCAAAAAAGTACTTAAATTTCAGTTAGTAATTCCAGAATGAACCTTGTATGTGTGTAGTGTGTGTGTGTGTGTGTGTGTGTGTGTGTGTGTGTGTGTGTGTGTGTGTGTGTGTGTGTGTGTGTGTGTGTGTGTGTGTGTGTGTGTGTGTGTGTTTAAAATGCACGATGGTATGGTGTGTGTGTATAATGTAGGCCAGCATGTTGGCCTCCTGTCTCCCTTGAGTGTGTGTGTGTGTGTGTGTGTGTGTGTGTGTGTGTGTGTGTGTGTGTGTGTGTCTGTGTGTCCTTTTTTGTGTGCGTGTGCACTTGTGTCTTTATGTACTCTGATCTGGCCCGGTAAGTGTGTGTGTGTGTGTGTGTGTGTGTGTGTGTGTGTGTGTGTGTGTGTGTGTGTGTGTGTGTGTGTGTGTATGTTGGAAGGATAAAGGAGCCCTTTTAGGCGGGATAGCCTAGATGTTTGCTGTGCAGTCAAGCTCAATAAATCAGATTAGAGTTTTTGGGTAGCAGGACGGGGCTTACAGAGTGCGTGTGTGTGTGTGTGTTGGGATGGGGCTTTGGGCAGGACAAGGCCGGGGCAACGGGAGAGCGAGAGGGAGGTGGAGTGACAGAAAGGGGGGAAAAGGGAACCAGAGAAAGATGGATGCCACGCTAAAGTAATAGAGCTGTACTAATACAATGTAATGCGTGGTGTGTGTGTGTGTGTGTGTGTGTGTGTGTGTGTGTGTGTGTGTGTGTGTGTGTGTGTGTGTGTGTGTGTGTGTGTGTGTGTGTGTGTGTGTTTGTGTGTGTCTCAGTCAGCTGTTACCAGCACTGGCAGTGGATATATGTTTTAAGGAAGAGGGGAAGCAGTGGGAGGGGTGTTCGGAAATGAACATGGAGAGGTTTCCCTCTGTTTTGGGGTGGCGATAAAAAAAACGTTATTCGTGACTCAATTTGACGGCTAATTTCATTTCAAAACGTAATGCCTTCACTTCCCCTGGCGATCGGAACAGTACCTATTTATCTATCTAAAATATTTGATACACAATGAGAATTGCAACCAACTTTTCAGTATTACCATCTGACGTGCATTACAAACATATTATATGGAATAAATTCAGTTTAATAGAGAAATTCAATATTTAATTTCATTAGAGACCATGGTGGTTTTTCATTCAGCAGAAAATTGTTGCTTATATTTCTGACAGAATATAGATTTTATTGATTTTCCAAATCGATTTAGAAACGGAAACAATACAACTGAATTGTATTGGAGAATCATTCTGAATTGTATTGGAGAACCATTCCTTTTGACTCAACCCGAGTTAACGACTTCCTGATGCCGAATGGATTTCAAGGCAAAGTTGAACAGAAGTTTGGATTCCAGTTTGTCAGGGAAAGAGCTGATGGTGATGTTCCCGTGCGCTGGTGAGAACCAGCGGTGCATGAAATCAGGTCGGGCCCCTTTCTCTTAACTACAGCACTCTCTCTCTCTCTCTCTCTCTCTCTCTCTCTCTCTCCCCCTCTCCCTCCTTCCATATCTCCCCAAGGGAATCCTCCTTTTTCTAATTGTATATTTTCGTGAAGTTCTTTCCGCGTCCGTGTTTTTTTTTTTTTTGCTCAATCACTCCAGTTGGAATATTCAAGTGGGGAAACAAAACGCAGCGCTGTCGATGGAAAGGGGATTCAGATTTTTTTTTCTGTTTGATTCGGTTCTATTCCAGCAGTTCATTGTACGATGTTCTATTCTGTTCTGTTATTCTATTTAATGTCCGTTTCCTTGATTTGGGACGAGCGTTGCATCTTTTTATTCCTCTGGCATTCAATTTGAAAGGTTGCGATGCTGCTCTCGTATTAGATGTCGTGCGTTGTGCCTTTTTGCTGATTGGCTCCTGGCGGCGGGCAGCACAGCCAGTCAAAGAGTGGCTCTCCTCCCGTTACTAATGGGCAGACTTTACACCGCCAACCCAACACCCAAAAAACACACCCTCACATATAGTATGGATTTACACATGTAGAAGTATATAAATGAGCCTCGGCATGTGTTAATGCACATCCGTGGAGACACATGTCACACGCAAAATAAGTAGTTCAAAATAAAATGTAATTGTGTTTGGACACAAACACACAGTGGCTAAACGTAAGTACATGTGCGCACACACACACACACACACACACACACACACACACACACACACACACACACACACACACACACACACACACACACACACACACACACACACACATGCAGACAAACTGTTACTGCTTCGCCCTCTGCACTACACTGCATAAAACCTCTAAAAACGTCCAAACCTGCAAAGGTGTTCTCTGAGAGAAGACTCACACCTGATGAGGGCTGGTGGCACCGCGTCGCCGCTAATGACGGCCGCGTTGACACCCATTGTCGGATTGTCAGCGTCGCGCCGACGTGTGTGAAAAACACAAGGGTCTGTCTGCGGTGACTGCACCCACACTGCAGCATGCGCGGACCATTGCCCTTCCACTATAAAGGAAGGAATCTCTGTCTGTCTGTCTGTCTGTATGTCCTTCGATTATTTGGACAACTGTTCATCTGATCCACTTCATACTTGGTGGGTGTATTGATGGGGACCCAGGGATGTGCAGTGTCGAATTTGGTGCAATTTAGACACACACGTGTCACATGACACGTGTAATAATAAATAAACTTTCAACAAACAACGAGCCATCGGGAGGGGGGGGGCTTCCCTTGGAAGCAGTCGGCCTGATCCAAACAGGCATGTTTAAAAGTGTAATATTAATAATCTTTGAATAAACAAGTGAACAGCGAGTTTATCCAAAAGTGCGACTTGGGTGTGTGTTTTTACCGGGGAGTTTCCGCGCCTTTCACAAAAGGTGTGTTTTGGACAGGCACTGCACTAGTTTTCTAAAGGCATGTAGCCTTCGCTACATGGCCTTAGCTGTAGGTATGCGGGGCTCTGAATGCAGCACCGGGTGACGTCTCCCTGATGGACGGACTGGGGCGGCACAATTCACTATTTAAATTTTCTTAATTTTCGAATTGTTTTGGCTAAAATGTCGAATAACATGTATTTTCTGAGACAATGTTTCATGTATTCATTAAATACAAGTTGAAATTATCATCGGTGTGGGAGGTTTTAAGTGTGCTCTGAGGCCACACAGTAATAAGCAGCAAAGCTCCAACATGCTGTCGCTGTCTGTGCTCCTTTGTTCTGTTCAAAGGAGTTCAACATGTGCTATAGCCACACTGCTAGAGGTGTGTGTGTGTGTGTGTGTGTGTGTGTGTGTGTGTGTGTGTGTGTGTGTGTGTGTGTGTGTGTGTGTGTGTGTCTATGCTCGGTGCTGCTTTTCGTTGCTATAGCAACAGACTCACCAGACATAGTTTACCATCCCTATCAGTGTGTATGTGTAAATTTTCCTCCACTCAGTACTCTGTGTGTGTGTGTGTGTGTGTGTGTGTGTGTGTGTGTGTGTGTGTGTGTGTGTGTGTGTGTGTGTGTGTCTGTGTGTGTGTGGTTTGAGACTGAACACACTATCGACTTTGCTCTGTACGTGGCAGGGTTATTAATCTGTCTATTGATATTAAATGTGAATTCTGCCCATGTAGTTTGGCCACTTTCACAAAAGGTAGGATCGATGGTATTTGGATGAAATATTTGTGCGCTTAATCTCAAATTCCGATGTGTTTTTTCACGTCGTCTTTAATGAATTCGTGTTTTAGGTCTTTATTTTAGTGACCGGGCATCAGCCATACAAATGCTCTGCCTTTGATTGCCCGTCCCTGGTTATTGAATATGATTAGGTAGCGGAGAATCTGGACTCCCAATTCAATACTTGGGTGATATTTGTGTTGCAGTTCTGCTGTTATTGTAATTCACTAAGTATTGTAATTCAACATTGAAGCTCACTGCATTATTTGTCGACAACAATGTAAACAAATAATCAGAATACAACAGATACAAGTTGTATGACTCACATTCAGTGTGCATTTGGAAGGCAGTGATTACAGAGCCATGGTATCAAGGAGGTTGGGAGCTTTTGAGGTTGTTTAGAGCGTTTCTTGGCCGGTGGCAGAGTGAGCCACTAGGCAACAGGGACCAAGGCCTTGAGCCCAGTGCACTCTTATGCAACACCAACTGTGTTCCTGTGCCTTGTGGGTCGGGTTGGGAACCAGGAGTGGCGACTCACGCTGCCTGTTTTCGTCACATCGATAGCTTAAAGGATTAAGAGTCGTCCCCATGACTGATAGTGCTGCCATGCACGTGCGCACGTGTGCGCACTGGCACATGCACCCAATTGGGGGTCCAAATCTACCACGACGACTTACACTGTAGGTTTAGGACATAATACTTAACAAACAATCAATTCAATTTAACCTGCTTCTTGTGTCAGCAGTAGAAATTGATTTGTTTTGTCTTATAGCTGACGTGTTTGATAGAGATTTTGGTATATTCTATTGGATATTTACCAACACACACACACACACACACACACACACACACACACACACACACACACACACACACACACACACTGTATTGGTGTAAATAATACAGTCAGAGAGACGGAAAGGCAGTGATGCCTTGATGTGATCGTTTATCCTCTCCCTGCTCCGCCGGGTGATTTTATGTTATTGTCTTACACTGATATCTGATCCATCATGGCATCACCAATGGCACTGGGATGCGCGATTTTCCAAAGATGTGACGTAATCGTTTACAACGTGTTTTCCATCACAATATAGTTCTGTATTCTCCTAATTTCACCTGTTATTGATCAGTGTTATTTCCATTATGTGTTTAATGCGTCAGGCTCCTGTGTGGTGTTTGCTTTGGCGTTAGATAAATGAATCCAGCCTGGTGTCGCTAGCGGGTCAAGGCATTAATGGAAGTGAATCAATGTTTTCTCGAAAACAAAGGGCAACAAATACAAAGAGAGGGATGCACATGAGAGTGTTGGCTCAATAGATGGTCTCCAACACCTTGCTTGAAATTGAAAGACAAATAAAGACGGACAGAGAGAGAGAGAGAGAGAGAGAGGGAGAGGGGGAGAGGGACAATCAAATAAAAAACGAGATGGAAAGCTCACAGAGAAAAAAAAACACAACACGAGAGAGAAGGATCGAGTAGGGAAGACGGAGGGAGAGACACGGCAAGGGAGAGCGATGGAACAAGATGAGTGTTACGGGTTGCCCTTAATGGCTGCTGGCTTGGAATCATCCCTCAGCTGAGTGCAGCGGTGCATTATGGGTGACGAGACGGGGGAGGGGAGGGATATTTAGATAGATATAGGGAGTGAGGCTGCGAGGGAGGGAGGGGGAGAGGTGTGGGTGAGGAGAAATGTACTCGTGGATATCTTTGCACTCTGTTCACGCCGCTCCCCCCATACTCTGTGTCTGTGTGTGTATGTATGTATGTATGTGTGTGTGTGTGTGTGTGTGTGTCTGTGTGTGTGTGTGTGTGTGTGTGTGTGTGTGTGTGTGTGTGTGTGTGTGCGTGTGTGTGCGTGTGTGGAGTGAGGGTAGGGGGATGAGAGAGATGGACAGAGGATGATGTTCACAGGGAAAACAAGGACGAGCCAGTCGGCTTCAATGGAATTAAGCTGATTGGTTAGAGAGAGAGAGAGAGAGAGAGAGATGGAGAGAGATTGAGAGAGAGAGACAGAGAAAGAGAGAGGGAGCGAGAGAGGGAGCGAGGGACTGGCAGCGGCGCAGATACGGGAATACTGGCCGGAGAGAACAAGAGAAAGAGGGGACGGACGGGGGAGGAGGTTGGGATGCACCCGTTTGACCTTTGCTGTCAGCCACGCTGCAGTAATGGTATTTCAGTTCTCGTCTCAGTCAGCCGTTTTCTGACAGGCGAAAACATCATCAGTGCAAAATACAAAAGTGAAGAGTGACGTTTGATAACCCAAGATGGCATGGCGACTCACAGGGAAATAAAACCGTTCTTCCTCCCGGTTCTGACTCTTTATTGTTGTGGGGATGATGAGGATGCTATGATGTATATGAACATGTACAGTATGTTCTTTACCTGTTTTGCTTACTACTACGCCTGTCACGATAATGACTTTATCGACTTATCGTACGATATTAGACCTTGATCCTTTTTCTGACCATTGTGTTTAAATACGTGTCCGTTTACATAAGAATGTCACCAACATTTTAGCCAACATGATGCCAGAATAAACAGAAAGGTTTTACCTACCATTATAAGACTCGGGCGCAGCCCTTAAGCGTGTTTTCAAAGTGCCGCCACTACTCCAAGAATCAACGTGACAAAACCTAAACAGTACCTCAGCCTCAGAACAATCCTCCGAAATCGCAATCTCCTCCTTATCTTTTGGAGTTTATAGAACGTCATAGTCCACGGCATGAGTTTTATCTACGCTAGAATCCAACGGTGGACTCTCTGCTGCTTGTCCTCCTACAGATGCTGCGTTCAAGTCACGTGGGAATTTACGATCGAAACAACTTGCTGCATTCTGCTGCTCGTAACAATCTGTTTTTTATATCCATAACTATTCTACTAATATTTGAACTTATGGAAAAGTATATTTGGAAATAGCCTTGAACAAAATGTCTAGTTAAATGGCATAATGTAGCCGAACTGTTTCAAAGTTAATAAAAACACATTATTGAAAGAATTGTGTGTTCAGAAATACATACAATGCAATAAATACAAATACAAATGTGAAAAGAGTAATAAATACTACAATCTGTATTAAAGGTTTCAAAAATTCAGAGGCATGTATTTCTAAATCCACAGATAAATAATGTATTACTTGTGTTGTGTAAACAATTTCACAAATTAATGTAACTGAGCTGAATGAACAGAAAACAACACTATGCTGAGACATGTTTTGCTGTCATTTCTTGTCACGCTGCTTCTTTCCTCTTTGTCTCTGTGTCAGAGTTTCACCGTTGGCTGGGCTCAGCACGCACGCACACACGAGCACACACACGAGCACACACACACACACACACACACACACACACACACACACACACACACACACACACACACACACAAACACACACACACACACACACACACACACACACACACACACACAAAGGGACAGTAAAGCAGGTGACGATAACGTGTTACCTCTGTTATTTTATGTTTTATTTATTTATGATATTTTCATCTTTTTTTCACATTACAACGTCTGAATATTCTTAAACATTAAAAGCGTTATTTGAAAGGGCTAACTGGCATTATTATGCTATTATATAATCAATTTATCAGTGGCGAAAAAAAATGGTCTTAAAAGGACAACAAAAAGTACAACAAAAGTAGTTATGGTGACGGGCGTAGTTACTACATACTACTTGTGTCCAAAAAGCATGAAATAAAGTGGCATCTCTTCTAATATCTGATGTTGTGTGTCTCTCTGGGTATTACATTTTTTGTGCTATGGATATGAGATGATGCAGTAGGTTGAAAATAATCCATCGTCCGATAGGATTGAACTCCGCTGTTTTCATTTCTGAACGAACATAATATGGATACTTTGCTTGGAAGTTCTGCAACCGTTTTCTGTATAATTTAAAAACCACCATAGTCACAAATGAATTGAATATTAAATGTCACTTTTAGACTGAATTTGTTATGGTGAAATATTTTTTTTATTGCCTGTCAGATGGTATACGGAAAAGTTGTTGGCAATTGTTATTATGTATAAAATGTCCATATATCGATGTCGAATCTTATCGGGAACCACCTCAATATCGAATTGCATCAACATTGAATGGAACCCGGTGTCAGACGGATATCTATCACAGAGCATCAGTGCAACAATCCTTTGTCTAACCTGCCGTCTGTCCTGTCCCCCTGCAGGTATACGTGGAGTTTGACGACCAGGAGTGGGAGAAGAGAGAGTGGGTCAAGGTCTACGAGGACTTCCAGCTGCTTCTACTGGAGCACCAGGTGGTCTGGGCCAAGAGGAAGGAGGGAGGAGGAGGAGAGCGGGAGCGGGAGAGGGGAGGAGGCGTTCTGCAGGGGACCAAGGCCAAACACATCCAGTGGCCTGCCCTGGTATGTTTTATTCATATCCCTGAAAAACTCTTTTTTTGCGGTCCGGCCGAGCGCTGGGTTGAAGGACTAGAACCAGAACCGGTGGATAGTTGGCAGGGGATCAAGTTGTTTGCCGGCGTTTTGGTGGATACATTACTTTTGAGTCGGCTCTTACTCTCGGTTTGCAACTTCGGCTGCACTTTGTGCTTCCATTGCACGGTATTTCTATTCGGGCTGCACGGGCCGTCGCTTTGTTTATTGTCATGGCGATGTTAAAAAGCACAACACACGCACTGCAAAGGGCTGCGATATCAGCAACGGCAAGGTTGTTACTCTCTGCGTTGATCCAATCAGAAGGGGCCGTTCCAACATGTGACCTAAACTTAATAGGACAACTAAAAATGTTAAGAAAGGTGAAAGATGTTCCCTTTACCAACAGCTTTAAAGTGGTAATCCGTCAGATTATTTTGTTTAAAAATCCCATTTTGTTATACTGTTTATGCATGTGCTCCTCTATATGCTGTTTCTGTTGTTGGTGGCGGGGTCCGCCTGTGCATGTACCACGTGATGAGATGGAAATATGTCGTTGTATACTGTATTCAATATTCATAATGCACAGTATACACAGGATTCAAATTTTATAATAGCACAATATCAGCCGCTGTCAAAACGGTGTCACAGTCTGCAACAACATTTACCACACACCACATCTTTCTATATTCTGTTGGTGTGCCAATGTGGTTGGTGTGATGTGCTTGTATTTGACTTTTTGTTCTCCTCACGCATTTTCTCTCCTTTTTTTGCCATCATTATATTCTGTTCCTTTGTGCTTCGCCACTGGGTCTTTTCTCTGTCGCTGCCTTTGTTTTCCTTTCTCTCTGTTGCCATGCTCTGGTTTTTATGGCGGCTAATAGACTTTTACACACATTGCCACCTGGACGCAAGTCTAATATATCTGGACTCAAATGAGCATTGAGGTGAAATCAGGATTTTGTCACATCCATAATGTGTGCGGTGAGGCTCTGGAGAGCTACGGCAGAGCTGCAGCGTCGTGTGTCTTTGGTCTATTGGTTCTCAGCTCCCTGCTCAGGGTCAAAACATCGAGAGGAACGTTCACTCATAGCTCCTTCTTCATCAATAGTCTACGTATTAGGGATGTGCCAGTATAGCTGACTAGTATAGAATAGTTATTTATTATTTATTAAGTATCAGCTATTTGTTTTGCATCTATTTTGTATTATTTTCCCAACGTCCTATTCTATTCCCTTATTTAAACCTTATTGCCTTTGACAATTTTGTTATATTATATTATATTGTATTTTATTATATTATATCACGTTGTCCCTAATCCACTTGATTGGTGTGCGTGGGACACATGAGGTCATATCCTCTCCTTTATTCAATTTTGTTACGTCTGAAAGAATCTCGTTTTACCTCTTCTTTTCTCAGCCTCTCCCTCTCTCTCTCTCTCTCTCTCTCTCTCTCTCTCTCTCTCTCTCTCTCTCTCGCTCTCTCTCTCTCTCTCTCTCTCTCTTCCAATGCAGTGTCAGCTGTCGCTGAGATAAACACTTAAATACTTTTACTGCTCTGGCACACTCATGTGAACGTGCACCCTACCTCGTGCACGTGTGTGCACGTTCAGACATGTGCACGTCTCTTTTAGCTCAATGTCTATATCCAAGATTCACTAATTCAAGTTGTACGAGTAATCTTGTGTGAAATTCTTACGCTGGGAGGCTCTGACACATACAGTATAATTATTAAAAACTGAAAAGGAAAAGAAAAAGCAATAAGGAATAAGATAAACTGGGAAATAACTTAAAGCAATAATAATCCCAGACTATCCTTTGGGAATATGCAAGTCTGTTACTAAAAAGTCTAATAAAAAGCATTGATGTTTACAAAAGTATTTTTATTGTTATTTTGAATAATAATATTTGAGCTGCAGGAGAAATAACTACAGAGTCAACTAAGAATTCTGACTCGTCAGATTTGACTTCTTTCAACAGAAAAAGGCTTGATGCGGGTATTATAGACAGAATAACAGAGAGAAGAACCAAATAAGGATGGAACATATTTTAAGTACGTATCAGCCTTGAATTATGCTGCTAAATGATGATGTATAACCAACAGTCAACACTAATACTCTAAAATACTTGATCCCTAGTACTGTTGAGATGATGCTCAGCCTTTCTCTGTCTGGATTTCATATTCTCTTAACATTTCTCTAAACCTCACTGTATTTCCTCTTTAATTTTCACTCCATCCCATCACTGCAGTGGTGGTATTTTAGCACATTTGTGTGCACATGAAAAACGTGTGTTTTTGTTGAGACCGCAGTGTGTTTTTTCACTTATCGACGGCTATCAAGATGATGTAAGACTGCAGTGTCATTCATCTCTCCCGCTGGACAGCCGCAGCTCCGTTAGCTAATGAAAACACCCCATGTCATCTCACACACACACACACACACACACACACACACACTACGGATATACTCAACACATGAAAATGCCTGGAGACTGATTTATTGTTGTTTTTCTCAAGCTATCAAAGAGCGGCCTTGATGCTTTTCATTTCATTGTTAGTTGTTGTTGTTGTTGCTGTTGTTGTTACATATTTTTACCACCCACCAGCGAAGAAAGACCTATCTGGCTGCTTTACTGGAAACTAGAAGAAATCAATGTTATCTGTCTGGAAATGGATATTAAAACTTTCGAGAATGTTTCAGGCCCACTTCTCTCTAATAGCGCACGCACGCCCACACACACACACACACACACACACACACACACACACACACACACACACACACACACACACACACACACACACACACACACACACACACACACACACACACACACACACACACAGGTGAAACGTTGGGTTGGTTTGGTAGATAGAGGTTGCTCTGGCTGAGCAGCCACAATGTTTTAAGTTCTGTCTGACTTGGTGCAGTGCTCTTGTGTCTTTTCCAAATTGTTTGTTTTATTATTTTGAATAAACGTCAAACATCCACCTTTTTATGCATAATCTGTGCATAATGATTGTTAAAACGTGGCACGCAATTAGGATGGGACAATTTTCTCTGTAGTTCCAGGTGATTTAGCCTGACTTTTTACTCATTTATCATGAATATAGTCACAGTACAGGAGCATTCCAACTTATGAGAGGGTGAGCCAAGGTGTGGCTATCTTTGTTAGACGATTTTAGGGATACCGTAATGGGATACCGGAAACAATACCGTATCGGGTAATTTGACTGAATGATGTGTCAATTGTGATTTATTGTCTGGGATTTTGGGTTAGGGTTAGGGTCAAGATCTAGTTAAATGTTGTCTTCAAGCAATATTCTGAAGTCAATATACTGTTCTAGCTGTTTGGTCATAATATCCACATTAGTAATGATTGTTTCTCAAATATTTATTGTGTGTAAATATCTTATGAAAGCACCAATAGTCATCCCCAAAATATAATTCTCAACCTGGGGTGGATTCTAGCATACAAATCTGGATCAGGAATGTGTGATCCTGCGTCTGCATGTGAGTGAGGAACGACGCACGTCGACAACGACGTCTGTGTCTCTCGAATCGCTTAAAAACGGAATTGAATCCTCAGCGCTCAGAGTGCAATCTGTGCTGGAAAGTGGGCGTTTTTTTGTTTTCAGAGTTGTTCTGTCACTGACGTCTCTGGGTCCCTGGCAACGAACCTCTGCAGTTGTCAAGTGTAAAGATGAAGTCGCATGACCATGATGCAAGACGTGTGCTTGGCTGGAGACCACTTGTGATCAGAATTTACTGTCATTCCGTACCTTATCACCTCCGGTTTCCTGTGATTATGGTTATGGTAACGGATTTAAAGATAACAAACATGGATTGATTATAAAAATGGATTTAAAAATTTGCTCCTTCTAATACATGTAAGATATGTATAGAGCGACATGGTAGCGCCATCACATCAGATAGCACGGGTTCAACACTGACGAAAGTATGATTTTATTTGGCTCTGAGATAATATTGCTGATGATTATAAAGATTAACGGACTCTGACCCTGAATACGAATAAGAAGTCATCTTTAGTCACGCTATTATATTCAGAATTTGCAGGGCGATTTGTAGCCAGCAGTTCCTACATCGGCAAAACACTGGAGAATATCAAAAGGGAAAAGCCGTTTGCATCTCGACGCTTCTCCAGATTCTGTCCTCGGGTCTGGAGTGAAAGTGAGAGATCCGTGTCAGCGCATCCCCACTAATTGCAGTTTCCCCACAGGGGACACAAAGTGGAAACCAAAACCAAAAAGGAGTGCGAGGTAGACACACAGGAAGAGGAAGAAAATAAAGTGAGATTCAATTGCTGAGAAAGCTGGAGCGTGAGAGAGGGGCGGGCGGTGTGAGGAGGAGGGCAGGGGTTGTCAGGAAAGCAGAGGATGGAGCTCGTCTGAACAGCTGGAGCTTTAACAGCACCAATCACAAAGGACCTACTTCAGCCTACTGTGTGTGTGTGTGTGTGTCTGTGTGTGTGTGTGTGTGTGTGTGTGTGTGTGTGTGTGTGTGTGTGTGTGTGTGTGTGTGTGTGTGGAGGTCTTTTCACTAAAGTAGCCCCACCCTTAAAAGCAAATGCAGTAATTCACCAACACAAGTCTCCTCTGTCTCTCTCTCTCTCTCTTTCTGTCTCACAGACACACACACACACACACACACACACACACACACACACACACACTCTCTCTCTCTCTGTTCCCTTTTCCCCCACATTTGGCTTTAATTTGTTCCGTTTAGTATTTTGTGGTGCTGGTTTCTACTCTAGACCTAGTCATTGCTTGTTCCGTAGTCATACCTTTTATCTTGGTTTCTTTCCAACAATCTGCCGTCTTCCTTGGAGTACGCTTACTCGCTGTGTACTTACCTCTGGCTGTGGACCTTGAAAGCACGCGCCTACTCTTTGGTGTTAATGCTGGATTTGCCATA